>NC_133584.1:50127516-50481708 GCF_964106895.1 Numenius arquata | reverse complement strand
TGAACCAGTAGGATATCCAGCAGAAGTGCTCAAATTGGGAAGTGGCCAGGACATGGAGACTAACAAGATAAATGTGCAGAATATGCTTGCTTTATTGCTAACTCATCTCTGTATTTCCCTTTCTCCTCTGCACATTTATTGCTGTTTGATGATGTTTTCCAATAGCACTGTAACTTTTCAGTGTACAGGCCAATGGGCCATAGTGTACAAATAAGAGACCGATGAAGCCTGGTTTTTGAATACTTCCAGATTTCTGGGTGTATCCTTCCATTGTTCATCTTAATAAGGACGTAATCCTGGGATGACAGAATGGAGCAAGGGCTAGGAGATGCCGAAGGGAAGTGTAGCCACCCAGTGGCCATTCAGCGTGAAGTTACACAGCAAGTGCTCCAGGGAGCCCAGAGGGTTCACTGTGGCCCTTTCTTAGAGCTGTGAAAGCGTCCATTCGCAGAAATAGTGTGGCACACAAAATCACTTTACACTTTAGTGACTATATTTTGGCTTTCATGAGATGAAAGACTTCAAAATTTTAACTTAATTCATCCTATTTGTCAATTTGTCTGTGAGCAGGAAAATTACTATATAAGAGAAATATATAATATTCCTATGATGTTACTTAAAATTTGCATTCTAGCAGTATCAGCAAGCCCCAGCTGAGATCAAAGCCTGATGATCAGAGATGAAATTGTGTTTTCTAATTAATGGCAGTTTTGTCCATTTTAAAATCAGACTGACAAGAAATGAAAAATCAGAAGTGTCACTAACCCTCTAAAGCAACAGAGATACCTACCCATAAAGAGTTTGTGTCAATTCCAAGGTCACCCCAGGAAGCTATGGTTAATTGATGAGGTGAATCTCTGTGTCCTGTGTTTTAATCTAGTGTCATTGTCACATAGTTTTCTTTCCTACACTGTGCATTCTGTATGGAGAAGCTCATTGGTCTAAATTCACACTACCTTTCATTTACCAAGTGGCTATTAGGGAAATCACAGGAGCTTGAAAAACTGCCAAAAAATCATATTAGCAACTCAGCTATTGTGAAACAACTTTATTTCTGGTCACAGAAATAGGATGGCTGGATTTCAGGATTTTTTTCTTAGGTACAACAGGCAAGCTTTGTGTTTAGGGTTCCAGATGTCTTTGGGCACTGAACTGTCCATAAAGAATATGATATCAACTACGTATTTCACAGATATGTCATAAGTGATTTTTGTAAAGTGCTTTCAGATGATTACAAAAGAGAGATCATAAAAGACCAAAGAATTAACATTATGTTAGGACATTTGGCCTCACAGGACCGTGACTGATAAAACTATGCAGTACGATAAAGGAAGTCCATTTTTTATTAGGAATGGGCTGATAGTGTCCAGAGCTAGGTTAGGCTTGTAACTTAGGTTTGAGGGCAAATTGGACAAGTGCTCAGACATATTAATAGTAATATCCTGAGGCTGATTTCATGAAATTCAGGAATGTCTGAAACAAAGAATAGGCCCCTTCCAGTATTGGATCCATCTGCTATTTTGATGTTAAACATAGATATACAAAATAAAGTACAGAGAGGTAGGATTCAAAATTCTACTCAGGCCGTCTTTACTTTTCATCTTTAATTAAAAAAATAATTCCAGTTAACTGGAGGTTGCATACTCTGAAGTCGTTCCTGACCAGGGAGGTGGCTGAGTCACCATCCCTGGAGGCATTTAAGAAAAGTGTAGATGTGGCACTTCAGGGCATGCTCTAGTGGCATGCTTTAGTGGCCGAGACAGTAGGGTATTTTTTTGTGTGTGTATGGTTGGACTCAGTCATCTCAGAGGTCCTTTCCAACCATGACGATTCTGTGATTCTGTGAAATCCTGGAACCTAAACAGAATCTCAGTAGTGAGTAATGAGTAGACATGTTGAGTGTTGGCCTGTCTGGAGTGAAGTCTTCAGAAAAACCTGATCGTTCTTATTGTGATTCTGCTATTGCTGAATGGTAAAATAAAATCCATTGACTCTGGCTGGATAACCATCAGGTCATCGTTAAGCTCTTTGAAATATCTCTGCATCCTGCCTTGCTTTGCACAGAATTAGTTTGCATAATTGACATTAAACCTCATTATTCTGTGCACAAACCAATCTCAAATTATTATATTAAAACGGATCTATGTTGGGAGCTTTTGAGGAAGGAGGAGATGAACGATAATTTCCCTGGAAGCATCTCCTTCTGGTCATTGATCACTGTTGGGTACCAGCTGCTGGACTATATAGACAATGGATCTGATCCATCGTGGCAGTTCCTTGTACGTTCCCAAAGTACGTTAAGCAGACTTTTCAAATTGAAAAAATCTCTGAGAAGGAAGAGATAAACTATGTTTACAATTAATTGAAAGGTATTGCCTTTATTTTTTTCCTCCTGTGACATTCCTAGTAGGTAAAATAGTACAATTCGCTGCACAAAGCTCAAAGAAGTCCTTCCACAAGTGGAATTCCCTTTCCCATTTACATGAGTGAATTCTTCTCCCCATAGAGCTGAATGAATTAAAGCAGTTGCTCTTGAGAAACCTTATATTTTGTAGATACATATATCTATAAACAGATAAAGTGGCAGCATCATTTTCAGGAACAAGTTCAGAGTCTTAGGAACCTATTCACAAATATTTATGTTCCATATTCAATCAGCTCCTGGTCTGTTCTGAAACCACTTAAGGACTTCACTTTACAGCTTTAGGAGGTTTCTTTTGCGGTGAAAATGTCATGTGAAGCTTGAGAGGTGCAAAGAATAAAATTCAAAACAGAACAAAATAGTTACATAAACCTCAAAAAAAATCCACATAATAGTCCTCAAAGCAACAAAAAAAATTCAATCTGATTTCCTGTGGCTGGGGATTTCAGGGGTGGATTCTCCAGTACCTCAGAAAGGGTTAACAATGACTGAAATGACTGACACTCTCTTTCATTCCTCAAGTTTTTACTCATAAGGCAGATGCTTTGACAATCACATTGCGACCTTCTCCTCAGACAGGGCTCTCAAACAGACCCTACCTGAAACCTGAAGGAACTTTAGTAGGTCTTTCGTATCTTTAGTAGGTCTTTAGTATCTTTAGTAGGTCTAACACTGTCACATTTGGCTGAAATTAGCCAAGAATTTCAAAAGTTTTCAGAGATAAAAACAAGTCATTCCATAACCTTTGCAATTATTGGAAATAAATAGAAAACTAATGTAAAAAACAAAAACAAAAACAAAAACAAAACAAGTCATAACTTTTCAAAGAAATTCCTGAGTTTTGGTTTGGTTTGTAGCAATGTCTGGTGGAAAATGGGCTGAGAGACCATATTCTCATAGTCAAAGTTCAAATGGACAAGTGATGTCCTTTTGGCTGCTTGTTGAAAGCATAATCAGCTAGCCTTAAAGATTCAATTTTGCATTCTGCAGAGCTATAAGCATTTTTTACTCCTGGCCAAACCAGGTCTGGCTGCAAGCATTACATATGCTTCCAACTGAGTGAAGTAAAACTGCTGTGCAAGTATACTTGTCCTGAGTTCCTGAATGATGTGCATCAGCCATCAGTGCTTCCTCAGTTGGGACAATAATTAGAAGTGGGGACCGAACCAAGACTGTTGGAAGCAGAGAACCCTATTTTTGCATTAATTTCCAATCCAAACCCAGAGGCAGCTCTGAATTTCACAAATGAGATCCCCCTCAACCATGTGCAGAACTAAAGCTTCAGACCAGATTCCCCAAATTCAAGGATTTTAAAATCCACCTCAGTATTTTGTGGTTTGGACCCCAATCTCTTTCTAGAGATATTCTCAAAGTTAAAACCTAGTAACGGGCAAGCAGTTTCTAGTGTTTTTCTCCTCAGAAAGTATTTCTATATATCTTTCAGCTGGTCAAATTATCCTATTTGAAACGCATTTGTAATTTGCTGCGACTGAGTGACCTGCTTGTGAGGCTGCATCTGATCATTTGCAGACCCTGTTAAATAACAGCTTGTGCATGACTTTAGCAGATGGTTTAGCTAACATATAATTTCTATAGGTATATAAAATAACATTTGGAATAAGAAAGCCTAATGGCCTCAAGATTGTCTCTTCATTTTTGCAAAGTCATTTGCTTTTAGCTGTTAGAGCATAGCAGCAAAGGACCATACAGTGGAAATTACGATAGGGGAAAACTAAGCTGAATAATAACACTATTTAAGTAATACTCCAGAAACTCTACTAATGTGTGTATAAAAACAAGCATTTCACAGATAGCTACAAAGGGGGAGGTCTAATATTTTCAGATCAAGCAAAAGAGTTTGAACAGCATTGATTTGATCAGGGTTTTAAATATCTGCAGCCCCCAGAGAAGGTTTATTTTGACATAGTCATCATTAAAGCTGGTCTTTAAAAAACATCAGCAAACAACTCCATAATTTACTTTCAGGAGATAACATATTTTAAAGGATATACACTGTCAGAATTAAGAGGCAAGACTTCACTCAATGGCACTTGGATTTTATTCCGGATGATAAAGAAAATATAACTGGGTGGCAGCTTATATTTTTCAGAGTTTGGAGGGAGAGATATTCCAGAGCATACCTTCAGAAGTAAGTATTTATTCACCTTACACTTCATCTGTAGCAGACTCTGGGAGTTGGAGGTCCTGGAGAGCAAGAGGTTACTCTGCAACACCGTGAGGGGGACTCCACGGTGCCCCTTGCAATCCTGACCCCAGGACACGCACCCCAGGTGCACCCACACACCAGGGAAGACACGCTCTGCGGTTTGCCCCAGGATTTTTCCCTTCAGGGAAGAAACTGGAATGATATGTGATATTCCCTCTACCTGTGGGCCTGCATTTCCTTTGGAAGGAAATCCTGATGCACAGTCCTGAAACACAACCCTGTCTACTCCCCTTGCAGGGCTGGAAGGAGGCCATGGTGCCGCGTGAACGGAGCCTGCAAGGTTTTGCTGTAGGACCTGTCAGTCCTATCATGTTGGCTAAGCCAAGAGTCCCTGTGGGAAGTTTCTGCTTTGAATCATCCCCTAGAAGAATCTGCCAGCCATGGAAGAAACCTAAGATGACCAGTTTGCTGTGTCCAGAGTTAGCCTTTGTTATCACAGATTTAGCCTGTGTTGTCACATTTGTTAATCATTTGTCCTCTATTAATTACATGGCACTTTGTTCAGCTAATATTAATTCTGCTGTGAACATCAGCATACGTCTTGCGTGCAGACTTGGGGGTGTTCTGCACATGTATTAATGCGAGAATATGTCATCCTCCAGAGCAAAATGAATATATATCAGAAAGATCTGCCAAAATGCCTCCTCAGATGTGTTTTTCTCAAATATCACAAACCACAAAAAGGGGATACAACTTTGCAAAAATGTTTACAGTTCCCATTCCAGTTCTTATTTCCCATCCACCATACCTCCTTAAATTCCTTCTTTTAGTATTTAGGATGCCGTAATTGTCCAGTTTAAACCTAAAGCAAATCCAATATCATTATTAAGTGGTGGGAATAGCTCTGCTCATTGACGTCTGTGAGTGTGGTAGAAAGAATCCCCAATACTGTCAGAAAAGAAAAAGTAACAATCAAGTTCAGTAAATGAAGACAGAGCTTCCAAAACTATCAAAACATATAAAACTATCACTGCTAGTCCTGCAGCACCCACATACATGAGTCTAATGTATATGAATTGTTCCAAGCCTCATTTACCAAGGAAAATTGCTGTCATTATGGATATGTCAGTGAGTTGGTCAGGAACATTTTTGTTCTACTTTTCAAATTAGAACATATTGATTACTTCATACAACATTTTTTCAAGGGGAAATGTTGGTTTTGGGAAATAGATTGAAAAACATTTGCAAATGTTTTTTGATGTAACTGAGACTTTGTCTCCAGAAATGACCGTTTCATGGCTCAAAATTACTTTTCATAGAGAAAGATAAGCAACTTAAATCGCAAAATATGTATTGAAAACAACCAAAATGTTTCCAAATTGGCAAAACAAAACGTTACAGCTGATCTGAAGCAAAACCATATCTTCTGGATTTACAGCCCATGATGTTTTTAGATTTTGACTTCTTTGTCCTGATTCAGGACATAAACATTTTTCCATACTGTTACATTTGGCCAGAATGTGAAACCTATTTCCTGCCTGTTTCTTTTTTACTACCATACTGATGGCAGTTCTCCTAGCACAGTCACAGCTGTAAGATATTGGCTCTACTGCAACTGTAAGACTGTTTTTGCTGAGATACTTTATGTCAGTTCCACAGACCCAAAAGATAACTGTTCTGCAAAACCAATGTTTTTACTTGCTATGATAACTGTAGATATATAGTTGTACACATACACACAAAAATCCTTCAGATCTAGCTTGTATTATGGTGTTAGCCATAAATTTAAGAGTAGATTTTCCCCTATTTGGGTCGATGAATCTACTTCACTGAAAGCATTCCTGTAATTCACCAAAGTGCAAAGGGTCTCTCGGGTCCCATGCGGGCAATTTTAACGTTAGCTATAATCCATATTTCAATACTTGAATATAGTGATGGGAGATGCACTAATACCATGGAAATGGTCTTAAATATTCCCTGTTCCAAACAATGCTAGAATTATTAGATGTTAATAGATTTGCTGTATTCACTCTGCTAATCTTGTGTCTTATTCCTAGTCCCTTTGTGACTTCTCTGTTCCTGCCCCGGTTGCTGTCTCAGAGCGCAGATAAGATGCTTGAATTCCTTCTCTGCTCCAGCACTTGGATGTGGGAAGAGCTGAAAAGGGCCCACGTACTGTATTCCTTTCCCCCCAGCTGGGTGTGCTCTTCTCTATCCAAAGCGCGATGCAGAGGAGAGTAGCCCTCATTGGGATTTTATGGCATATCTATAATAAAAAATAATTTGGGGGCTATTCTTGTATTCTAAGGACAGCTGGCACAGCACAACTCATGCCCACAAGGATAAGAAGAAAAAAATTTGCTGGAAAAGGCTTCTAGGACCCCCAGCCAGCAGAGAACACTTACTCACATGGGTATAGCAGATGCCAGCCTGAAGGTTAAGTCCCCGAGACAAGTCCTTGACCAACTGGAGGGTGGGCGATCAGTCAGTGGAGAACCACCCCTGCCCTTATTGCCAGCCCCCTTAAAAGCTCACTCAGCCCTCATTTACAACATATAGCAAAGCCTGATGGTGTTGTGATGCTTTGTTGGCATTGCTATTGTGGAACACTCAAATGCAATTATTTCACATACTTCCTAAAATATTAGCAATGTAATGGATTTCAGCCTGCTTGAATGAATACTGGGATTTTTTTCTATTGGCTGAGACTTTTCCTTAAGTTTATAAATACCTAAGAGCAAAAATGATTTATTTATTTATTTATTACGAGAACTTACTAATAAAGAGAGGTCATGAAAGTCTCTCTTCCATTAAAAAAGGAAGAGAAAGCTTCAGCATTTTTAATTTTGACCCCAGCATTGCCCCTGGACAAACCACTGAACAGTTGAGTTTGCACGTGATATAAATTTCTTAGCCCCTTGTGGCTAATGAGAGCTGGAGGATAATGAATCACATCATCACTTCAAAAGATAATATGTACAACCCTAATGTTTTCAAATTTCATAAAGATGACATGAGGGCAGTTGGAAACCTGCCAAACTTCAGAACAGTTATTGAGTTATATGCACAGTATCAAGGCACGACACACATGGAGGAAAAAACATGGTTTTGTAGAAAGAGACAGAAACTGGAAAATAATATGTTAATGGATAAACAGACATACAGAGGCACATTTTTTTGTTCTGTGATATTTCACAGGCTGGCCGTGTCTTGTGCGTGATTAATTAGTCTCCTCCGTGTTCTGACCCCCACAATGTTTCTGAGATGGTAGACAATTCCGTTCTATTTGCTTTTCCTGTGCCTGTTTCAAACCTCTTGCAACTGCAAAAAAGATACCAGTGATCTTACATATAAGATCAGCAGTTTCACACATTTGTTAACAGCTAGCAGCTCTCTGCAGAAAATACGGCTATGACCTAATAAAGTTGTGTAAACATACTGTCATTAAATATATGTAATAGCTATTATAATTCGATATATTCTTAGCTGTCAGCAGGTTTTGGACCGGGCTCTGGGTGTTCCGACGTGGCAGTTCAAGGGGATGTGGCGGCCAGCAGATGCCTGGAAGGCCCGTTGCCAGCTCTCTGAGTGCCGGCTGCTGATAGAAGAGGGAGCTTTTCAGAGGTGGAGTGAGTGATGCCCTCAGCGTGCCTTCTGGGGATGTCAATGCAGCCGCGAGAATGAATCAACTGCTGTGTTTGGGCTTCCTGCACGTGAAGATACCTCTGCTCTCCCTTGTGGCCGTCACCAGCACCGAGGAGTCCAAAATGCCATCAGAGGCAAACATGGTAGTTACAAGGAACACAAATGTTTTTCTTTTTTTTTTTTCCTTTTTTGACTTGTGCTGAAGAACATAGAGTTTGTATTTGTCTGTTTTTGTGTTAATACTACACAATTCCGCTTATGCAAAACCAACAGTAATATTTTAGGACTTTTCAAATGAACCATGGGGAACGAGATTGGCCAACTGCACTAGCCAGGACAGGCCCCATTTCTATATATCCCAGCTTTGCCTTTTTGCTCAAGAAAAAGCTATGATGAGAGCTGGAAAATAAATCATTCGGTTTTAAGTGCAGAAAGGGACAGGCTTCTTTTTCAGAGTTGGTGCCAGAATCACTTCCAGGTATGACCAGAAATTGGGAACTTGCGGCTAAATCCTGGGATTTCATTTTGTTCTTCCTAATTTGCCATCAAAATGATGAAGCGAACGCTCTGCAGTAGAGGTGACAATGAGGATTGCAAGCACAATTTTAAATATAAAACAACTACATTAAAAGAAGCAAAAATTGGCAAAAAATTCAGGACTTTTTTTAATCTGCCCTGACTTCATCGCTGCTCTGAATGGGTACTCACAATTAGTGTTTATGTGATATTATACTCCGAGTACTAAGGAAGGAAAATTTGGCCAAAACTCATAACAAATCCTCTGTTTTGTCAGTGTGAAATACTTGATAATTTGTAATGCATTTAGCCATTAATCATTTTAAAGGGCTTTTAAATGGGCATGAAGTCCTTTGAGTCTTTTCCATATACAGACATTGGATCAGGGACCTTTGCTACAAATTGCTTTTGTCTGGACTTCTAATACAAAATCAACCTGAGAACAAGGGAAATACATCACTGTTAAATTTTATTATAAGACAGAGCCATTATAACACATCATGGGAAACATTTTTGAGCTGTTCTATTAATAACAGCAGTGCTTGATTTCTTTGGTTTAAACTTACCTATTTCACATTTTCTTGTGACATTTTCCAGATATAAATTGTTATGATGAAGAGTCATTCAAAGCAAGGGAAAAAGCTGTAATTATGTTTTTCTTTTCTAAAAGAGAGTGGGGCAGGAGGGGGATTATTTTACACAGATCAGTGAAGGACACCCTAATAAAGATTGGTCTGGAACATTTCTTTTTATGACAATTGACTTATCAGCAAGAGCCATTGTAGCAAATCTGGAAATTACATAATTGCCAGAAACTGTAGATATTTGACTTGGCAAGAACCCTAGGTGTCTCTGATTTATTATTGTAAGAATTTGGCTCTACAAAGATGAAGAAATGTTTAATGAAAGAACAGTAGAATACAAATGAAACAGGCAGAGATCCTGTTTTCAGAGGCTATATTTAACTACATTGTCACTACTACTGTAACACAAATAAACTAAACTGAAAGTGTCCGGGGTGGCAAACCGGCACAAAGATTAATCTGCACAAAAATACTAATTTCAACAGCTGAACATTCATCTTTTCCTCTCCATTTTGTACCACCCTTTGGGCAAGTTATTTGTAGGTCATTCATTTTATCAGATGTTATCCTTTTAGCACAGGCACAATAATAAAACTATAAAGCTGAAACATTTTAATGAGGGCTTGCATTTTTTTAATCTGTCCTTCACAAGGCAGTGAAGTCCTTTGAAGTAGCCGAGTCTAAAGGCATTAGGCATTATTAAATTCAAGAGAAATGTAGGTGACTTCAAGATCAGAGTGGTAAAGTGGGAACGCTATAAGTACTTATTTTAGATTTGGAGGATTTGCAGACCACAGCAATTCTGAAAACACCCATAATTATTCTCTGTATCAGAAGACCAGGTCACCACACAGTAGATTAAGGTGAATGTCTTTGCTTAAACCATTCGCATCAAAGAGATTTACTTTGGCAAGTCCTCCAGGAGAAGTTTTCCCTTTGATAAAGTTCAGCCTCTTTTGCTGGAGAAATGCTGTTTCCTGAAAATGGATTATCATCTGCTCTTTAATATCTCCTCATGTTTCTCTTGTTTATCTTACTACCTCATGGAGGAGCTGCTAAGAACATCCCACAGTTTATCCGTCTTGGTGTTCAGCTGGGCGGCAGCAGCTGGAATCAATGCCACCGCTGCTGCTCCTCACAGCCCTTGTAAAGGGAAAGAAATCCTGCCGCAGCATGAGATCGACGTTCCTATCTCCTGGAAGACACATGTGCTGGCACCACCATCATCCATTAGACCACAAGTTTTGAGGCTGCTATCAGGCTGGAGCTTCTCTGCTGGCACTTGGAAAGACCACTGCCCTGCCAGGACTCTGATCATTTCAGTGTTACGGAGGAGTAAAACATCCTGTTAGAAAAAATGTTTCTGTTGAAGTGGAAAACTCAGATGATATATTTCATTGTCAGGAGATTAGGAAGAAATATAGCAAAAAGTCACATAAAACCATCTTGTTATCTCCATAATTTTTTTCCAGGAGTAAATACTGGACATGTTGGGAAAGGGGAAAAATGTCAAACGGTCTGAGGCTACTACCTTTGCTTAAATGATGGAGATATCACTAACAATAAATTATTATTAATTTATTGCTCCATATTGCTCCTGCTCCACATTCACCCCAATATTAACAACTGCTGAAGATGCATAGGCAAAAGTGTCTCCAGAGACCTGAATGCAGACATCTTCTGCCCAAAAGCCTTGATCCTGGCATGAGTATGCTATTCAAAGTAAGTTTTTTGGCAAATAGCAGTAAAAGAGTGTTCCTGTGGCAGTCAGCGGTAAAATATGTAAGCAGCAGAAAATAGAGCACCTCCAAACTGTTTGGTTTGGGCTTTTTTACCAGCCAGACAATGTAAACAGAGATCGCATGGCTTGTACAATATGTTTTGCTTGTACAAAAGCATTTCTTAATGGACAGGTTTATGAAGGCTTTGCTTTCCTCTCTCTTCTCATTAGCACCAGCTGCAAGATCATTCTCTCAATATACTTAACATGACCATGGCCTTGCAGACTTGCATCCAGCTCTGCACTTGGACTCCTTTCATGAGTTTACCTTCCTTTCACGGTTATATTCCACCTATTTTGCATGTCTACATTTAAAACCAATGGGAAAAAACACCACTCAAAGACAGAATTCTCCATTAGTAATGCAATGTGTGTATTATTTTCTTTTGAATGTGAGCAACCCATTTATCATATATGCCTGCCTCAATAGTTAGTTTGTATTTTCTAAGTCTACATTTTTTTCTAGGGAAAAAATAATCACTCATCTCATCTTTGTGATTTATATCACGCATATCATATTTTACACATTTATTACTTTATAATATAAATATTTTTGCTTTTTTTTCTTGTCCTTGAGTATGTTGCAACCTTTCAAAATAAATACAAAGTAAAAGGCCAAGACAGTCCTGGAATAGTAGGAAAGTCACTGGCAGGAAATTTGAAACTAAAAACATATAATTATTATTTTAGCAGTGGTTGGGTGTAGAAAAACACACTTTAAAAAGTCTTAGATGTCTTTTTCATTCGTTCTTCACAAGGTCATGCAATAAGACTCTAAAATCCAATGGCAACAGAGAGGAGGAATGTCACTCGCACCCGTACTGGAAAGGAGATGGAGCGCAGAAACTTTCCAGTGATCTTACTCATTAAAAACACATTAGCTGGCACTCAGCATCCATCCTCAAAAACTGAGAGCAGCTGTTGCATTGCAAATAGTTACAAAAGCTGGAATCAGGTGTCCTGGAGGTCCTGAAGCCAGACTCCTCTCGGTGGCATCATGGCATGAGGAGCTGCTATCCCAGCACAACATGGGTGCTTTGGAGTCAGTGCCCCTGGCAGCTGCAGAGGAAGAAATGGAGACTTAGAGCACCGCTGTGATTTTAGTGGCAGACAGAGAGGATCCTATGCAAACAAATCATTACTATTCTCTCCTAATTGAATAAATGGCTTCATCTGTAGCCCCTCAACAGAATTAGGAACTGAATGGGGTAGTTTATTTGCTGGAGAAAATAACATTTGATGCTGCCCTGAAACTCTAAGTCAAGAATCAAATCTGCAGTTGTGTCATTTCAGGCCCATCTGGACTACTCATGAGGGGGATTTGTTTGGTTTGTTTGGCTTTTTTAAGAAAAGGACAAACTAGAAAAAATCTGTTTGGAATACAAAGTCATACTTACTTTTCCTTTTTTTTTTTTTTTTTTTTTAATAGCTGAATCTATGAGGAGTTTTGATGACCTCAATGCAATTATATAGATTGAAATAGAAAGAAGTGGTTTGGAATGGTAACAAGATTTGAATTCTCTTCTGTTGCAACCTACCATGAGACCGTCTCGCAAAAAATGCCTCAGAGTGGTTTATAGGAAAACATGCCTGTCATAGCTTTTCTTTTGGTAAAATATCAGTATGACAAACTTTACAGTTGCTGCTTTCATGGTGTTTTTGCAAGACTATTTATCTTTATTGAGACATATTGTGAAACTGGTGTCCAAAACCTCTGAAAGATTCATTTTATCTATGTTTTTGTACTATAATTTAATCAACTACTTACCTTCTTTTGCATTTCATCAGAATCATATGCAGTGCGTGGTCTGGTCTTTAGAGTCTTTTTCTTGGCACTAAATAAAATCCAAGAATGTGGCTACCAGTTATTTCACAGCTTTTTATTCAGCTGCAATGAGTTCTCCCATTTTGGAATGAATAAATTGTTGGCAGAATATGTTTTAGTAGCTATAGTTTAAGCTGACTAGTATTTTCCGCTTCGCCAAACTTTAATTCCTTGCATTTTTTTAATTATTATTATTATTCTAAATTCAACCTGGACTGAGAAAAGTTATTTCAGCAAAATTCGTTTCTCTGCCTCCTAGAATGCACTTTGGGAACAATATATTGTTTGGCTCACATTAATGTTTTAAAGTAACTTTTGCTGTACTTCTGAAAATCAACTTAAATTTGCCAAGTTCTGAGACTTTGGAAACTCTGTTTACACATGCTCAGGAGAGAGAGAATTGAGTTAGCAAAAATTTGCTGAGCATGTAATGTGCACTAAGCCTATTCCCTTCTCACCTGGATGCCCAAAAACCTCCTGCCAACATGCTGTAACCCACAGAAAAAAAAAATAAATAAGCAAAATCTATTCTAAAGTATTAAGAGCTTTTTGGCCAATACATTTGTACTACTCAGAAGCTATTATGGTGAGGGAAAAGGCAACAAAATACAGGATTTATTGTTTTTTCCTGCTCTCAGTGGTATTTTTTTGATGTTTGTGACTGGCGAGGATTAATAATTTGATGAAATTTAGCTCAATTGGAGATCTGAGGGACTTATACACAGGGTTTCTAACTCAGACGATTTCTACAGGACCAGAAGAAATCTATTGCCTAGATATAGTGCAACTTTTCCTTTTCAAAAGTATTTGTAGCCAACAGAAAAAAACTTGTGCCATTTTCCATTTCTGAGATTGTCTATTAAGAGTTAAATATTTAACTTCTGTGGGGGCCTGTATGCAAACCTTGTCACCAGAGGTCTTCTGTGGCCCATTTGAGCCTCTTCCAGGGCAGAGAAGCCGGTTTCTGGAGGAGTGAAGTTCATCCAATGAAAATATCTCACTACCGGCAGGAAAGACAGGATTTTTACTATAGACCTTAATTGAAAGAAGTCATGTGCAAAAGGGTCATGCATATGGTGGAAAATTATAAAACTGATTAGAGAAGACAGTGAGAAATACCATATCCAAATATCTGTGATATTGAGATGTAAGTATCACTGGGAACTGTGTCATTTTGGTAGGAATGAATGGATACAGACTGGAGAACAAATGGTACCAGTAACGATAAGTGCTAATTATTTCTGGATTTGATAAACAACAGATTTCACCACACACCTCCTGGCTGGATAAGAAGTAATGTTATTTTTACTTGATTAGTATAAATGGTGAGGATATCAGAGAAGTAATATCTACAGAGATAGCTAGAGATAGCTTTTTATCAAACAACTATTAACTGTGTCAGCTGAAAATAAATTGAAGATACTAAGTAGTACTCAAAGCTTTAAGTCAAAGCTAGAAAGAAAGAAAATTTGCATTCATTTTCATAACAAGGGTAGGTCATGCACCTTGAAGTGAATGAATGACCTTGAAAACTAGCAGAATAAAAACTAGATGAAATATAATGGTACAAGGTACAAGACCATGAGCATAAGAAAAAGAACAGGAAATCTAGCATCTCAGTGGTTAACAAAAGCTGTTAATAAAGAAACAATGATAATTAGTAAATATGGCTAAAATGCAATGAATGGCACACAAGTCAAGGCTTAGAAGGAGCCTAAATTTCTTATTCCTGTTCAATTGCTTATTGACAGCTTTTTGAGGCACACCATCTGGCTCACGTCTGTTTGGACAGAACCTTGAAGAATGAGTCGTTCTTAACCACCTGCAGCAATCCAAAGAACACGTTCAGTATCTGGTAAATGTATTTCCAAGAAGTCCTGCTAAGATGTTGGTATACTCAATGAAATTTGGTGTTTCTAGGTTTGTGGAAGGCTTATTGGAATTGGAACAGATGCACAGAAGGACAACTGGAGTCAGTGTGAAAAACTCCTCACCAAAATAAAGGCTGTAAAGATACACCACCACGGAGACAAGGGTAATATCATGAAAAGCGCTGCTAGGACAGATGTTCATTAGCTTCAGTCTGGAAAGCAGAGAAAACATATCTGAGAAAGCCTCTATAACCATTTTCTGACTTCAAAGGAGAACAAAAGATATCTAATTGGTTTTAATATATACATTGGTGTATATACTCACATTATTGTGAATTCAAGGAAAGAGACTTGGGAAATATTTTCTTATTCTTCACTGCTTTTTCTACTTTCTACACTGTATATTACAACATCTAGTTACCCAAACCAAAATTTTAGCATGGTGTCAGATTTTCAGCCTTAATTTTGTGACAAGTGCCAGAAGTGGGTATTGCACTAATGTTTTTAGGGGGTGACTTCAGGACCAGCTCAGCCTTCTGACTCAATAGTTGCAGTCCAGTATCACATAAGTCCTGATTTACAATAATCTTTACAACCTCTGTGAGCAGACAACAGTACAAAAGGAGATGGCTGCAGGCCACAAAAACAACTCAATGCAATTTAATTAGAACCAAACGCGGGCAGTGGTAGGCCCTGTCACCAGAGAACCAGCCAATCTGAGCGTTCTGCTCCCGGGACATTCACGATCTCTCAGTTTGAGTCTCTCCAAACACTCCACTCAATCCCATCTCGCAGTGATTCACTGAGTTTAAACACATGAACAACCCTTCCTATCAACTTGTACAACCTCCTTCGTGCCACAGACCATGGAATTTCACACAGTAATAGACATACAAGCTCAACAAAACCACAGAATATGTATTTCAGAAGAACAGAAACTACTTGTTGAGGTATGCTCATGCAGCAGGAGGTTGTCAAGGTTATTACCTCAGCTCGTGAGGACAAACCTGAATTATCTGACACTGATAGGAACAGGCACTGTGTTGGGCTGGCCTAGGTTGTAAAGACACTTGCTAATTGTGCTGTGCTCTTTACTGCTGCCACATTGACACACCAGTACTCAACACAGCTGCTTTGAACATCCTTGGGTGAAGATCCTTGGGTTACCTTTGCCTGCAGTTCTTTCAGACTCTCCATCTTTTGGTAGGTCTGTAGCTTCTAGCTTTTGAGTCCTACGCAGGGCTTGCCAGGCAGGTTAAAAAGCCTGCAGTACCTTTGCAGAGACTGAACGTTAATCTTCTTTAAATGTTTTGGATTGAGAGGTCTGGATTCATTCCCCTCCACTGCACCAGCATCACACATGCATTTATTTACCCAAGGCATTGACCTCAGCAAGACAGACAGTTTAAACTCTTTTTATGAACGAGAAGAGCATCCATGGTGCAAGCTAAACCTTTAGTAGAGTGAACTGTCTTCTACACATAACTTTTTCTCTACAGAGGAAGACCATAATGACTGCATCCAACCTGGAAATTTCTGTACAGGAAGGAAAATAGGATGAAAGCAGGACAGTTTATGTGTTTTGTTCAAAGTCAGGAGCTGAAGCTGATAATGTAACTCAGATCACCCAGTTATATGATCCATGGCCTACTGAAATCCCATTGAGTTTATCTTTTTGTTCTGTGATTTTATAGCACCACGTAAAATGAGGGTCGGATTTTGTGATGTAGACATTTATGGAACTACATGTCATAAAAGCCGCCTACTGGAAACATTGCTTTTACATTATTACTGTTGTTGTTACTCTTCTCATTGCTGCTGGTACTGTTACCTTTCCATGCCCTCAAGAAAAATATTGAAAACAGAGAAATGTAAATGCTGCTTTGATGTAAATAATACAACTTGAAAGTCACTTTCAAGGCAACTGAAAGCAGACTGCTGAAGTATTTTCTACCCTGACGCATGCGTAGCACTGTATGGTGTTGTGAAGGTGAATGTGTCTGAGGAACGTTTTAAGTTACATGACAAAAGGAGGAGCCATAGCACAAGGAGCTTTTGAGCATGGGTCTCATCTTCGGCTGCAGCTCAGTCCCATAACCTCATCTTATGACCCCCTGCACCAAAAAATTTCTGTTAGCGGTCACACCGACTAGTCCAGCCCAGTTTTCTTGGCCGTGTTGGGGGCCAAGTGCAGGAGGGGGATTGAAGCAAATGTACGAGACGGCAGCCCAGCTGTGGGAAAGCGCGTGGAGAAGGGCAACTGTGCGAGCCTCACACTTAAGGCTTGAGCTGGGAGACGTCTGCAAAAATAATCTTCCTTCTACTGAGAGGTCTTGAGAGGGGAGGAGGGATGTCGTACGGGGGGCGCCTTCCTGTGTGTTCCTACAGCATCAAACACAACAGCCCCCCCGGTGCTTGTTGAGGCCCTTGGAAACTAGCACAGCACAAACAATAATACATTATCATCACTTTTAGTCCTTACCCGTTTTCTCCCAAATGCTTAACTCACCAAAGCCAAGGGAGGGGACCTGCAGCAGAAATGGGATACACATTCCCTGCAAAACAGAATCACGTCGTAACTTAAATAACAGAGACGTTGTGTGCAGGTTGCTGACAGGTTTGAAGCCATAGCTTAGAGAAGTCCTAAATCTCCTCTTGTATTTACACTTCTGGCTCCTCTTTCCCCCTCAGGAGCACTGCACTAATCATTTACAATCCTCTTCTTGGAACTGGGTGGTAGCTCTGCACAGTCAAAAGCACTCTGGCTGCAATTAAAGCTTGTCTCCTTTATTAATAGGTGTAATCACTCCATTCCACACCCCTTGCTTGGAGCAATTTGTAGATTTTCTGCTTATATCCCCATCCTTCATTGCCTAGGAGTGTTTAGAAAGTGTAAATTTTCTGTTCCACATACTCATAAGAAACAAAAAAAGGGCTTTGTTCTGAAGGACAGTAGCAGGAGGACTGGCTACATAAATGAAAGTCCTGTCTCCCGGGCTGCTGTGTAGGTCCCATTCTTTGTGAGTTACACCACGGAGTAAGACTAGAATGAGACTTTGCCATGTATAGAAAGAGGAAACATAATTATTATTTTTTTTTAAGGAAAACAGTGGATCTGGTTTTCCCAATATATGTGTGAAAGGCAGTGCCATAACACAACCAGTGGATGTTTTTGCCCTCGTGATTCTGCTTTGCTATTGCTCCAGCTGCCCAAAGCCTGTGGGCCACCATCAGGGGCCGTGGAGCAGCCCCCATCAGTGTCACTGGAGCATGCACATTGCTTCTTCCATTCAGGAAAGGGGTGGGAAACCACAATTTTCTTGAACGGGTTTTCTACATATGCCTCGGGGTAAGGGTGGGGGGAGAAACACATCTAACAGTCTTGCTTGTGTCTCATTTTTCTAAAGCTATAACTAGCACAGTGCAACAGGGATTAAGTGGTATATCTGTGGTATTTTTGTACAAGCACACAAAATTATGACCTAAGAATCTTTTTCAATATGATTTTCTCATTAAAGATTTTAACCTAATTTAATACTTAACTTGAACCCTCATGGAAGCTAGCACAACCTAATAGCTAAATCATGGGTATCTCATGCAGAATAGAATATGTAATTACCAGAGTGAATCTTAGAACAGTTTAACTTCTTTTGTTATGGTAAAATGAATCAACATTTTGGTCTTGGTCTTGCACAGACATGTCCCTGTGTGGAACTGTTTGCATGACTGGAGGCTCCACTCATTTCTATTATTAAAGGGATAATAGGTGCATAATGAAAAATATTTAAACAGTGTCTATTATACAGAGCTGAATTTAAAATTTGTCATGATATTGTACTTTTTATTCAATAGGAGCTAGGAGCTCCATAGAATTTGCGGGCATAATTTATCCACCTTCTGTCTTATGTGTGGTTGTTTTGTAATGCAAATATTCTTCTGTTTAAGCTTAGAACAGGGACGAACCTTCCTGCAGCGCATCTTTTTTTTTCTTTTTTTTTTTTTTTTTTTTTTTTTTTGGTGTTGTCTTTACATCTGTTCTGTAAGTGCCTACACAGTAATTCCAGTACTGCAAAGTCAAATCCTGACCAGCTAAACCTATTATTATTACTATTGTTATTGTTGTTGATTTTCCTTTTTTTTTTTTTTTAATACAGAAGTTGTGACTTTATTTCTGATTCTTTTCTGACGGAAAAAACACCAATGGAATTATTTTGTGATAGCATATGTTCCTTGCTGTTGAGCTTTTTCTGACTGCAGGCCTTCAACAGGACTATATTCCTGTCTTATTTGTCACATTCCACATTGTTCTTGATGAGAAGGCCTGGATTGCTTGGAGCTGGACTCCTGCTCTAGTGTAAGAGAAGTCACTGAATGTTTCTTAATTCTTCCTGTGGCAAACTACTAGACATTCAGTGTGGGAGCTAAAGTACTGTTTTCCTGCCTCTTTAGCTAATGACTAGGTAAAAATAGTATTTTTTTCTGAATTTCAGAATTCTACTTGGTTTGTTTTGCAACCTTGCAATTTTGTGATGAGCCTTCCTTGGGGTAAAATAAGCTCAGAATTTTTTGCTCAGCTCAGGAGTGTTAGGAAGACAGTTCAGTTCTATATAGATATGTAATAGATTATATTTTCCTAAGAAAAATTATATTAGGGCCTCTAGAGAAAACAAATCTCCAAAAAACATAAGACACAACTTGACTGCTGATTTCATCCTGACAAGAATAAGGAATAGAAAACTTCACTAATAGGAGAAATGAAATTTCCATTGTGACCAGGTTTGAGGTAAAACAGAACCATTTTTCTGTTCATTAATTCTACTTTTCAGTTGTCTCTTCTAACTCACCAAAGTCTCTGAAATTAAGGGTGTATTTTTAAGACTCTAGTCCTCTCCCAGAGTGATAAGACCTGATTGTTTCTAATTTATGCCAAGGAATGGAATGCAGAGAGGCTCTTGCTTATACTTATTGCTGTAACAACCAAGGCCAGCTCACTTTGCTATTTGCCCCATTGGAGGGTCAGAAGCAGAAAAGCATAGAGGGGTCACACCTTCAGGGAGGAGCAGACGGGGCAGGTGACCCAAAACCGACCAACAGGGTTTTCCATCCCCTCTGCCTCATGCTTGGTGTAAAAGCCGAGGGATCAAAGAGTCTCTTCCCGTCGGCATCCGACGAGGACTCTGTTCATCTGCCTTTGATCCTGATCCATGCATTCCTGAACCCAGAACCGGAATCAAGTTCCCCTCTGTCACTGAGTCCAATCTGGGACTTTCCCAGTGCCTGTTGGTGACATGATCATTGATATGATTTTGCATATATTGTATATATTTCATTATTTTCTAGTTTGATATTATTATTTTCTTTTTATTATTTTATTATTAATATTTCATTACAGTAGTTTAGTTTCTTTTAAACTCATAAGTATCTTTCTCTTTCTTCCTCCTCTCCCTGAAGGGAGAGAGGTCACAGAGCATCTGCCATTCATTTCAGTGGCCAGTCCAGCCCAAACCATGACACATTGCAATAATTAAACAAGATTGCTTAGGGAAAAGAGATCACAGGTCAGTGAATCTTGTACCTCCTCTGTAGCAACCCTCTGTACTTGTGCTGGATTCAGCTTTGCTTGTCACCTAACCACGAGCACTGGAATGAGTCATGCTCGAAGTGATGGAGATGGAGTAGATCATCTTTGAAGAACTTAAGATCTATGTCACTAGGTAATTTATGCAGCTGTTGCAAATGAACATACTATTAAAGAAAGACCAGCAGCAAAGCACAGCCAGGAAAAGACACAAGATTACAATGTAATGCCACAGGTTTTTGCATTCTTATTTCCCTGCACAAACCTGGAGGGAGGGGAGGAGGGGGAGGAAGAGAGAGAGAGAATGCAAAACACTGCTGAGTAGTGACCTCAACAACCCAAACGACTGTTAGATGAACGAGAAACCATCATGAGGCACAAAAGGAAAGTGAATAATTTGATGCAATGGGAAGATTTCTTCAGTGTAAATATGTATGCCTTCAAGGCATGATGCAACTTCACCACGCACATCTTTGGCACAAACCAACTGCTTTGTCATTTCTGCTGTGTTATTTATATTATCTACAAACAGGGAGGTTTTCCTAATTATTTATCTGGCAGGTTAGCTGTAATGTGACAGTGTTGCTGCACATTTTGCCATGGCAGGCTGACCTATATCAAAGCCCTTCTCAGGTTCTGTCCTTCTGGGAACACCATATTTATGCTACAGGTCTTGCAGTCTCAGCATGAAAAATCACAATGCATACATGACATAAAATAAGTGCAGTTGCACGCTGAAGTGACCCTGACATGGCTCTGGGAGAGTTAGGCCCTAGAGTCTAGAGGTTTGTGATATAATCATACACAATACATATTAGGATCTATACATTTAAAGGTATAAAATTATTTCCATTGAGAGTCTTTTCCTTGCTTCTGATCTCACTATTTTAAAAGCTTGGAAATATTTCACATCTTTCCAGACAGATGTAGATATCAAAAGAATAATAAAATCACCTTTTTTTTTGATTAGTAATGCACTTTGACGTGCTTCTTGAACAAGAACATATAAATCTTACTCAGTGGTTGTTCTTAACATAGGAAAAATATTGGCAGCTCAGACAGAGGAACTTTGTTTTCATTTTACTCCTTATAACGGACTTCAGAGTATGTGTATGACTTACTTTTGCTACATACTTACTATTAAAAAAAATACATACAAAGATAGCATCAAACATTCTGTTTTGATTGTTTAAATGCAAATGCCCTACAAATTAATGGGCAATGGCAGAAAATTCCTTTCCTTTTTAGCTTAGCTCGGAAACCACAAAGTCATTCAATTTTGGATCCATTCCTATTTCTCAGACTCCCCAGGAGATTTAGTAAAAGCAAGACATAGCTCTTTCCTGGAACCCCATGGGCATTACTACATTTTTTAGATGTAGATAAGGCTGCTACATGCTGCATTTGGAAAGTCAAGATTTCATTTATAAAGTGCTGAAGCTGGAAGGCTTTCATGTCAGGCCCTCAGTTCACAATCTCCAGCAAAAGAGGAAACGGAGGGTATGTCAGCAGTGAGCAACCCAGCGCAGAACAGAGACGTCTCAGTTCAGTGCATATGTTCACACAGCTGAGTGCTATGTAGAGATACCGTGTGGGTCTAGAGAGCAAAATATTTACGTTAGCATAGCACTGCTTTCAGCAGCAGCACTTCAACAGCACTCCTCGGGCCCAGTACCAAGTTACCATCTTTTAAGTTTTCAGGTGTCTTGCAAAGGTTAAAAGGAGTCTTCATCACTTGAGCGATGACTCTTTTCCTGGGTGGACGGGGAGGGGGGGGAACATAAATAAAACCAAAGAATACGCTTGAGGAGTTCTGATTTTGCTCCCAAGTACACATGGGGTGGTGGCAAACACAGCAGGACAAGCATTCAAGCTGGGCACAGCTCTGGGAAATATATTGCCACAGGTTAACACAGACAGAGAGGTGACAGTTCAGCTTGGTAACCACCACAGAATTGGATCCCGACTCCTGTTCTTTTCCCCTCTTCTCCAAAGGCAATGGACCCATCTGCAGTATTTAACCAGGAATAGCCTCTTCTTGGAGATGATCTTCTTAGACTGATGCTGAAGTCTCTGAGCAGGACAGTGGTGGTGACTGGGACCAGGAGCAGCTTTTCTGTGGCCTGAAGACTTTTTCCAGCTTCTCCCAATCCTGACTGCTTAGCCTGGTGACAGGCTTGTTGCCACTCATGGAGATGATGGTTGGAAAGCAGGGTTGTGCCTGACCTGATCCCTGGAAGGAGCATTTTCATGCTACAACTCTGAGTAAAGACACTAGAATGAAATATTCAGGATCAAAATTCAAGGACAACAAGCATATCTCTAAGTAGCAGAGCCACTAATTTTTCAAATTTGTGTTATGCCTTTTACATCTTCCCATGACAGCAGCCACGTACAATGATCCTAACTCCTCTTTTCACGTCTGTCTTCCTAATACACTACTCTCAGTACCTCTCCTTTTACCTCATATTTCCCTGGTTAGCTGAGCAATAGACAATGTGGCAGATTTGGAGATGGCAGATCAGCCAGGGAGCATTTGTTTGCTATTACACAGCAGAAGAACAAGCAGATAAATATGCCATATTTACACCACAGCCCTTCCCTCAGCAGGGCAACAAATTGCATGTTGCTGTTGATTCTCATTAAACGTTTTAAGAATTTAAATCTCTTTGAGATCTTTATCCTTCTGTCAAATTCGTTTGGAACTGGAGATCACTGGGGAATGACAGGCAGATGGTATAATCACATAAGCCTCCTTTCACTGGGAAGCCACATTAAATAACAAAACAAGACAGGCAAACATAGCAAAAATAATTATGCTCCTTTTTCAAGACTGGATGGAGGAAGAAAGACTTGACAATTTGACAAAGATTATACAGTGATAGGGGTCAAAAGTAATATTTAGTCTCCCTTCAAAATGTTAAGAATGCTTTGGATGGTGCTTAAATGTGCTATGACGTACAGATACCACTGAGTACCATCAACTGCAAAGGCTGTGGGCTGCTGCACCAGATCCCACCCTAGCTCAGGATGAATGCCACGTCCTTCCTTAGTGTCTGTTCTCTCCTCCAGCTCATCAGTTTGGGGAACTTTGCTGTGGTTCAGAGAAGCATGTTGGCAGAGGCAGCCGGGAGCATTTCAGAGGTGCATATTAAATAAGCAGACCACAGCCCTGTGTGGGATTCTGGGGTTTAGGACCACCGAAACCAGATGCTAGAACAGCAATTTATTGTGTGTGCTGCATACGACCTCAACGCTACTGTCCAAATTACTGTTTCTAAAAGGTACTTTCAGCGTTCCTGTGCGGCACAAAGGACCCCAGGTCACTGACACCCACCCCACTTTGATTGCTAGAAACATTATTGCTATATTATGTAAGAAATCTGCTGGAAATTTGTTGAAGTTCATGGGAAATCAGTTAAGCCACTGCATCTAAATAAATCTCTAATACTGTAGATAAACTCAGTGCCGGAGGCTGCTGCCTCACATTAAGTAGCTTTGTGCACCACTTCTCGAAGCATCCCTGGAAGTGTTCAAGGCCAGGCTGGACGGGGCTTTGAGCAACATGGTCTAGTGAAAGATGTCCCTGCCCATGGCAGGGGGGTTGGAACTAGATGATCTTTAAGGTCCCTTCCAACCCAAACCATTCTACGACTCTATGAGAGCAGCAGCGGGTACCACAGCGGGTGCAGGAAAGGAGATGCCGCCTCACAGGGTGCGGGGAAGGGGTGCAGCTCCTGCTCCTGGTCCCCCACAAACCGTGCGATGAAGAGATGCTGCGACCCTGCTGATCCTCGGGGTGCGAGACGCGGGGAGGCTGCGGGCCGGCCCTGCGGGCTCAGCGGCGGCCGGTGCCCCTCGGTGCCGCCGCCTCGGGGGCGGCCGTGCCGGGGGAGGGCAGGACCGCTCCGCTCCGTGCCGGGGAAGGGCAGGGCCAGTCCGGGCGGCCCCGGGCGTGACAGAGCGAAAGGGAAAGCCAGCTCCCGTGTGACTTCCCCCTGCCCGAGCGGGGCGGGGCGGGACGGGAGGGGGTGGCCGCCGCCGCCACCCGCTTCCCGGTCGCCCGCCCCGGCTCCGGCCGCACCCGCTGCCCCGTGCCCCGCCGCGCCAGGCACCATGAGCGGCTCCGGGCCGGAGGCGCCCCAGGCCGGCGAGGAGGCGGAGGCCGGGCTGCAGGAGGCCGAGCAGGACTGGGCGGCGGCCAAAGCTTTCTACGACAACCTGGTTACCAAGAGACCCCGGCCGGTGAGTGCGGGAGGGCGGGCGGGAGATGGCGGGGGGGGGGGGGGGGTCAGGAAGCTGGGGGCTGAGGGATGGGGGGGCTGCCGGCCGGCGCTACCCTCCGCTCCCCCCGCAGCCCAAGCCCCAGCACGCCATCACGGTGGCCGTCTCCTCCCGTGCCCTCTTCGACCTGGTGGAGGAGCGGCGGATCTACGAAGAGCAAGGGGTGGAGAAGTACGTGGAGTACCAGCAGAACAACGAGAACGTCACCCTCAAACCCGGACCGGCTTTCCACTTCGTCAAGGTACCCGGGGCGCGCTGGCCTGGCGGGGGCAGGGGGGAAGCGGCGGGGCGAGGAGGATGCTGCCCGGCCAAATTTCGGAAAGAGGAGGAGCTCGAAGCTTTCTTGGGCGGAGATAATCCTGCCCCGGGGATGCGTTTTGGGGACTTGTTCCCCCAGCGGTGAGCTGGCCTTGGCCAGGGGGGCACAGCATCGTCTCCGCATCGCGCTGCGACGCCCCATCCTTGCGGCCACCCCGCTTCTCCCCTCCCCTCTTCTCTCCCTCTTTCCTCTCTTTTCCTCTCCCTTCCTCTCCCCTTCTTTCCTCTCCTCTCCCCTCCCGCCGGCATTAATTCTAAACGCCTGCGGGAGATCACGTACCGCTCGCATCACCAGGAGCGGAGTTTTACCCTCAGCATCCCGGTTTGTGTCCCCCGGCTCTCTGTTTCATATGGCAGCAACCTGCATTTTCTGCCGGACACGAAGCTGCACGAAGCGCCTTCCCTTTTTAAGACTGTTTTCAGTTAAGATAGGCCCCCAAATTAAGTTTGTTGCAACCTCTTCCCCCTAAAAAACCAAAACATCTTAGTTCCTCATTCCATTTGTGTCTCACTTATAGTAGGACTACTATGATTAAAGAGAGCGTTGATTCAATATTATTCATATTATTTTTTCCGAAATGAACCTTTTGTTTTCTTTTTTGATCAGCTTTAATTTTCACAGAATCACAGAATCACCTAGGTTGGAAGGGACCCTTTAAGATCATCTAGTCCAACCAATGAAAAAAAAAAAACAAAACCAAAAAAACCACACACACACAACACACCACACACAACCCCCACACACACCACCACACCACCCAACACTAATCCATATCCCCGAGCACCATGTCAACTCCTCTCTTGAATACCTCCAGGGATGGTGCCTCAACCACCTCCCTGGGCAGCCCATTCCAATGCCTGACAACCCTTTCAGTAAAGAAATATTTCCTAATATCTAACCTGAACTTCCCCTGGCGTAACTTGAGGCCATTACCCCTTGTCCTATCATCTGTAACTTGGGAGAAGAGACCGACCCCCGCCTCTCTACAGCCTCCTTTCAGGTAGTTGTAGAGAGCGATAAGGTCTCCCCTCAGTCTCCTCTTCCCCAGACTGAACAACCCCAGCTCCCTCAGCCTCTCCTCGTAAGACTTGTTCTCCAGACCCCTCACCAGCTTCGTTGCCCTTCTCTGGATCTGCTCCAGCACCTGACTGTCATTGTCACCCTGGAAATTGTTCTTGAGGGCCAGCAAAAGAAATAGATCCCCTAGTTGGGAGCCAGGATTTAAGCAGAGGTGAAATGGAATATTTTGCTTTCATTGTACAAGATAAGAGAAATGACCAAGGTAAACAGCCTCCAGCATGGAAAGCATGTGAAATTATCAAAAAAAAACCCCAAAAACCAAAAAAAAACCCCAAAAAATAACCCTAAAAATATGTATGGTTTTGAGGAACACAGGTTTTAGTGAGACTGATTTGAAAACATGCCACCTACAGACTTCATTTTATGTCCATAGAGAATTGTTTGATAAGTTCTACCACAGCAATTTTAGAAAATTTATTAAATCATAATAAGCAGTCATAGCGGCTGACAGTGGAGTTGTGGCAGACCACTTCAGGTTTTAAAAGCAGATTTTCATTGCTTCAGTTTTAGTCTCGGGAAGTTAAAATATTTTCAGCATTGCTGATCACTTTTTGGAAATACATAATAGAAAGTTACATATAGCAACACCCATGCTGTTGTAAATATTACGGATAGATGTTAATAGCATTATAGCACAAGCATAGTAAAGGTGTTTTTAACATAAAAGCACTGTCATAAAATAATTCACTTTGTACACCAGGGAGGCTACACTGACTAGTGAATTTACTGCATCTTTTCCTATCTGTAACAGCTAGCGATAGCAGCCCTGTTAGTACAGTCAGTTTTCAAGAGATTTGTTAGAGTTCAGTGTCAAATTCACTTTGAATATAAACAAGATTTGACTAACTGCTCGTACTTTGAAAATCAGAGCTGTTAGCTGCCCAGCTAAATGCACCTTGACCTGTGGTCCTTTCCCATAGGCTATTTGAGTTTGAATTCTTTATATTTTTAAGAGATTCACGAATTGCTCAGTCACAGGAATCATTGGAGTAGAGAACTGCAGGTTTGTTGGGTGATACTTTCTACTTGGAGACAAGGCAAAAGCAACTAACATATTTTTGCTTGTATTCCTTTATTGAAATCTTTAAGACATTGACTTACAAGTAATATATATCTCATGCTTGTAGCGCTTAAGAATCTGAATCACAGGCCAGGATTTCCTTGGGCTGCAAAATGTGCAGGCATTGGACAAAAAATTGGCATCCCCTTCTCCATTCCCCCTTATTTTATAATACTTAAAGAAATTGCTAGTGCACTAGAGTATTAGGAGACAGTACAGAAAGAATAAAGGTAGAAAGGGGTTATGAACACATACTAAGATTTTTTCTTAGGTCTTATACCAGGCTTTCACTTAGAGTTTTCCCACATGACATAGCCCTGCTTTTTCAAGTGAAATTCTCAGAATTTAATTATAAACAACTGGCCTGACTTTTTAAAGTATCTTAATGAAAGTCAACCCATCTTGCATTCATTTCATGATTCATTGTTGACTTTATTGCCATAATCCCAAGGAATTCCATTCAAGGTCCAAGATCCCAAAGCAGAGGTCTGTGTATAAACCTAGAGCAAAAAAACCAAGTCTTACTCCAAAGGGATAAGATTCTAAATAACATGAGAGAACAGACGGATAGAGAGAGAGATTAGCAGATGAAAGGTCAAGGAAATAGTAATGCCAAACTGTGGATATAGCATATTGGCCCATTACCTTTAAAGACATCTCAAATGAATCAAAATCTTATTCAGTACTGCAATTAGAAATCACCAAGGTAATCATATTTGACAGGATATGATTTTTCACTCATTACTTACGGACAGTCTTTGACACCTGATCACCTGAACCGTGTCAGTAAATCTTTGCATAAGTATGTGGCCCAAATTCACATTTGTGCATGACAAACAAGTAGCTGCGTGTATAAATCCCTTAACACCTTCTTGATTCCACAAGAACAATTTTCAAGTGCACAGAAAAGTCCAAGTTTCAATTGGACGAGAAAAAAAAAGGATTAATAGGGATTGTGATAATGTTCAGCAATGCATTGATTTATTCTGGATGATCATGGTGTCCCAAGGAAAAGGATTTTCATGATAAAGTAAAATTCTGTAACTCTGTAAAAGAAACCGACTTGCTTCCCTTCAAATGCACTCAGTCAAACAGTTGCAGGGAGCAGCAGAGCAGAAAGGAATAAAACAAGTTCAGCAAGTTAAACTATCAGGTATTTCACATTCTCCTTCAAGACAGTCCTATCACTAAACCCACAGTGATTAAGAACTGAGGCCCATTCCACTTGTCTATTGACTTCCATGTTTTTAACCTGCAGGCGCTGGAGCATGTCAATGCCCGGCTCCTTGAGCTGTACCCTGATGATGAAGAACGATTTGATATTGTTCTGATGACTAATAACCATGCCCAAGTAGGGGTGAGACTCATAAACAGCATCAATCACTATGGTAAGTAAAATAAATACTACCTGTAGAACTGCCTGCTGTTACATAATAAAATTAATGAATTCTATTTTTCCTGTTCTAACCTTGGTAAAAGCTGCTTCTTTGATATTGACACCAATTCCTCAGAGAATTATATTTATTTTTGGGTGTCAGCATAAGTGAGATAGTGTTAAACAGAATTTGGTCCAAAGCTCTAGGTTTAACTTGTCAGGTGTGAATAATAATTTCTGAAAAAAAAAAAAAAAGAAAAAAAAAAGTCCTTAAACTTTATGTTCTTTGGTATTTATGCCCCCTTTACATACACGTTCACAGCAGTTACTCTGCTGTCTTAGAGGGATTTTGTGTTAAATTCTCAAGGATCAAACATTGTAGTCAGTTTAAGTTGTCTGACTTGATGGAGTTACAGTGGACAGGTTTTTTCTTTTTTAAGTTCACAGTCGATTGTAGGCTGGTGTACCTTGTTATGGGTTCCTTTTACAGGTTTGTAGTTTCAAGGCAGAGTCACATCTTGTTGTGCTGTTCTTACTTCTTTAGGCTTAACAATTGAACGTTTCTGTATGACGGGAGGAAAAAGCCCTATAGGTTACCTGACTGCATATCTTACGAACTTGTACCTCTCGGCAGACTCTGAAAAAGTGCAAGAAGCCATAGAAGCAGGTTTGAATTGACTTTCTTTTGTTATCTCTCTGTTAAGCTTGTTAAAAAAGTAATGTGCTGTGTCTTTCACAGAAAGTAGAGCAGCTTCATCAAATGCAGAAAGTCACAACTGGTGTATGGTGCAAAAATCACTGTTTTTTACTTAATTAAATAAAATCAGGGTATTTCTCTGTATTTTTTTCTCTCTGACCTTTCAGCCTGCTGATAATGACAATTTAATCAGCCTCTACCTTTGTTGTACCTTTCTATGTTCTCCCATGCTACAAGAAATCAATTCCCATACACAACTACCTATTTCTATTCAAATTCTGTTTTGATAGAGTCATATCTTTGATATGACTTACAAAAAACAACCTCTGTGTTTTTTAAAGAGTTAAGAAATAACAAATAGTTTGATTCAATGGTCTCCTTAGAATTTTCTGCTTTGTCTCATTTGCTGCGCAACTTGGGGACCAGTTTTGTATATTCTTCCATGGAAGTGGAAAGAAGCATGGCTAAGAAGTTATGTCAATGGGACAGCTTCCAACTTTTTGTGTTAAAGAACATCCATTACTAATTAGCTTTAGTGATCGTTTCTGCTCACCGTATAAAAAGGTTGCCACAAATGAGCTGGCAGTTTAATGAATGACTTTGCAGGACACGCTAACTGAGGTTCTCTGATCCATTTTCAGGCATCGCGTCAGCTACGATGTTCACTGCCAACAAAGACGTTGCTTACTCGGATACACAGTTGAGGGTGGCGTTCGATGGGGATGCTGTCCTCTTTTCTGACGAATCAGAACAGATTGTCAAAGAGCAAGGATTAGACAGATTTTTTGAACATGAACAGCTAAATGAAAATAAGCCTCTTGCACAGGTTTGTACTTCCTGAATCAGTGAGTTTTCAAAACCTGTGTTGATTTTAATTGCTGATGTATTTCTCCAGTTTCCCCAGTGTATGTATTGTTCTTTGTGAAAGCCAACTGCCCTATTTATTTCCTTTTTCAAGGATTATCTTGAAAATGCATATTTGACACAAAAGACCCCACCGTTGGAGTCCTTTCACCAGATCTCCCACTTAACTGAGAGAACTGGATATATAAGACAGTGATTTACACTTTTATTTTAATTGTATCATTAGAAAAAGGAAAGGCTGCAACTGATTTCCTTGAGTATTTTTTTTATCAAAGTGTTTTTAATGAACATTTTATTAAAATTAAAGGCTATAGTTATAACTTCATAAGTTTGTAAGAGATCTTGTAAGCTTTAGTGAGAAGCAGTTTCCTACGGCTCATACCAGGATTATGGTTTTAAGAATTAAATTTAACAATTTGCGAATACCTAGTGAGGGGGCAGACCCTTTTGGACACATTACATAGAGAATTTGCTGAATAGCATAGCATTAGGGAAGGAATCTTCTCTGTAACTGACAACAAACTGGAATAAAGCAAAATAATGATGTTGAGAGCTGTGGATAAATACTAACTATGCTTCTGGTATTTCATACTCAGGGTCCTTTGAAAGGTTTTCTGGAAGACCTAGGGAAACTCCAGAAGAAGTTCTATGCAAAAAACGAACGATTAAATTGTCCTATAAGGACCTTCCTGGTCACAGCCAGAAGCGCAGCGAGCTCTGGAGCCAGAGTGCTGAAGACTCTTCGTAGCTGGGGTCTGGAGATCGATGAGGCACTTTTCCTAGCAGGAGCTCCTAAAGGACCGATCCTGGTGAAAATCCGCCCTCACATCTTCTTTGATGACCAGATGTTTCACATCGAAGGAGCACAGAAATTAGGCACCATAGCTGCGCACGTTCCCTATGGCATTGCTCAGAAATACCACAAATCTGCATGACTGGATGGCACCATTAATGATAAGATTCTTAAGTCAGCCAGCCTCTAATACACCAATACTTATGTCTGAGAACCTCTACATTTGTTTCTTGTAAGCACTATGTTTAAAGATTTAACTTCTGGCTAATACAGCCTTTAATGGAAATATTTTTTAATATAGGTAAGTTTTTAATAGAGTTATTTTAATAGTATTCTTAAGCAGTCTAGGTTTACCCATCTGGATCTAACACTGTGTTTGATATTAGGAATAAGATTTGTACTGTTTTTATAGCTTGAGGCATATTTTGAGAGACAGAGAGAACAGTTATATTTTCTCTAAAAACCTGTTGACGGGTTATTTGTAACAAAAATCATGCTGCAATGCTAGTCCTTGACGGTTATCTCTGAAATTACCAAAAGCACAGTTTACATATAAGTGTTTACCTCTTGGTGGTTTGCCTGTTAAGTATGTGTTCGGTAGGTTTGTTGTCACGAGGTTTCAGCTTCCAGTGAAATGTTAGCTTATTTGATTGTGTGTTTACAGGAACCCTTTATTTTTCTATATTGTTTTCCTATTCTAATAAAGCTGGCTTTACAGAACATTGTTGTTTTTCTATGTAGAGGTTTTAGCAAAATGTCCTTTGCAGTTTGTGTAACCCATGTCTCTGTGTTTCCTGCGTCCTGTGGGTATTTAGAACCAGAAGTGACCACTTTCAGCCAAATTTAAGAGAGAGTTAGCAGTCTGAAAGACACTTAAGTCCTAACAGATTTCATAGAGCTGGGTGGAAGTCAGAGGTGTCATGAGTATCTTGACTGGGACAAAGACTGAAGCTTTAGAACATACCTTTGTAACGGCAGAGAATCTACCCTAAACGATGCTGATGATAGAACTCCTTGTTTCTTGACTGGATTCACTTGGGGTTTACAGCTGTTCTGTGATCTGCATGAACTCAGTTTGGCAACCTCACATGAGTTTCCAGGGGAGAGGTGCCTGTTGCAACATGAATTCGTGTAAATTTACACCGTAGGTCTATTCTACCTCTCTTATGCTAAGTTCCTGTATCTCAGTGTCATCCATGTATCTGAGTGCCTTCCAAAAGACACAACTAACATCTGTCAGGTGGTGTTTGTTCTCTTTCTCTCCCTAGTGGAGCAAGTGTCCTGTTTTATTTTTAATGTTGCTATGTATTTGTACCAGAAGAGACAAAACCAAAAGAATGTGCTTTGCAGTGGGAGTAGAAGTTGGTGAAGGCTTGTGATGATCTGTGGTTCCTGGGGGAATTCACTCCAGAATCTCACGTTAGCCTCTGAGAAAGTTTGGTCTCTTCTGTCCAGATGAACTGTCCTGTTATTGCAGAAAGCTTCGTTGAATTAATTGTGGTTTCCCTCACGGAAATATAGGCAATCTTTTAAGTTTTCTGGGTCCAAGCCACAAGGTTCTTTGAAAACAAAAGCAAAAACCTTGATCCTTCATGAAATTTGAATACAGGCCCTTAGAAAGGTTTTTATGTGTTCACACCAGCATGTGTTGTTGATGGGATGCACTGCAGAGTTGTGGTGTACTTGGACTTTCGTAAGTGCTAAAGGCGTTGTGCCCAAAACGTATCACATTCCCCAGCCCAGCCAGGAGGTGAGGAAGACATGAATAACTGAGGCCTGGTCATTGTCTGCCAGGATGGGATTGAGCTACCTCGCCAAATGGAGATTATAAAAAATGTTATTAGCAGATGTTTTTATGTGGGAGCTCAGAATCGGCAAGGATATTCTTTGGCTGTGGAATATAAATTGCGTGTGTACCTTCACCACAAAAGCAGGGCTGCACATTTCAGGAGCACCGGTCGGTCTTGCCTTGAAGCAGAACGTGGGGCAGACATTTTTGGTCCATGCGCCATTAGAGCTATAGACATTGGGTGGAGAAAAACACGGAGGATATACACTGTGCAAGGATTGCTGGCACTTGACTCTCATTGAACGGAGCAATTCAGGTTTGATACTGAAAAGGGCTAATGGGATCCTTGATCCCTGTGGGACTCTGAAGATGAGTGTCTCATGCCTGACAAGGTAAGCATGTAAATCAGTGAACAAATTGGAAATTGAATCATCTGGTCTATTATGTTTACCTTTATTTCAAATCAACCATCCACCTACAGCAAAAATGAAACCTACTGGCCAGGATATAGTTAGAAGCTTCCAGTTCTTACATCTTTTTTATATCTGTACCCAGAGCGACAGACCTTTTGCAGTGTCATTCCTGACAGCAGCACTAAGGCACGTGTGAAGAGAAATAGAGTTCACGTATTAAATTTAAATTAAATTAGGTTTCTTAGAGAATTCAAATCAACATTGAAGTCCAGAAGTTGAAGTTAAGATCCACAATCACTTCCGCTAAATCTGTTGAGCAAAATGCCCTTAGATGTTTGTTCAGATTATACACTGCTTCTTAATTGTGAGGCGACTGTCCCAGGTTTGACAGCTGCTTCTCCACATATCCATCTGGCAGCACATTGGGTGCGTGGAGCCTCATTCGTTCATGCAAGTGCCCTTCCAAACTAATCTGGATGTTTGGGGAGACTCAGGCTTGCCAAGTAGTCTCTGCATATTATAATTATTGTTTTCTGCTCCAAGGCACAGATTGGCTAGCAGACCAAAATAATAATTTTCAAGAAAATTCTCTGAAATGGGATGGGAGCTGAGGGAAAGGGTTTTCTATTTTTGTAGACATAGACCAGAATTGTCTCTTAATAGCATTCCAGTCCACAAAACAAAACCAACAAGCAAATAAACAAAACCAACCCCCCTTGCTTCTCATACTTATGAGGATACTGTGAATTTATGCTCTAGCACCTCATAATCGTAAACCAGTCACAGTTACAACAACAGATAACATTTTTCTATAAGGGGAATAGAGAAGAGTCCTGTGGTTCTGGACTATCCTGTCCATCAGCCTCTTTATAACACTGGAAGACAGACTCGTGAAAAAGAAACTGTCATCCCAGCCAAAACCTGGAAGAGAATTAATGATAACACAGATTGAATTCTGTGCTGAAACAAGAGCCTTGTCAGGCAAAGCCAGTCCTTGTTGCCTTAGCTTCCAGGTTTGTGCACCACATCACAGGGAAGAGTCCAGGTAAGACAAATGGGAATGACTCCTAATGCTACCAATCGCCATGGACAAAAATATTGGAAATAAGATCCTGATGGTGACTTGACTATTGTTTATTTTGGTTTTTTTTACAGGAGAACTTATCCTCAGAGTGCATTAGATACCTCTCACCATCTACCAAGACATGATGAACCCATGTTCCTCGGTTCCTTCACACCTCCAGGACATCATTCAGTTTCCAGGCAAGCATGTCATGCATAGGGAAACAACCATGTGGAGGAAACAAAATAGTTCAGATGAAGATTTGGAGATGGTCATTATCACAGGTGTTCCAACATGTGTCCTTCGGTGTTCCTGGGCTGTGATCTGTTCTAAGGACTCAGGAATCAGAGGACTCCTACAGAGAAGGATCCTCAGGTACACCCCCATGGGTTTCTCTGCCCCTTTCTCATGGTCCTTGGCTGCAGAGTCATTAGGCAGCAGAGATGGGCATGGCTCCAATACTTCCCAAAGATATGATTTACTATGATCAGAGTGTATGGAAGAACACCTCAAACTGGTTGTGTCTCTTAGATCTGGTTAAGGATGCCAAAAGCCATGTCTGTCACAAGGAGATGCAATGGTGTGGCCTGGTTATAACACCCTTTGGTGTAGCCATGAGTCTCACAATGGAGTGAAGACCCAAGAATGAAGAGAGAAAGACTTTTCTGTGGTGAAGACAAAGACAGAAGAGGTCCCTCAGCAAATCCAATGTGTTTAGATGTGGTACCTATACAGTTTTTAAACTGCCTGAGAAGTATGACAGTCAGAGGAGAGATGGTAAGGATACTTCCGGAAAAGTCTGATATATTTCTTCAGCTATAACATGAGCTGAAGTCAGCCTCAAAACAAACTGCAGCAATGTAAACACACTGTGGGTAGGATCAACATGTGACAGTTAAGGGGAGGTTACTATTGCAAATGGTTATCACACCCAGACCAGCCACAAGAGACCTGACGAAAGGTTCATGGGTTTCCTCTTGGGTTTCTTATTCATTTCCTCAAACGTGCTAGGTCTTGACCCAAGACAGACATGCTTATTATCAGCCAAGCTTGTTTCTGGTCTCCCCCACAGACTGTTGTCTCCCTGGACTCTGCTCACCTATGTGCTGGCCCCTAATCCTGATCCTGAACTTGTCATAATCCATGTTGCTCTGTCATTGTCCCTATCTTATTCCTAAATCTGCATTGAACCCTATCACTGCTTTTTTTTTTTTTTCTGAAGACCTTTTTTTAACTTACATTGCTCTTGATCAAAAGACCTTTTAATTGTCTCTCTGTACATTTCTACCAGCAACTCTCCCAGGGCTAGGATGAAAAGGATTTTGAGTGAGTGAACCTCAGTGGCCACTCCTGATTCCCTGGATGGGATCACGTTGCCCTGGGTGGTTTTGTCAAGGCCTGAGATTAGTACAGGCAAGACCTGGAGTCATGACATGAAGATGATGGCCAAAACCAGGTTTTGGGTTAGGGATTCAAAATTAAGTTGGCAGGTCTGAGGGGCCCAAGGGTCTCAGTGCCAACGACTGAAGAGGTCCAGTCTGGGTCCGAGTTGCTGGACCAACTAGCTATTCAAGGGACCCACATTATGTACCTATGTGAACTACTGGCATACTTCAAATTGGACAATAGAAGGCCATCATCTGGGAAAATCTAGAGTCAGAGCTGATGCCTGTGTCTCTGGGTATAGATATTGGATGGACTTTGGGTGCATGCTAATGTTTATGAGACCAGTGAATGTAAGTGTGTTTGTAAAGTGAGTGGGCATACACACATGTTCTGCGAGCAGCCTCCCTTCTACCAGACTGGGATGGGACAGACCCCCTTGGACCCGAAGTTCACTAAATTTGTTTACCCTAAATGGGCTACCTCTGAGCTAATATTACTCAACTGAAACTGGTCCTAGAAGCAAGCGTTCAGTAGGTCTGACTGTCAGCTCACCAGTATGTTTAGACTCTAAAAGTATCCAACAGAGCAGACACCGCCATAATGACTTTTGTAACACCCTCCCAATCACTTCTGCTTACAACATGCAGCTGGATCATCAAGACATGCTTGGCCATATACTAATATCTCTGCTATGCTCAAACACACATGCTCTGGATCTGGCTTGATCCAGAGCCACAGAACCTGCTGAAATATCCAAGAAAGAAATCTGGTCTTGAAGGCAGCATGGGGGTAGCTCTCAGCGTGCTGCTGTGACATACTGTCACCACTTATACTAATATCTAAACTTTCCCAGAACATTTCACCAGCACAGAGGCCAGCTGGCATGGAAAAGTCCACGTGCGTGCTAACTTTCCAGAACATGAGGACCACTTCCAAACTGCCTAGCAGGAGCTCATGAGCCACGGGAGAGAACCCTAACCAGCTCCCAGCCTTTGGCCAAAACTGTGCCACCAGCTGCTGTGTCAGTACAACAGCAGAGATGTTGCATTTCTGTGCTGGGAACCTTCCTTGCACTGCACTGCCCCATGTACCGCTCCAGCCTCTGCATCTCAAGCTAAAGACCCAAGGCAGACAGAACTGAACGTGGCTTTTGCAGGAGCGATTGATCTGCCATGAGACTCAAAGACTGGTAATGAAATATTATAGGTGCCCTTAATGTCTATTTTCCCTGTGATGGAGTCACCTCTGAGACTAATAAATGTTAATACAGCATTTAGGTAAAATCTCTGCTAGCAAACTAAAAGCTACCAGGAAATGCTCTTGGGGCCTAGAACTTGACCATCTCTATGTCATTAAATTATTATCGTCTTCTAATTCTAAAATTGTTAGAACAGTCCATGGTTTGTTTTTGGCCCAGACCAGCTAGCTCTCTCCAGGGCAATACCCATCCATGCTTCAGGAATCAGCACAGGAGAAAAACCAAGAACCAGCTTGGATGTGTCAGGGTTTAAAAGGCTGTTCTGCGCCAGTTCGCTTCAGCACCAAACTGCAGCCCCTGGTACATTTAATTTACTAGCATGGACATTGCTATTAGAGAAAGGGCTTTTGGACAGAGGGAGGGACAACCTACCCCTGGGACATCCTATTGCTGGGACATCCTAGTGTTGGGACACCCTGCTGCTGGGACATCCTACTGCTGGGGCACCCTAATGCTGGGACAGCCTATTGCGGGACATCCTATTGCTAGGACATCCTATTGCTGGGACATCCTACTGTGGCGACATCCTACTGCATTTTATTTTTGAGCCAGGGCAGGAAGCAGCAGCTTTGCAGAAGGTGGGCTGCCCTTGGGACCAGGCTGGGGCCAGGGAGGCTGCCGGGTTTGCCAGTGGACGTTTCAATTAGACTGTAGGCTCATTAGGTAGGGTCCAGCGGAGGGCCACGAAGATGATCAGGGGGCTGGAGCACCTGCTATGAGGACAGCCTGGAGAAGGCTCCAGGGAGACCTTATAGCAGCCTTCCAATACCTAAAGGGAACCTACAGGAGGGATGGGGAGGGACTCTTTATGAGGGGATGAAATGATAGTATGAGGGGGAGCGGTTTTACACTGAAAGAGGGGAGATTTAGATTAGATATTAGGAAGAAATTCTTTACTGTGAGGGTAGTGAAGCACTGGAACAGGTTGCCCAGAGAAGCTGTGGCTGCCCCATCCCTGGAGGTGTTCAAGGCCAGGCTGGATGGGGCTTTGAGCAACCTGCTCTAGCGGGAGGTGTCCCTGCCCATGGCAGGGGGTTGGAACTCAATGATCTTTAAGGTCCCTTCCAACTCTAACCATTCTATGATTCTGTGATTCTAATTAAGCACCTTTTGGTGCCGGCCTCCCCCGCGCGGCGCTGGACTACACTCCCCACAATGCCCCGCGCTGCTCCTGGCCAATCCTAACGCACCCCGGGTGCGGGCCGGCCGGCAGGCGCCCAGGCGGGGGCGGCCACTTCGGGCGGAGCGCCGCTCGGCCCGGAGGCATGGCGGCGACGGCTACGGCGCTGGCGCTGGGCGGTGGGCTCCTCCTGGCTGCCTGGCGCTGGTTGCGGGGCGCGGCCCGGGCCGCCGGGGCCGGGGCCTCCATGCGGGGCAAGACGGTGATCATCACGGGGGCCAACAGCGGGCTGGGCCGGGCGGCGGCGGCCGAGCTGCTGCGGATGCAGGCCCGCGTTATCATGGGCTGCCGCGACCGGGCGCGGGCCGAGCGGGCGGCCCGTGAGATCCGGACCGAGCTGGGCGAGCGGGGCGAGGCGGAGGAGGGCGGCGGCGAGCTGGTGGTCCGTGAGCTGGACCTGGCCTCGCTCCGCTCCGTCCGCGCCTTCTGCCACCGCGTCCTCCAGGTACGGCCGGGGGTGCAGCGGTGCGCCGGGGCCCGTCGGGCCTTGCCGGGCCTACCGAGTGGTGCGGGGCGGCATTGGCCTGCCGCGGCGGCGCCGGGCTCCCTCCCTGGGAGAGAACACGGGGTGGGTGGTGACAGCGCGGTGCCCTCGGGGATACCCGTTTATAGAGTTTATTCCTCCCGCTGGCAGCCCGGTTTGGGGGTACGGGGTGCTGCCGAGCTCACCGCAGGGTTTGGAAGATGGGTGTCAGTAAATCGGCTGTGAATCAGCACCTGGAAATATCAAGTTCATACAAGTTTGGTTTCTTTTAGTCCAAACTATTCTAATCCTTCTCTGTTATGAGAAGAAAGGACTTACTTCTGTATAAGATAAATGATTTATTTTCTTTTCACTCTTAATTAACCCTACCTTGACCTGCCTTTGTTGCTTTAAATTGGTGGTACAGTTCAGCTTTATTTCCAAAGAAATTAAAGTTCACATGAGTGGACTCACTGCTCACAGGCCCAACCCATCATCCTTCTGCCACCTCCTCAGAACCGCCCCCCCAACTCTTGGCCGGTGCTAGCTCAGTTTAGTAGACAGACATTTTTTAATATAACAGCTTACTGCAGATTTCCATAAACCTGAGTTTAAGGAGAACAGGAAGATCCAGTTGATTTGCCTGACAGAAGTGCCACTGGGTGTGTTCGTTGGTATTATTACACACCAGAGAGCAGAGGGGGGCCTATTAAACATGTTATTCTCATCTCGCCCCATCTAGCTACTCAAGCCCTGAGACATAAAGTCATGGGAAGCCAGGCTTAGTAACTCCTGCTGCTGCTCTGAGAAGTGCTTGTTAAGTACTTGAAAGATGCTCAGATGGTGGTGCGAGATGGAAAAAAACAGAGAGGGACTTTACATTAATTTTCAAATAGCTTTTCTAAAGCTTAGTTGTCTGGAAAAAGTCAAGTGGGGCTCTTTGTAGTCATATACATTCATACGGACGAATCTGGTGTAAGATCTAATCTTGCTTCAGTTTTCTGGGAAAATATGCATATATGAGAGGATATAAAACATGCATAATAAACACAAAAAAAAACCCCATACTTCTAAGAATTATATTTTTTATAGTACAAAATATCCAAAAATATGAATTTGTTAGCATCTCCTTATTGGTAAAGCCAGTACAAGTGACTTTAAGTGGGAAGTGGGTGAAGAAAAAGAACGTGTGTGTCTCTGCAGAGTGCTGCTGACACTTGCATTTTAACTTTCATTTTCCAAATAATTCCAAAAGCAGGTGAATGACAAGGGATGTAAGTTCAAGAAATACTTTCAAGAGCTGTTCCACCCATGTTCATGTTATTTATCTTCTCTAACCTGTGACTCCTTTTTGGAGCTGTTTATTTGGGGTTTTGGTGGGTTTGTTTATTTGGGGTTTTTTGTGGTTTTTTTTTTTTTGTTTTTGTTTTTTTTGAGATGAAGAAGACAAATATTGGCAGGATGGGGAAACAATGAACTCCCACTGCCTAACTTAATTTGTGGGAGCTTTCCTCTGCACAGCTGCAAGAGATTACATTTTTCACTCCTTAGCCTCATTGCAAAAAATAAAAGACTTTGAGATAAAAGACTTTGGAAAAATGGAGAAAATGGAAGTGAGCTCAGAATCTACAAGGAATAGCATTTCCCATCAAAGCAATGTTTTGTGCACTGTGTTGCCTGTGGTCATGGTAGCTGCCTGCTCGACATTGATCACATTACTTCAGATTATTAAACGTAGGAGTCTCAGAAAATAGAACACGTGGAGGTCTTGCTTCTTGAAGTGTTCAGTCTTGCAAAATAAATCCTCCAGTCAGATGCTACAGAAAGTTTCTAAAGCAATGTTTTTCTCTAAAGAAGAAAGAACTATCGCTTCAGTCAGCAGATCTACATTCGGTACTTCTTCAGTCCTGTCCTGGTTTAGGACTATTTAGGTTAACCATTATGTCCCTTTGGGTGAAGAGAAGTGAGTTTGATGTTCTTTGGATCATGTCTCAGGGACCCAATTACACGAAACACCAAGCAACGTCAAGTCCCACAGAAATCAGTCTGAGGTTGAAGTACTTGATGTTTTGTCTGATCGGATGGCAGCATCATTAACTGAACGCCAAGAGCAGATTTGAGTTTTGCTCTTTTTGTAGTATTGCTGCTAATGGCAGTCAAATAAAAGGCAAATAGTACAAGATTCATTTTGAGATTCTCTGTTGTTATCATTAAAATGGCACAAAATGATCTCAGCTTGCCTTCCAGTACCTACATTGGGTTTTAAGAATTAGCAGCAAAGAAAACTCATGCTGCTCTTTCTACAAAGTGCATTTATTTGCTTCTGATTCATGCAAGCATAAATTTCCTGTGATACTTCCACAATCTTTTGTCAGAGGTGGGTGAAACTGTTGAATTTGGAGCCTATTTAGGCAGTTTACTTTAATCTGTATGGTTTAAAGAAGTTACTGTTTTGGTTAAATTGCTGAGCTCTTAATTTTTGAGTAGATGCTGAAGCATGAAGTACATGCTATATTATATGTATTTTTAAATAACTCATACTACCCTCTGTGTTAATTACTTACATTTCCTGATTCTGTAGGGTATAATGTACCTCCTTGAGTCTTTGTTTTCTACTGACCTGAACCGGAACACTGATCCCTCAAACAGCGTGTGCTGAGCACGTCATTAATATTTCAAGCCTCAGTCCCATAGGCACACCTTAGTTCTTGAGCAGACCTATTAGACTGAAATTGTATGAAACATGAATATTACTTTTCTGTGATTAATTCTGCTCCATAGTTCTCATCAAGCAGCGTGATGTGTAGTGATTAAGAAAAAAAAAAAAAAAAAGAAGATAGTGTTTAAAATAATGAGAACATTGTTTTGGAAGGTTTTTCATGAGGTCACCTCGGTGGATCTACAATGTTACGGTTTCTCTTCAACCCTGTGGTTAATTCTTTGAGCTAACACTTTTTGTTCGTCGTTTGGGCGGCTTTTGCATAGTGGAGCCCTTGCCTATGGCTGAGGGTTGCCATAAATTAATGTGTGTGCTTTTGCAGTGCAATAAACAGGTTACTTTTTATAGGAAAGTAAAACACATCACAAAGGTAAATTATCACTGAATGGCTATAGAAAAAGCTGCTCCTAGAGAAGCAGATGATTGTCTTCTCTGCCTGCATTAAAAGTAGATACAGAGCTACTGTTGTGTCTATGCATCCTACTGGGGTCAAGTTTAGTGATAGTTCACCTTAAGGTTTTTTTCTTAATGCTTTAAGAGAATATCAGGAAGTTACAATTCAGAAAACTAGGAATGAAATTATTTCTAACAATGGCCAATGAGAAATATTAAGCATAGTAATATGTTTTGCATGACAATTCCAAAACTGAATTGATTTTTTTCTTTCCTACTTAAAGGAAGAGCCAAGGCTGGATGTTCTGATAAATAATGCAGGGGTATTCCAGTGTCCGTACATGAAGACAGAGGATGGGTTTGAGATGCAGTTTGGTGTAAACCACTTGGGTCACTTCTTGCTCACCAACCTTCTTCTGGGTCTCCTCAAAAATTCTGCTCCGAGCAGGATTGTTGTAGTGTCCTCAAAGCTTTACAAATACGGAGAGATCAACTTTGAAGACTTGAACAGTGAAATAAGTTACAATAAAAGCTTTTGTTACAGTCGGAGTAAACTGGCTAACATATTATTTGCAAGGGAGCTAGCCCGTCGGTTGGAAGGGACAGGAGTCACCGTCAATTCACTTCACCCTGGGATTGTCAGAACAAATCTAGGGAGATATGTGAATATTCCTTTGCTGGCCAAACCCCTATTCAACTTGGTGTCATGGGCTTTCTTCAAAACACCTCTGGAAGGGGCCCAGACTTCTATTTATTTGGCCTCTTCTCCTGATGTCGAAGGCGTGTCAGGAAAATATTTTGGGGACTGCAAAGAGGAAGAACTTCTGCCCAAAGCCATGGATGACTTGGTTGCAAGAAAGTTGTGGGATATCAGTGAAGTGATGGTTGGCTTATTGAAATAAGTGCCGGGGGCTATCTGCTAGAAGAATGCAGATGACTATGCAATACATATTTGCAACACTTTAAATGCTGTGAGAATACAGATTATTTTGCTCGATAAGTATTAAATAGAGGAGTGATTTATGCTGGAACTCTGTTTTGAAATAAAGGACAATCTTTATTTAATAGAGACATTAAAAAAAGCCTGGAATAAAGTTTGAGGGTGTGAATATAATTTCTGGTTAAATCTGCTTGGAAACTCATGTTTCAAAAATAAAAATTAAACAAAACTGTGTTTTGCAATATATATGCATATTTGTCATGTTCCACTACTTGTAGTTGGGCTGAACAATGCAGGGTACTGATGGTGAAACACTTGTCCTGTAAAAAGGTTTTGAAAATAGATCCTAATAATAATAATAATAGGATTGTGATCTTTTTTTTTTTTTTTTTGAGCTATCACAATGAAAAATGTAATGAACAGTTTTACTGATACCTTACACTGTAACCGCTTAGGCCTCTGAGTGCCATTCAAAGACTTGTTGTCAGCCCCGTGGTTCAGTGAACGAAACTGTTGAGCCGTTTACAGTTTAGCTGTGAAGCACAAAGTCAACATTTCTGAGTGATGTCGCTGCTATTCAATGAGTCAGTACACTTGGTTGTGCAAGCTGTATTTTTATTTTCATGTGTGCTGAACTTGCTATTTCTTGATATGCAGACACCTTGGGTTTCATTAAAAATGTAGTTGACAGATGTATTACAATTTTGGTAGGGCTTTGCATGTCAGGAATTGTGTGCAGACAAAGTTCACAAGACCTCACCCAGATTAGACCGAAGAGAATATGCTTTTCAGTATGTGTTTGGCTTGACTGATGGCACTTTAACTCAGTAATGAGATTAGCTAAGTCTGGCTAATACAGTTTACTGAATATTCTTTAATAAAAATCTTTTAAAAAAAAAAGACTTGGCCTTCATTCTTTCACTGTGGAAGGTATAACAGAAAGCAGCAGTCCTGATACAGTGGCCTTGTTGCAAAGCAGAAGATTCACCTGTATTATTTAGGGAGCCTGTCAGGTAGGGTTGGTAGAAATAAAATGGGCTCCAAATAAATGCATGGGTATTATGTGAAGCTGTACTGATGTATTCTTTTTTAATTCATATATCATACGGGTTCATACTAACATTTATTTTTCTCTACATGAATAGAATGATCTAGAAGTTATGTCAAATTTATCTTAATAAATATTACTCAAAGGAAGGAGCATCAATAATAAATTATGTATTCAGTTGATCCTTATTACCTACTTAAAAATACATATCCGTTCTGCTCTTAAGGTAGCAACCAACCAAATTTTTGAGATTCTTTCTCCGGTCGTTTACTCAGACTCTCAGGATATTTTAACTTTTACACAGTGGAGTGGACCTGATCTATCCTTACCTTTTACCATCAAGACTGTACTGTGGGTGAGTGACTTGGGTGGGGACGGAAGGTGGCATTCCAGGAAACCACAGGGCGAGCTACAAAACAGAGCAGTTTCTGAAGATCTTGTAACATGTTGAGCTTTTCACTGCGCACTGTAAGGCAAGGTGTAGCCATGGGCGTGTTGTCAACGCGTGCTCTGAGCGTTGGAACAAAGTTCTCTAATGCCAGAGGGAGGTGTGGAACACACTTAAAGAAGGTTCTGCTTTGATCTTCAAGTGTTGCATTTCACATACTCAATCTAAATACTTGGAAAGAGCTGCACGCGACACCTTTAAACAGCTGGTTAAAGAACGAAAAGTTCATTAACGTGAACTTCTATGTAAAGAAATACAGAGGAGCTGAGCCAAACTCGGGTTTGTGCTTTCAATACTGCTGTAGCAACACTAAAGGAACACTACTGTATTGTTTCACTGCTGAAAGATGTGTATACCTCTTGCAAAACAAGCCTTGGATGCAAAGGTGAAAGATTGAGAAGACGGCTAGTCTGGAAAATACTGTAGTAAAGAACTGCCTTGAAACTGTCTGAAGAGCGGAAAAGTAGTTTTTCAGACTGCATGACCAACAGAGGATGAGCACTCTCCTTCAAAACAGCAAAGGTGGATTTGTACTGGAATAAGAGATGCGGAATAAGAACTACTAGCCGTGTAGTATGGCTGCGTAACGTGTAATGCTTCATATGTTCTTTCAGTCATAACTAGATTACAGCCCTTGTTTCAGAGTAGGACAGTGATCGCATGATACCCTTAATGGAATATTAATGAATGAATATTGCCTGAACACAATTTGAAAGGATGGATTGTTAAGAACTTACCAAAAGGTAAGCTTTTTTCAACATCTGAAATAAGTTAAACTTGTCACTTTTGAGGTTTAATGTAATTTAACCTCTGTGGACCAGAAAGCTTTGATTACTTTCTTGAGACAGCTGTTAATGTTCGTTTATGTGATACCTTAGTAGCATCTAGGAACTGGAGACCTTATAGGTCTACAAATCTTGCAAAATGTAAGTACAAAACCAAAGAGGAGCCTTTATTTCAACAAGCAGTAATGCTGGCTCAGTTAGAACCAAGTATTCTGGCAAAAGAAGTATTGCTACTCTACTCTAGTGGATCTTAGGGCAGATTCACGTGTATGATTTGAGGATTGTTTGCTGAATGTCTCCTCTTCAAGCCAGTAGAGGATGCTCCAAGAGGAGATCGGCACCTTCACACTTCACCCCAGTATTAGAGTGCCTCCAGAAAGACGTGGCAAGCTCTGTATGTTACTATTGTATAATTAATAAAATAAAATAAAAATAAAATAAAATTCCCAGAGAAGCTGTGGATGCCCCATCCCTGGAAGTGTTCAAGGCCAGGCTGGATGGGGCTTTGAGCAACCTGCTCTAGTGGGAAGTGTCCCTGCCCATGGCAGGAGGGTTGGAACTCAATGATCTTTAAGGTTCCTTCCAACCCGAACCATTCTATGATTCTATAAATTTAGATCAAGAGTGTGCAGCCAAAACCAGGACGCATTCCAGATGTCTCCCTCCACCATCACCACCATATGAACACCACCACCCTTAAACTTATTTCACATGAAGTATTAAACTTGTTTAAGGGGTGAAAGAGGCAAACAGTGACCAGGGATAGCATGTAAAGGCCATGGAAATCAGTTTTTATTGGAAGGTACAGACACTGATCACATTGCTAGCAAGTACGTCACTAATATCCAAGGAAGCCACAGCTGAGGTCAAGATCTTGTTGATGTCTGTGATAAGCATAAATGTTGTGAGGCAACTCTTTCCAAAGCCAAAATGTACCTTCTTACATAATTTTTTACATAAATCTTACATAAATCATAATCATAAATCTTACATAAATTGATACAACTTGAGCACTGATTCTGGGTCGGCCAGCAGTGTTGGACCAACGCTCCGTATCTGTGCCCTGGGGATTTAAAAACTGGCTGGGATGTGTCCAGGGGCACAGTCACTCCTGAGAAAGTAGCCCCTGCCCTTCTGCTTTTCACAGGGGAAATGCCTCTGCCCTGCCATAGCTGAGAGGTGGAGGGTAACAGCAGCAATTAACTGTCATTATTTACAAACTTATGCCTCTGGAACCTTCAGCCAGGCTCAGCAATGAGAGGAAATGCTTCCAAAAGGCCAATTTTCTCAATGGCTGCATTTTGGATGGCAACAAGATCGCAGGGTAACTGTACTTTGAAAGGGTCATTTTAAAATCGGGGTGCGAGAGTGTGTGTGTGCAGACGTGTGCAGGTGCAATTTAATCCCTCATTTTAAAAGACGGATGGGAAGAGCTGTCAAGGACTGACAGAAGGGATGAGGGATGAGGAGAGCTGGCTGTTAGCACGGGAGTGTCGCCTGCCACCTGTGCTGCTGTGGTACCTGGTGAGACATTGGGCTTGGGGGCAGATCTGTTGGGCTTGAGCTTAGTTGCTTACAGTTGCATCCAGGTAGACGTACCCACCGTCTGCTTTTGCAGCCGGAGAACACATGGGCATGGCTGAGGGGGAGGAAAAGTCTCCAGGGAATGGTCGAGAAACAGGCTTCAAGTGCTTTAAGGGGTCTATTTTTTAACTGCTTCAGCATAATTTATTCATCTTTGGCTGTGGTGCTTTTGAAAGTGCCTCTGTAACCAACTTCCCTCATGGGTAGACCAAGAGTTTGAGAAAGAAATAATTTCTTTTTTTTTTTTTTTTTTTAAATTCCTTTATTTCTTTGGATTCTCAGGGCCTAGCTGTAAGCCAGTCCTCCCTGCACAGATGTAGCTGTTATAGCTGAGGTTTCTGCAAGTGAACTAAATTGTAGTTGCATGTATTTATTTTATATGCCACATCTGTTTAAGTCAAGGGAGACTTATGTACAATCAAACAAAAAGTACTCTGAATCTGCCACCAATTTACCTTCCTTACCTTGCCACAGCGGCCAACATCTGTCCCCAGGCAAAGGGACAACGCTGCTCTTTCAGTTACTACAGGCAAGGCAGCAGGCGAGCTTATAAACCCAGCGGGGGTTCTGCCGTAAAAATTCTCCATCTTAATGAGATAAATGATCAGTTTTTCCATGACGCAATAAAACCAGAAGTATTTAAACTCTCCTCTCTTTCTTCAGCGGTTGCCTGGTTTGACTAAGCTTCCTACTAAGTGAACGCTTCACAGGCTTCAAAGCCTGAGCCCTGTGAATGTGTGGTGTGATTATGCTTTTGCTGAAAAATGTGGATAATTCCCACTTCAAGCACACTTAATTTCTTTCCACCTCAGGCTATAAAGAAAATAAACAACTTGCAAGAGTCATACAAATAATTTTAAAATGGGAGGCCTGTTCGCTTTTTTACATAACTTTTTCCAAACTAATCACTTAGAGAGTAATTGACTTGCAAAACGATCCAGGAGGCCTCCACAGCTGAATTATTATTTTTGATCTGTCCCAGAATGGTGCTGCTATTTCTCATAACAGAAAATGACGACCTCCCTCTAGACTTTTTACTCACCGCTTTAGCTACCACTAGCAGCCTCACACCTGTCGTAACTGGATTCAGATCAGAGAAATTAATTTGAATATTTAATTGATTCCAAATGTCCTATGTAACACGGAGAAAGGAGTGCTTTCCTAATTGCTTTTTTGGCTGAAGGCTGGCACACTGACCACCTAACAAGGTTGATGGCCCTTTCTTTTTACATTTAAGAATGATCACTTTTTCACATAATGTGAAAAAAAACTTAATTAATCTGGATAGGGAAGGAACTGATAGTTTATTTGCCATGAATGATTCAGGAGGCTGTCACATGCTTGAAATCTATAATAATCACTTTAGCAAGGTACTGAGCATTTTTTGCCGTCTGCTTCATGGCCAAAGCAAGCAGTCTGAAATCCTGGTCCCACTAAAAATGTTGGGAGTCAGACACCTAAATATTTTTGCTGATCATGATCTCCTGGCTTTAGGTTTGGGCAGCAGGACTCTTACAGCCATCTGGGTGATGGTTCTTTCAAGCTTGATGAATGAGGCTTTATGCATTTCTGTGTATGTGTGGCATTTTAAAAAAATACTTCACAAATTAAGGTATGTGGGTCTGGTGGTGCTATGTATATATATCCTGCAACGTACTCCAGAAATGTATGTGTTTTTTCCCCCGAAATATGTCAGCCCATCTCTGCAGTTGTTGGGATGTTTGTCAGTTTGCCACCTGGACTTCAATTTGGTGATGAGTGGTGTTATTTCGGTTTACCTAGGTAAAATCCTGTTGCAACCTTTCCCAACAGACAGGGGACTGTGTCCTGGACCCCGGCTAAGTCACTGCGTGACCAAATCCCATCTGCCCTCGAGACAAGCAATGTCAGGGTCTTTCTAGTTTCTTCGAGAAAGGGGTCATGAATAGAATCTGCAGAAGGGCAAGTGACAGACCTGGAGGCACAGAACACACATGCACTGCAAGAAGTAGGTTTGGTATCATTTTATATACTCATTCACAGACAGACACACCATCTCTGGTGTACATTAGTAAGTAAGCAGGTTGACAAATTCTTCATTTGCTCTTCTGGAGGGTGGAGATCTTTCAGGTCCAGTTGAAGTCATTGGTAGTTCTAGTTGCTTGAGACTTCACCTGGCCTTGAAGATACTTGGAGGAAGGAAGGAGGAAGAGACCGAAGCACCATTTTCCTTAAATTCGGTCTACCCTCCTGGAAATCTTCAGAAGCCTACATGTGCCTCAGACACATCTCCGCAGATATTTAAAACCAATGTAAGCCTGCTTGATGGGAGTATTTGTCCATAAAATTTTGCTGTAAGCAGAGACTTTCAAAAATCATAATTTCACATTTTATATAGTGGCCAGGTGATATTATGAATTATATCAGAAGCACAGCTAAGGCTACAGTCCTGGGACAGTATAAGAGACAATGAGCTGTTGTCTGTAGATGCAAGAGAAGCAACCTGAAAACTCTAAAGGAATAATTAAAAAGCTTTGATGACAGTTATTTTGTTTCTATTTCTGAGGGGAGTGTGTGTGTGTTTAATCCTAGATATTTGCTATTTTTAAAAAAAAAGGTTAAAACTGCAGAAAATGTGGAAACAGCCATGTTTCAACAAAGCAGCACAGTTCTTCACTGTGGAAAACCCATAAAATGACAGGAAATGGCTTAATGTGGTAGGTGTTCATTTTTAAGGGTTCTGTTGACAGAAGTTGATGAGTGAAAATATTGTATTTCATTTTTGCCTTTTGTTCAGTAAATAGCATGGAATTTTGATACTGCCTAGAGGGACAGCTTTGTACTGTGGTGGTCTAAACTGGGATTTTTCGTTAATGTAACCAATCAGAGTAGGTGGGTGTTTTTTTGGTTTTGTGGGGTTGATTTTTTGTAAGGAAAAAAGCTGAAGTCAAAGAGAAGACCAAGAAAAAGCACCACAAAGTTTATCTTTAACTCATCTGGAAGAGTTTATTTTAAACACGGAACATTGTTTGCTGCTGTGGAAATGAAAGTGAGAGAGTTGCAGCTTTCTTCCAATGCCATCTGGCAGATGATTTACTTGCGTATGGTATTCACTAATCCAAATAACCCTGTGTGTGGTAGCATTGTCTCTTTACTGATCATGCAGCTGAGTTGGCTGAACCTTAGATGGCTCACACAAGGCTATCAACAGCACAGTACAATAGACTGTTTAAAATTAGAACAGTGTTAAGGAAAGGGATATGCTAAATTCATCGTGACTTTACCTTTATTAAGCATTGTCTTTACCTGGACTGAGCTTGATGTTTCCTTTTCTTTCTCTTCGTGGTTTTATTCACTCCAGTTCTACCTGGCCTTTAGCCTGTTGAATTCAACACTTACATATAGCCTCAAAGCTCAGGTGGGCCAGAGCACTGGGCATCCATCCCTAGATTGGTATCCTTGTCCTGATGATAACTGTGTTTGCTCCTGTAAGGTCCCTTCCCAACCTCAAGAAGCTTGTATTCCTGCTGGGAAATAAGGCTACTTCAGCAGGACAGCTGTACGCTGTAACCAGTAGCTTTGTGGTTAAGGAACTCTCTCAGTTCCAAACCTGAGCCAAAATTGTCTCCAGATCAGGATATTCCCATTTATCAGCCAAAAATCTACCTAATTTGTTATAATGTTACTGTTAGGCTGCCTCTTCTTGCTGTAATATCAAAGAAAGAGTCTTGAGTGGTTATTTTGGGAAGTAAAATTATTAGAGGATTATGCCTTGAGGAGCAGATTCCAAGCTATGAGTAGATGGAGGCATTCACTTATATCCTTGTATTTAAATTCTAGGGAGGGGTTGGTATTCTGATACTCTTCTATGGTCAAGAAAATATACTGGCTTCCTTCTCAACATGTGAGGATTCTGAGTGATTTTTCCCACAGTGCCTAACTCTGTAGGCCTAGTAGGTGTCTAATTTTGGTTTTGGATTCCACTCTGAGGTCAAAAGACCTAACATTTGAGTGTTGGCTGTGCCTTACTTTAGTCACTTCTGGTTTTTAATTGGATCTGACCTTGATAAGTTACTTCAAAAAGCTAATGTTATGGATCAATTTGCAATTCCCCATTTTAGAAGTTGCCTTTTTGAATTTAAGGACAATTGAACAGTTTTGAAAGTGCTGATTTTCTTTAAAGATAACTCAATATAATTCATATGTGAAATTAAAATATACACAGTGTAGATAATTTTGTAGCAGAGCTAGGGAAGGAATTGAGAGCTCAGCTCTTTTCCTGCAGAGCAACTGACGCTTTGAACTCACTGGCTGCATCTGTCTTGCTAAGCATTTAATGCCAAGATGTGTTTCCTGAATCACAGGCTGAACAGGGTAGTGAGGCAATGTTCATGTTGCTGTATTCTGTTTTCCCCCAGAAGAGGCATGGGTACATCCAAACTGCTTGCTAGAAGTGTCCTTGGCCCATGCTGACTCCTGAATGATGCAAAGAGTTGTTTCAAAAAGTGTTAGTTGGCCAGAGCCAAAACTGTGCCAAGAACTGCCCTAACTATTAAATAGCACAGATGATTGAATTTCAGGGCCTGGGCTGGCGCCTTGTCGCTCCTTAATTGAGTGGAATAAACATAGCCAAAAAATGCCCCCTTCCTCCCTCAAGTGTTAACAGAATGGATGTGATTTTTCAATTTACTTCCACAACATTCAGAGACCGTTCTGGAAAACTGAAGCACATTTTCTTTTACTAATTTTGTAGCACTAAAATTCCACTGACTTTGCTGCAATTTCTATTGACTGACCCTGTAAACACATGGAGAATCGGTATTGTTATTAATATCACCATGTTGTCATGCTTTATTCATTTTCAATTTTATAACTATAGTCTGATCTCTTGGAATTGTGTCCACTAATGTAGCACTGGACTATGGAAATCTTATTTTATCAAAACGTGTTATTCTTGGACTAGAATTCACAGTTACACAGTTGCACTTTATAGGTCCATAGATTTTTTTAAAGCCAGAAAGGGCCCTTAGATTATTTAGTCTGACTTCCTGAATGACACAAGCCATTTAATTTAACCCAGTTAGCCTTGCTCCAAGTCCAGCAATTTGTGTTTGGCTAAGGCTTATCTTCTAGAAGGACATCCAGCCTAGATCTGAAGCCATCGGTAGTTGGAGAATCCATCACTTCCTTTGGCAATGCAGTCCAATGGCTATCACCCTCACTCTTAAAAATGTGTGTTTTGATTCTTGCCTGAATTTGTCTGGCTTTCACTTCCAGCTATCACCTCTCATTATGCCTTTTTTTGTGACGTGAGAGTGCTGCTGTTACTGCTCAGTATTTTCTCCCTACGGTGATACTCGCACATTGTAATCACTGAAATCATCACTAGATGTTTTTATTAAACTCAACAGACTGAACCCCTTTAATCTCTTACTGCAAGGCCCTTTGCCAAGGTTTTCGATAATTTCTGTGGCTCTCCTCCACATCCTATCCATTTTTTTACCCCTTTTGTGAAATGAGGAAACGAGCTGGATGTAATACTCCAGCATGTGTCCATTTATAGGCAATCCTAGTACTTCTCAATGCTTTCCCTCTGTTGCTCTAAGGCGATCACTAATTTAAATGTGCCTGAGGCTGCTCCTTGGCACTGAGGCCAGATGGAATATCATAGTCTACATCTGTACTCCTGAAAACTCTTTATCTTTCACAACAGGGTGTCTGCATCCAAACTACTTTTTGGGAATGCAATTTCTGACACATCACCCATGTTTGGGAACTATTTGTGAAAATGCTGGCAGAGGCCAAAATCATACCAGGGACAAAATTAACCGCCCCATGGTACAGATGTTCAAGGACTAAAGCCTAGGAACATTTCACAGAATCACAGAATCATATGGGATTGGAAGGGACCTCTGGAGATCATCTAGTCCAACCCCCCTGCCAAAGCAGGTCCACCTAGAGCAGGTTGCACAGGAATGTGTCCAGTCGGGTTTTGAATGTCTCCAGACCCTTTTTACTTCAGTAGTGTGGCCTACAAGTTCCCAGTCATGCTCAAAACATCACTGATATTTTTAGCTGCGAGTGTTAAAAAGAAGACGTGTATCTTATTTGCTCAAAGAATCTAGGAGACAGATATGTAGGCTCAACTGGTCACCTTGGTTAGGTGAAGATATTGTCCAGTTAGAGACAAGCATCTCCTGATTTCCATTCACCCCATTTCTTTTAGATGCCTATTTTTTAACGGATTCTCTGTGTGGTAGGATTTCTCTCTCCTCACCTCACCATTGATGATAAAGGGTACTTGGATGATTAAGAGCCCAAGGCTAACTTTTCACAGGACTTAGGTGAAATGACTCCTACTCAGCTTCAGTGTTGTGCTATGACTCCTACTCCTATGGGAACGACTCCTATCCGTGACAATTATTCATCTGAATCACAGAAGTACTTTTTGTAAAAATATTACTCATAGATATAATATATCTGCATGGATATGATAAAGAGACTTTTATTTTTCTGACTTTTACTGTAGCAATTGAACGTGAAATAAAACATCCTATCCTGAGATTTCAGAATTCAAACACTGGTTTTGACTCTCCTTTTAATGTGCTTATCATGATACAGCAACACAAGAAATAATCAACAGATCCTACATTTGCTGGTCCCAAGACTAGCCTGTGTCTTCATGGCGTAGAAATCTTGCTGATTGAGAGTCTTGGCTCCCACCTCCTTCCTCCCAGAAAAGGTTTCAAGGAGCACTGAGCAAGGAGGATAGTCTGTGCCCGTGTCCTTAAACCTCAGACAGGGTGGGTGGGAATAGCATGTTAATAGTTTTCCAATCTGAAAAAAACAAAACCACTTGAAATCAGCTGAAGAATTTCACCACTTTAGTGGTGTCAGTTCCCAACATCCAAATTCCCAGGATATCTTTAAAAGATCCAGTTGTTCTGGTGTATGGAATGGAAAAACTTGCTACATCTCTTTTCATACTTACTGGAGGTTAAGATCAGATGCTGCAAAATATTTTTAGTATATACCTGAGTCCATTTTCATTAGTAACCTCCTTGCCTATATGCTTAAGTGTAGCTGGTTTGCTTTGCATTTGCATCAAAGGTGTATCTTGGACATTTAATTTGTCACCGTTTTGTTTGTACTCAGTCATACTAATTTAGAGGTATTATACTAAAGGATTTTTTTTTAAATAGTGAAAACTCTGTAGAAACAGTACTAAGTGATGAGAAAAATCATAACTTTGTCTCACTGATTGTCCACCCTGGCCTATTTTTAGCATGAACCTTGACTGTTTTGAATCTAACTTCTGCTTACAAGCCATCAGACGGGGTTACCTGTCTCCAGACAGGGTGGGTGGACAAGACTCAGAGGCTGACTGATGCAGTATTCCAATGTTATTCCAGCAAGTTGTGCATCCTTAAATGTTTCTGCATGCTCCCATCCTGCATCTTAGAGAATATAGCTACATTTAATTCTGCAAAATCAAACTGTCTACATCCAGTTTAGACAGACAAAGCATAAGCAATACAGAGGCACATTAGTCTGCGCTATTTGCTCTTGAGACCAACGTTGACCTTTTTATTCAACAATGTAGATATGCCTTTTGAAATACAATCATAGAATCATAGAATGGCTCGGGTTGGAAAGGACCTTAAAGATCATTGAGTTCCAACCCCGCTGCCATGGGCAGGGACACCTCCCACTAGAGCAGGTTGCTCAAAGCCCCATCCATCCTGGCCTTGAACGCTTCCAGGGATGGGGCATCCACAGCTTCTTTGGGAAACCTGTTCCACTGTCTCACTACCCTCACAGTAAAGAATTTCTTCCTAATATCTAATCTAAATCTGCCCTCTTTCTGTTTAAAACTGTTAGCCCTTGTCCTATCGCTACACTCCCTCATAAAGAGTCCCTCCCCATCTCTCCTGTAGGCCTCCTTTAATTACTGAAAGGCTGCAATACGGTCTCCCCAGAACCTTCTCTTCTCCAGGCTGAACAACTCCAACTCTCTCAGCCTGTCCTCATAAGAGAGGTGCTCCAGCCCTCCTATCATATTCATGGCCCTCCTCTGGACTCGCTCCAACAGGTCCATGTCCTTCTTATGTTGGGGGCTACAGCTTTCATTAATGTCTTGTCAAATGGAGGCTGTAGACAACATAAAGGAGTTTCATTCATGCATGTGTCTGGTTAGGTAAGAGCTATGGGTGGTACTTGCAGCTGATCTTCACCTTCTCCAAGAGACAGGCGCTTGTGAAACAAGGAGCACCGAGCACGGCATATTCAAGTTGTGAATTTGAGATTCTCATATTCAGAGACTGTCACCGGTTTTGACTGTAGACTGGGCTGTGAATTGTAGTTTTGGACTGAATTCCTGCTCTGTTCAGCCATCCCTTCTACAGAACAGTAACTGCAGAAAGAGCGGAAGGGATGGCAGGTATAATAACTGTTTCAGTCACTTGAGGTAGATCTACCAGCAAACGCGAACGGAAGCCTTGAGTTTTTTCTCACTTATAAACCAACTTTAATATTAACTTAACTTGTGTGAACATAGAAAAAGCGTAAATTGCTATTCTTACCTCAAAAACCACCTGTGTTCAGGAGTAATTTGAAATGGTAGCTGATTTGGCATGAACCAGAGTAAAGCCTGTTGCAGACATACAGTAGGGATTCATTATTACTTTCATTAGGTTTTATTATCATCGCCTTCAGTGACACATACAGTGTTTCTTTCATCACCGTGCAAGGGGGTTAAACATTACAACAGCAGTCTAATATTTCTCAGCACCTGCCCATCTGGCAAGCCTTTGTTCTCTGAAGTTTGCTCTGCCACCGTTGATTTCGGATTGGCACTTTTGCAGCTGATCAAAGTGGTAAGATTACTTAAAACAAGGACTTCCTGGGCAAATATATCACCATCAGTCTAGTTTGGCTCTACAGAACCCTGGCAATGAAAAGCCTCTAGGCAGACTGGACTAGCAAAAAATGAATGTGCATGCAGACATTTATGATGCTGCTCTGTTATTTTTAATGCACTGTACATTCAGCATTTTCTTCTCTTTATAGTGGAAGATCATTTAGATGTTTCTTTGAAGACTAATTTAGGAATGTTGGCAAAGGCCAGTTAGTGTAACATGTGCAATTTATTATGTTAACAATGTCTGATGAAACAACAAATATGAATAATCCTGCTGAGTACAGAGAAAACAAATGCACTCTTTTTATGCTGTAGTTTGATCTGATCTTAGTAGACTACAGTTAATATATTTTGAAACAAAATATGCATGGCAAACTGTTTTCATAAGACTCTCATAAAAGTCTTTCTCTTTCTCATTTTTAGTTTTTCCTCTCTCTCAATCTTCTTTTTGTTTTGTTCAAATAAAAAAAAAAAAAAAAAGAAAACATGTATTTTACCATCTGTGAAAAAACTAAATTCTCCTCAGCTGCTGCTGTTAAAATGCTGGAACTCCATTCCAGTAGGTTCCTGTTCACCCTATGCACAATAAATAATATAGCATGGAAAACAGTCCAAAATCCAGTGTAATTCACAGAGATATTAATAAACTCTGTGCTTTCTTTTTTGGTTGGGAAACTGAGCAGCTAAGCATGCTGGAGCTTCATTGCCTGAAGATGATTGAAATAGCATAAAGTAGGGCACAGTCAACAGTCAGGCAGTTAATATAGTGAGAAATCCATTTACATTGTTGACTCAGTAATTTATTTGCTGTGCTATTGATTTGATCTCTGCCAAGAGCAAGTTAAGGGCTTGGTCTCAACTTTGTTGAGTGCGTTGTAAGGGCTTGTATAGAATGACTGGAAGAAAATGGTAATGGCTAGGTTATGGTTGCGTGGCTTGGAAAAAGCCTGGGAATTTGTGACTGTAAAAGTCAGACTCCTCCTCTCTGTTCCTCAACTTTTCCAAATTATGCCAGGCTTACTCCAATGAGCTGAATATTCTTCACCAATAGACTCCATATGCCCATGTGGCATCCCACTAGACAGGCCACTGTGTAGCCTCAGAGCATCCTAGATTCACTTCCATCTGCCTTAGAGAAATACTTTCTCAAGTTTCAGTCTTTCTGCTTAAAACTTTCCACTGCTCATTGCGGGGGGATTTAGAAGTGTCAGTCCCATTGATTTTCCTTTTGTTTGTTTGTTCCTAATTCTGTTAGATGAGTTTTTTTCAAAAAAAACTCCTTCCTGATTGCTAACTACCCACAGAGTAGCTAGTGCTTGCACTGGAGGAAGTCAGCAAACGAACCCATGTGTAAATGAATGGCATTAACCATCAAATTAACTTCCTCAGCAATGGGGAATATCGTACTTCATTAAAGTTCCACTCCTATTGTCAATTTGTATCTAATTTACAATTTCAGTCTAGGAAAGTTTATCCCTGTTTTTTGTTAGCTAGATTAACTTTAAACACAGTACTTAAATTATGTTTTTTGGATCTTTCATCAAGTCAAAGTGGCTGCCAGTTCTCTAGAAATGAGCAAACTGACTGTTTCTTATGAAATGTACTGTTTGTTTGAAATTTGCACTGGGGCACAGCCATGTGTTTGTACATATGCTTCAAGGATGGATCTGCTCTCTGTTCATAAATTACAAAATTGCTTTTCATTACTCCCTATGAATTCATCCTGAGTTTGATGTTAGTTCAGGATCCAGTGAGATTTCAAGGAAGAAATGAAATAATTTCATATCTATTTGCCATGACTGCTGAACTCTTTGATAATGATAATCAGCCTCTGAAGGTAACCAGCAAAAAAACCCACCCTGTAGAATTATCTGTGTTGTTTGTTTGTTTGTTTGTTTGTTTTGCCAGATGTGTTGCACAAAATAAGTTTTTATTTTTCTACACCCTTTTCACTGGTAAGAAATTTGGGTCTTCTGTTGCCTAGAAAAGTTGATAAATGAGTCGAAAGGCAATGAAATGAGGGCCTAAGGAATAACTGAAGGCTGGGAGGTTTTCAGAGTAAAGGATGTTAATCAGACTGCTTAAAATGTGTTGTTAACAAAGACTGAACAATTGAACATTTTGAGGAAATGAAGTTTTTTGTTTAACTTCTTGTTAAACAGATATACTTAACATTTTCCAGTAAAATGTCCCGTTTCTGGTATTTTTAAAGTTTAGAAAAAGCAGAAAAATAGGGTATGTTCAGACTCTCCTTTTACATTTTAAAAAGGCAGGGAGAAATTGAAATTGTAATGTCCTGTATACCTTGAAGTGTTAATTATACATTTTGTGTAAAATACATTGGCAAATAGATATACACATGAGTGAGGCCAGATACCGCTGGTGCCTTTGCATCTTAGAAGATGTTGCTCTATTTGCTAGCTGATGTTGGGACTCTTGCAGTATAATACCATCTTTGACTAAATTTACTGTGTGCACATTCTGCCCATTCTAGCCTCCAAATCTGAAACCTACAGCTTTGGCAATGCTCTAAACAAGACAGAAAAAAATATTAAAATCTAGAGATTCACAACAGCAACCCTTTTCAGTAGGGTACTGACAAACATATCTAAATTCCTCTGAAGTTGACCAAACACATGAGTGTTTATTGAATTAAGGCCCAGACTACTTGGGACAGTTAGGCCTATTTCAGATTAAAATTATCCTTTCACATATCTTGAATATTTTTTATCATATAAGAGTTTTGACTTCTGTCAGGAGATAGTTGTTAAAAAACCATAAAACATTTTTATTTTAAAAAGGTTTGTTTCTTCTCTTCCTCAGAAAATAGACTTGTTTCCCCTGGAAAATGGAGGCATCGAAATGGCAGCTCAGGAACGGCACTCCCTTTTTAGCCTAGTTGTCCCAATAATTCTATTAAATACAGTATTGCAGCAGTGATGAGGAATCTCACATCTATAAAACTGTGTAATATCTTATGTGTAGGGCAGATGTGAGCCAAAGTAAAACCAAAGTGAACTGGTCAGTCCCTTTGAAATGTACCTGGTCTCTTCTTACTGCTCACACTTACTATTTTGGTTGAATATTTTCTTTAGTCAAATGTAATTTCTGGAACAGGTACTATAAAACATAGAATTTTGTCTTTTATACATGATACTTGAAAAATTGCTCTTTCTTTCTCAAGCAAACTGCTGAAGCAGGTCAAAGTTTGTAGTTTTTCTGTCAGCATAAATTAATTTAAAGGCCTCTTGTGTAATAATAATAGCTTTAAATTGTTTATAGTTTTGATTTTAATAAACACTGCGTAACATAGAGCAGTGCCCAGCATAACCAGTTGATTCAGTGCCAACACAATATCATCTTTCATTGGTGCTCTGAAGAAATAGCACAAACAATGAAGGTGTCTGAGGTATGTCACAATACCGTGATCAAAAGGAATGTATTATTTAAATATTGTAATAAGCCTGGTGATGTCTTTTGAAATAGAATGATTTTAATTCAAAAACATCTGCTGGAAAGTCCAAAGAGATTAGAAATGCCTATTTATGAAAACATACTAATTAAAGGCTCTAAATACTTAGAATAGTTCTATGCCTATGTAAGTTAGTCCAACTGATAGCGAAACTCGACATGTTTCATATTATTTCAACTTCTTTTATTTGAACAAGGGAATAGATAAACAAAAGGAAACAACCCTGTTGTTTTTAAAATTTTGTGAAAATATAACCTGAACAGAGGTCAGTCTTCAAATGCATGGTCCATATGGCTTGGCTGACACAAGTAGCTGTAAGGATAATATCACTTTGTAGGAACAGTGGGACTCAGCTCTCTCCAGCTCTGTGCAGTAGCAGAGTGGAAAGAAAATGTAAACCGAACTGCTCCTTTATCCACCATGTTTGGTGCCTCAGATATGTTTAAGTCAGTGGAAGCGTAAGCTACTGCAGCTTCTAGGTCTGTTAATAAAAATACTAAAAAATAATTATCCTCTACTTCATGTAAAACAATGGACTAACTATTTTGTGTTTGGCCTGCAAGTCATCAGATGTCATTATTATAAAGGGATTTCACAAGCAGCTATATTGTAGAGGAATGGAGAAACACTTGTGTTAATTGTGGTGTCATTATTTAGAAGAAACTGCTGTTTAGTTTGCTGCTTTACACTTTTACTAGTCAAGTATAATTCATCGACAGTGGCTGAGCACAGACCTTCCCATTAAGTAGGCCACATTGTGGAATATTGTTTTCCTTATTCACTAGAATAAAGAAAGTTTAGCAGTGCGTATGCAGTAATGTAATGTTTCCTTGAAACACTAGGAATATAGTATATATATTGGTGAATGTCTGCCTATTTCAGATTTATTTAGTGTCAAAAAAAAGGTGATTGAGGCAAGGTCACCAGGTGAGTGATTTGTCCTGATAGCCACACATTTCCTATAGTCTGCATGCTGGGCAGCGTGAAAAAATTGATATAACCCAAAACAGAAGTCATCAGGGCTATATCTCAAGAGGTATTTGTGCACCAAACCCGTAGATTAACAAGTTACGATGTATACATGTCGCAGCACCAGCTCAGTCACACTTCCATTTCTGCCTTGGCACATTCAGTGTGATGGTGTGTGCTAACGCCAAGGATGCTGCTACAGCCAGAGACCTGCCTAACTTGGAGCTGGAGGTTCCCTAAATTGCCTTTGATCCATAACCAACTGTCTGAGCACTATACATCCAGGGAAAAGGCAAACAAGGGACCATAAATGAGTACCCAGAGGTACTCATTGCCCATGCCCATACCCAGAGGCATGATTAGAAATGCTTAGAGGACAGGCTTCTGTTCTCATTCAAGAGCTACTAACTGATCGTTGAGAAGTGGTAAGAAATTTGCTAAAGTTGCTGATATGTCAATCATTCTTCTAGTACTTTCAGCTGTGATTTAACTCTACTTTTCCAGCTGTTGCACTGAAAGCACACCAGGTAAGAGACCATTTGAGAAACTGCCCTTCTCACCTGCTAGACACCATGCTGATGGGAACCGTGCTCTCCATGGTGGCCATGTATCATTAGGGATGCATGGCTGATCACAGGAGAAGAGCCCATGCCAATCCTCTGGCATAAAAGGGTATATTTCTGGTTGACTTAACACTAGATTTCCCTTAGACTGATTACCTGTGGCTGGATTACATATTAGAGTGCTACCCTCAGCTGCATGGACAAAGTCTCACTGTTGCAAAGCTTTACTTTCAGATATGTCCCAGGTGACAAAAAACAGAAGACAAAAATGATCTGTCCAGTCTCACTGCACAATTGCTAGAAGGATTTGAGCATCAAAGAGTGAGATCTCAGAGCTCAACAATCAGAGCGGAAAACTACCAGCCACAGTCAGAAGGAAATGCTGAAGAGGCAGAGCTGACTCTCAGCTGCCCTGCACAGAACAGGCTTAACGTGAGCCAGCAGTGTGCCCAGGTGGCCAAGAAAGCCAACGGCATCCTGGCTTGTATCAGAAATAGCGTGGCCAGCAGGAGTAGGGAAGTGATGGTGCCTCTGTACTCGGCGCTGGTGAGGCCTCACCTCGAGTGCTGTGTTCAATTCTGAGCCCCTCACTACAGGAAGGACATTGAAATGCTGGAGTTGAGAGGAGAGCCACCAAGCTGGTGAGGGGTCTAGAGAACAAGTCATATGAAGAAAGGCTGAGGGAACTGGGCATGTTTAGTTTGGAGAAGAGGAGGCTGAGGGGGGACCTCATTGCCCTCTACAACTGCCTGAAAGGAGGGTGTAGAGAGGTGGGTGTTGGCCTCTTCTCCCAAGGGAATAATGACAGGACCAGAGGAAATGGTATGAAGTTGCGGCAGGGGAGGTTTAGATTAGATATTAGGAAGAATTACTTTACTGAGAAGGTGGTCAGGCACTGGAACAGCCTGCCCAGGGAGGTGGTGGAGTCGCCATCCCTGGAGGTATTTAAGAAACATGTAGACATGGCACTTCAAGGCATGCTCTAGTGCCCAAGATTGTTGGTTTGTGTCTGTTTGTGGGTTGTTGGTTTTTTTTTTTTGTGGTTGGACTCAATGATCTCAAAGGTCTCTTCCAACCATGAAGATTCTGTGATTCTGTGAACTGAGTCCATCCCGCATGCTGTTTTAATGACTATTATCTATTTCTTGAAGTTAGGTGTCTAAACCAGGCCAATCTTGGGTATAAAAACCTGAAAAGGATAACCCCTTATGATACACAAATGCTTAGACAGTTCAGACTAAGGTTCTGCCTGTTTTGGAAATGAGATTTGCAGCCAGATCTCCAGATATTTGAGTGTTTAAACAAAATAATTAGCAGTCATTGTGTTATGTGGTATTCTGAGATGGAGCTTCCACAGGTTTTGTTATTAAATCTTTATACTGTATCCTATGTATTATAGTTAAAGATGAGCAGCAACTGAATCTTCCACAAAGGATACCTCTGTGATTTTCATTTCGCACTGGACTGGATGAATCTGATTGGATTTACCTCACTGCTGAAGTATGACAGCTGGGAGAAGCTAGTGTCCTGACACGGCAGAAATGACAATAGGCTGCAAAATAACTCTTAGCAGGAATCAGCACTTCAGCCTTCACTCACATGGTGTGAATTGCACATCTGACAGAGCTGACTGCAATTCTGAAGCAGGCAATTTGATTTAAATAAATAAATCTATAAAGTTGGGATGTTCCTTTTCTGCTCTCCCACTTGCAGCTGCAGATTCCTGCTCCCTGCTGTAGCTGCACATCAAAAGAACTTTTCATCGACAAAACTGACCACAAATATTTCATCTTCCAAACTAACTGTTTATGGAGACTCAGTTCTTGGTGTTTGACACTTGAGACATCAGTGGTAACAAGAGAAAAATCAGTCACGTTTGTGTAGAAGAAGAAACAAAGAAGTGGGTGTTTTGGCATCATTCTCTCTTTTAGCTGAAGTTCTTGTGTTTCCACAGGCTTTTTAGGATAGTCTCACTGGCTGCTTTAGGGAGCTGTCTTTGTGCTGTCTCTATGGTCTCTTCTGAAGGACAGAGTCTGTTAATTACGTTCATAACTTAGCTCAGCTCATGAGTACATATATTTTTTCATCTGGATATGTCTTTACTTTCAAATGACTACGTCCTCACTTCCTTCATGCATCCTTCATTCCTGGCAGCTTACCCTGTGTAAATGTAATGCAGTTCACTCCTGGGCTTCCTTCTGGAATAGGTTATTTAGCTCCCTTAGAAACCATCAGGTGCATTTCTTGGGGAAATTTTGCTCCCAGACTGCTCCCAGTAGGCAGGACAGATAGGTGCACCAGGCTTGGATCTCTTTGCTCTGCACTGCTCTCTAACAGGCTGCTTGGAGACTTCAAGCATTCCGATATGCTAGCAAGCCATGCATAACGCATTACATCTGACTCAATGCTGTAAAGGTACTCTTCTAGTGCCTGCAGGACAGCCCAGAAATTATTTTTAACAATATAAACTGATAAAAGTTATAAAATAATCAAGTCTCAGGGCCACAGAGATACCACGTAGGGACAGAGGAGACCCATGGCCAAGTGCTATCTTGTGTGGGTTTGGGCTTGAATCATTCCCTAGGGAAAATGCTTTTAACATATAGAATAACAATAGAATCTGCATCTGTGGCTTAGTTCCTCATCCTTCCTTCAAAGGGTTTTTGCAGGGCTATGCTGTAAAATAATGAATTTTCATGGGGTAAGATGGACAACAAGGGAGCTGTGAAAGTACAACAACTAGAGAAACTGGATACATCACTAGGGACATCATGTACTTCATTATTGTTTTTTTTTTTTTAAGCGTGATGGATCTAGGAGTGAAGTATCTTTAAAACTGATACTGAAACAATGTAGTACAACAAGAGAATAAACACATACATGTAACTTACTCTGAAGTGGTGTTAAAAACCTACCAAAGCACTGGTCTTCAGTGTTTTTCAAAATACAGGAGGAAAAGAGTTTGCAGCTGTCCTTGGTCAAATGTCAAATCTTATTACCAACTACTTTTAGTTCTTGAAGTCTAGTGTCCTCCCCACAATATTAAGCATTTATTAATGATGCAAGAATAATGATGTTATTCTTTTTGCATACAGAGATTAAAGGATGTGATGGACTATCCTCCCATTAAGATATTAACCATTGTCAAGAGCTCCTTTCTCTGGAAACCTTTCAATCAGTGAAACGTATGTACCTAAAGTAAGATTTATAAATGACAACCATAAAATAAATGGCACTGGGAACTATACAATTCTCACCATCACTTTTCAGTCAAAATCTGATCCTATTCCCTGCATGTCCTTTCTGCATGTCCTTCCAATCTGGATTTTGCTAGTATTTGTTAATACTGAACTAAAAATAAGCACACATCTTCCTTTATGGGAGAAATAATGTTTAAATAACCATATTGTTTATTTTTACCTTTGGAAGTCATTCAGATATACCATTGCCATGGATATAGTATAAAACATCAACTGAACAGACTAATAATAACACCCAGCTGTTAGACTAGTACTCTACAGACCTCAAGGTGCTTTATAAATGAAGTCCATGTAATTGTTCTCTTTGGGCAGACACAGGAGTTGAATGAACAAAAAAATCAGATTGTTTTTTCCCATGAACTGTCATATGCTAGTAGTAGAAACCAGTTTTCTGGATTTCCAGGCTGTATCTAATGGGTCACGCTGGGCTGTCTTTGAGTAGTTGATACAAACCCTATTGTAGTCATAATTTAATTGGCTTTAGCTAGAAAACTTTTTTATGAAAACGAGAATTGCTTCTTACAACCATGGCACTGAGACTGTTCCTCAGCTATAGGGGCCAGATCACTATCTTTTAAGGACAATTTTTCTACTTTGCGAATAGCTCTGAGTTCCTGACCAGTTCCTCTGCCAGTTCTGTGGACTGGGACAGCTGGCCAAAAGCCTACTGGCGGCAAACTAGGAGCACCGTGAGTATCTCTGAGCATGAGACTTACCTTGGAAGCACCTCTGCATTGTACAGAACAGAGAGTCCTGGAAAAGAAGTGAAAAAGCCAAAGAAGCAGATGATAGAAAAATCTCCTTTTTAGCCCAGTTTTCCATGAAGATTTTTAACACAACAGTCATTGTTTTGGGCACTCACAAGCAACCAAAAGTCTCCAGTGAAAGCTTACTGAATTCTGCAGTTTCACAATGATGTAAATGCAACCAAAGAGAGTTTTTAATAAGAGTTTTTAGTTTAACCTGCTGTCTTTTCCATAATATTACCTAGTGGCAATGTCAAGAGATTCAAAGTTGAGACTGCTTTGTAACCTTAGGATCTGCCATATTTATTCACCTGCAGAATGCTTCAATCAATACTTCCCAACCTCTCAGGAGCCTTTTCATACCTCAGTAACATTTATATAGTTCCTGAAGGATTTCCATAGGGAAGATGTGTTAAAGAGCAAAATACTGCAATTATCTGCAGCAGTAAATGTTGCCCAATATATAATCCAGATTGAGGCAAACTGTTGGCCTCAGTACATGACCTCAGTACCAGCTCAAGTATGTTCCAAGGAAGCACATGGCAAAGAAAACATTACTTCAGATCCATACTGAGAAAAAAAGTTTGAATGGGATGTGATTTCAAATAACACTGTTGATCACACTGACCTTGGGAGCTAGAGATCTGTATAAATGTTTACTTAGAAATCTGAGCTTGCTGACCTCTGTTCAATTCCATGACTCCATTACCTGTTGGTGGCTTACAGCCAGTGCTGGGCATGGCACAGTTCAGCACATGGGGGCTGTTCTGCATGACCAGAACAAAACAGTTGATTTACATTGATAAAATCTATGGGGAAGCTCGCTCAGAACTCACCCATGGAAACTCAATAAGCAAGATTTACTTGCGTATTTTGGAAAGAGACAATATAGGGCAAAGTCCTCCACCAGTTTACATGGATTCACTACCACTGGAGCCAATGGAATGGGCTGCATGAGTTAAGCAAGGTGTAACTCATTACAGGTTCGTGGAGTATAAGACCATCGAGACCACTGTGATCAGTTATTTTGACCTCCTGCTTAATACAAGCCACAGGACTTCCCTGAACCTTTGCAAACACAAATGTCTCTTTTCCATAGAATGGAAAACCATAAACATATATGTTACTCGGAGGTACTTCAGTTTATATTACATAGAGTTCTGTGAATAATTTGGATTCGTTCTGTAGGACTGTTAAGTGAACTGGAACTGTTCTATCTCAACTGGATCACAAATGAAACACCCTATAATATGCATAGAAGCACTCGTATGGTATAAATAATATTTTTAATCAGTCATTGAAATAATAATATAAAGTTCATTTTATTAACATTTGAAAAATAAATGTCTTCACCTCCCTTCATTGCACTTTAAAGGAGGAAAGTTTTACGTTCCCTGTGAAAAAAATAAAGTAAAAAATGTTTAGAGAAAGGAGCGATCTGACTGGTTAGAGATCACAAAACGTTAATAATAATAAGGTCTGAATATCAGATGCCAAACAGCTGCAGAGCCTTTTAAACCTAATTCCTCTTTCTTGGAGGATACGGCAAGTTTGGAAAAGAGAGGATTGCCAAACCCACCACGAAACGTAGGCAGAAATTTTTCTTTGAATAAATCACTGTCACCCTTGATAAAACCATACAGAAGTATCTTGGCATGAGGGAATGCTGCAAATTGGTGCGCGCAATGAAGACGGAGCCCACGAACCCTGCAGGCAGAAAACACAAGCCCAGCCCAGATAGTCTAGTAAACAACCCACTCAAAAGCAGGAGGTGATAGGTGTAGAGTTTATTGGTTATATTGCTAGATATTGCATGCTTTCCCATTACATGACAAGGTACTGTGCAATTTATTCCATTGCAGTTTGCCACCTGGTATAACAATGTATAAAATTCAAAGAGCAATTATTTGGAAAAGCCATATGAGTGTTCAAAAAATATATGGAAGATGATTATGCCTGTGAGTCCTTTCCTCGCACTTGCACTTTACAGGGCAGGTGTCAAAATTTCAATTTATATATACAAGAATTACAGAAAGTTTTAAATTCTCAATATGGAATATTCATCCCCAGCAAGTGCCAAATATCCCAACTTTACAGATACTGGAAAAGCAGTTCATCTACCACTCTTTGTCAGTCCCTTTCATAGTCCTAATACCCTCCAAACCGTGTAAATACAAATCATGCAGTAATTGTTACTTTTCAGCACTTAGTGTTATGGAAACATGGTGTATTACTAAAAAGTATAGAGTGTCCAGGATTCTAGAAACCTGCAGGAGTTATACAAGTCACAATCTGTTAGCAGCATCTAAAGTTCCTGCTTCAGAAAATACTTATGCTGTGGAGCACTTTTCTCTGTCTTGATCTGTTTGCACTTTACCATATATCCAAGCATCAATGTAATAAACTAAAATATGTGACCCGCCAGTGCCCAGGGAACAACAGTTTTGTGGTTTTTTTTTTTGTTTTGTTTTGTTTTTTAAAAAAAACTATTTAAAAACACTTTGTGCTTTTTTTTACTCATTTTTCTCTTGCATCACTGGAAATAAGTTACACATTATTTTGCCATGGGGAAAGAAGCAAAATCTGACTCTACTAGAAAAGGGTGTTTTCTCTCTGATCTACTCTGTAGTTATTCTGTGTCTGCTAAATCCAGGTTCCTTCTGCCAAGCTCCATCCAGGATCATCCAGAATTCTTAATTAATGCAGACTAGTATGGTTGCAAAAAGTATAGAGAGACAGGAAAGATTCCTCCTCAGTGAAGGAAGATGGCTTTGCAGAAAAACACTGGCCTGCACTATTGGAAAAGGTGGTTCAGTTCCAATGATGCACAGCATCAGAATGATTTGTCAAATCCAAGCCCCTTAATAGAAAGCTGAGTGATAAGACTAATAGCAAATGGGTGAACAAGTAGGGCTGTGGCTAAAATCCTGCTTCTCTGGGACCAAAGCATCCCTCCTATTTAGGATTCACATTTCTAAATGCTGCTGTGGAGCTGGGGCTCAGTTCAACACCAAATCCAGACCAGTCCTTTTTTCACAGCTGAAAAAATATAATTCCCTCCTCATTTGTCACTACTGACAACACATTAGTTACAGTAATTGTTTGGGATCAAGGCCATCACTGCTCAAGTGTTTCTTCTGCGTAGGTCTTTTGGAAGGATCAAATATGGTCCTGTAGCATCACTGAGTGGGAGAAAGGGAGTCTCAGATGCCAGTGAATACTTAATATGATCCAGATGAAGCTAAAAATAGCCCTTGCAGGAGAATCCCCTCGTGCTCACTCTTCAGCTCATGTAGCTGGTTTTGCCTGTATGCTGTTTGAATACAGCTAGCCCTCCTTCCATCCCCTCCATCCTCCCTCCCACATAGGTCCTTCCCATAAGCTACAAAACAAGCTAAGGCCTGATCTCTGGGGTACAACTGCCAGGGGCCTCCACATCTTCTGTAAGCACTGTAACAACAGGGGTGTTGGATAAAGGACAGGGAATGACCACATTTTGCCTGGAGCCCGTTCTGTAGGGTGTGAGCTGAGAGCAGGTTAAGCAGAAGAGTGTTTAATTTGTGCCTTCTGTCAGGGCACAGGGATGATTTAACCACTGAGTTGCTCAGTGCTGCCAAAACTGAGGCAGCTGGGAGCTGAGAACCAAAGCTGAGGCACCTGGGGAATGTTAATGTGGACTTGAGAATTATGGACTTTGTTTATAAAAAGATGAGGCAGCTGCTGAAAAAAAGATGTTGTTACATTCATAAGTACTAAGATGTAATTCAGGATGAACATAGCTGGCTTAAGTTTTTATTTTGGGATTTTCTCTTCCACTGTGATGCTGTACAAGTTAGAACACTGGTTGGTTGACCTCTCCCATTGGTACATTGGGATGATAACAGTCGTACACCCACAGAGGCACAATAACAGATAAATTGTATCATGGTTGAAGTCTTATGGTGGGCAGGACATGAAGAGATTGTTTTATACAGTCACAATAACTTTACTATCAGCTCCCTTAATTATCGTATTGTGAGAATACCCCATAAAGTGATGTGCCTTTTCTATCTTCATTGCCATGAGTAATGCCCGATGTCTTCACAGTCATGTGAGGCAAACTTCCAGTGTCCAAGTGTCCAAACTACAGTGTCCAAGAGATTGGTGACTGGACCTGGAATAGCAGAGGATCTTCCTGAAAGCCTTCCAGAAGAGATTCATCCATGGGTACGTGTTTTCTTCCATCATTAGTCTTCAACCTTGTACTGTAAATAAATTGGAAAATATGTATTATTTCCAAGGCTATAACTTTCCAGCAATGAAAACTGTGAAGCGTTCCGGCCAGAAGTGAAAAAACTAAAACAGCTGTGCATTGACGTGTTCACCGATGTCCTTCCCTCTGTCTCATCCCCTTCTTTCTGCTGTGTCCTTGTTGCACACCAGAGAGCAGCACTCTGGCTTGTCCTGTGTGGTCCCCATCAACCTGTTGGCACATCTCAATCCTGGACCATCCCAAATGTAAAAATTTGTATCTCTCTGTAGTCCCCTTGTTTTTATGATAAAAAACATTATTACATTGTTTTCTCTGATAGCTTTTATCTAGGTATTACCTGGATTCATGGGTTCTTAATATTTCCTACTGGTAGCTGGCTCCTTGTTAATAATAAAGCAGATATGTGCAGACTACATAAGTATCCAAGGAATTCCACAAATTATTGAATATTTTTTTCCTGAACTTCTGAACTAAAATACAATACTAAAAATCTAAATTAAAAACTTGATTGGTTTTCTTTCTTTTACTCTCTCCTCACTTTGCTGCTACAAAGGGATGCTCTGAATAAACCCTTCCTTCTCTCTTTTTCCTTCTTCAGCCTACTGCATGTTTTGGTTCTCCAGTGTTTCCTAGTTGTTCGACATTTTGGGTGTTGGGTTTTGTTTGTTTGTTTGCTTGTTTTAAAATTGCTGCTATGAAGTTTGCTGAGAGGGAAACATTTTCTGCATAACAGTGCACATACCTAGCTTTTCCTTGGCTGTCTTCCTCTGTTAAAACATTTCCTATTGTCTTCAGCAGTGCCCTGGACTACAGTGATACTACTGTTATTTTCATTATGGTATCACTGAAGAGTCATATCTTGCATCACAAAGTCATTTATGCCAGGGCAAAAGATAGTATCTAGCTCCACAATTGTATTAACATTTACATAGGTCAAATTTTAAAATGATTTTACAATGTTTTTGTGTGTAAAATGACCTTTAACAAACTCTAGTCATGGATCATGACATAATACAGATCGTCATCTTTCATCAGTGCCATAATGTTTTGATGATATAACAGAAGTACTAGTCTCTCTGTTCTTTTTTCTGGGACCAAATTAAGTTTGGGTGTCTTGTAAGAACCCAGAGAACCAGGTGAGATTGTGGTCAGAGGTAGAAAGCAGAAGACAGGAAAGGAGAACTCGGACCACCTCGCTTTGAGGGGACTCTGCTGGCCAGAGCATCACTGGGAAAGTCTCGTTTCAGTTTTTCACTCTCTTGCATATTTTTCTGTATGACCCTTGTGGGCCACATCATTCCTGATCAACAGACCAAAAAAACCAGTTCAGCTCTGCAGTGCTGTGCACGATGTCATTCACTTTTAGCTGAACCCTGGTAATATCCACTGCCAGAGGTCAGATATCTCTGTACACCTGAACTAAGCAGTGTTAGAGCACATCCTCTGGCTTTGAGGCACACTCTGGCCATGTCTCTAGTATTGAATTCCCATAGCCTGCAAAGCATAGCAGGTATATCAAACTGCCTACCAAGAGTGGTCTTCAGTCCTTGCTAAACTTTGAACAGTGGCTGAGGTTTGTTTGGCAAGATCTGGCAGAGACTGCTCTAAAAATTAAAAATGAGCAGATGACTAAGGTTCCCTTCTGGTATAGACATAAACAGTGCATGAGAAAAAATAGGTTCATATAATTCAGATGCCTTGAAATGACAATGAGGAACAAAAGTCCTCCTAAAATATTTAGGAGGAAACAGTGCTTCCACAACTCCTTTTCTAGGACCCAGACACCAAACTTCTGCCCACAGGGAGATAGCAATCTCTGATCTCAGCTTGTCCACAGGAGTCTCTTTTAAAATTCACCTACTCTTGTTAATCATGTGCAATCAGAGGAAGTTCAGAAGCCCAAACACTGCAAAAATGGGGAATGAGAAAATGTGATCCTCTCCTCTCACTGGAAATCCTTGATACTCTGCTTGCTAGCTCCAAAAGACTAGTTCTGCAGTCACAAGGACGTGTTTCCTCTGCTGGAAGGGTAGGAGAAGGGTTGAGGGTAGGAGAAGTGAGTTGACCGTAGAAGGTGCTCCAGAAGAGAAATGGGAAAATGTCAGGGTGGGGAGAGTGGTGCAGTCCAAAAACTGAGCACATGGTTCCAGGTGTTACATACTGCATAGAAAAACGAATATTTTCCTCTGGTTTCTATTTCCAAAGAACATCTATCTGCTAGGCAGGAGGAGATACTCTCTGTCTTTAAAAGACCTCAACCTGTTGGATCTGGATACGTATTTGTATTGGGAGCACTCACTGTAATGGGCTTAGGCTACAGCCTAGAGTGAAAAAATGCCTTTCTAAAAAAAAAAAATTACCAGTATTTACCACTTGCATGGAGAGCCTCTCACACAAAGAAAACAGTTAAAGAATGGGGGAAAAGTACACATGACATTCATCACACATTATGCAAAGTCAGACAGGTAGGATTGTTGCATTCAGTCATTCTTCATAAAAGCTCACACTACTGAAAACACCTCCTTGCTATTCTGAACAAAACCTTATTATTAGGAAGGGTTTTCTATAGTGAAACTAAGTAATATTGGGGCTGTCTGGTTGACTTCTCTCATGCATACCTTCTGTCCTTACGTCATTTTCCTCTAGCAACTGAAGCTCAAGCAGTGCAGTGCTGAGTCTGATTCTAGCATGGTCCACTATCCCAGTGAGGAATGACATTGCCTGATTTTATCCTAGTTTCATGGGGCATTGGCTTCTCCAACAAGAAACAAGGGGCATTTTGGCAAGAATGCACCCTGGCAACAGCACGGAGATGGTCCTCAGTGTATCTATGGTAGTTGCTATAGTGTAAGATTAAGACAAAATCTGACTTCGCAGACTATATCACCATGGCTTTCAAATACCCTACCTAGATTATCCCAGTCTGTTTCTGCTATCTGCATTACTTTCTACTGTCCATTAAATATTACATAATGTCTGTAACTCATAAATATTTGATTATAAATTCAAATACCTGTAAAATTCACAGTTAAATATTACCCACTGATAGGTTGAAACATAGATGTTTCTTGCTGGAATTAGCCCAGAAAGCCAGATTTAACACCATGACTTCCCAGCAAAACAGTTGCAGGCTCCTGAATGACAGGAGTGTGGGCTCGGACCAGTCACTCCTACCATGATCTCTGTGTGTGCTCAGCGAAATCTTACAACTCCTTGACTACAGGATCTGAAACTTCGCCATTGGTTATGTGATACACTCATGTGTCTGGGTTCGACTTATTTCCATCCCTTCCCTGTCACCCTGCTTACAACCCTTCCCACATTTCCCCTCTTTTGTGCATTCAGTTGGGGATGTGTTATAACTACCCTGCTGTACCCTTCATGTTCCTCCTGCTGCGGGATCTTCTTCCTCCATTGCCCTGCTCCCCTCCAAAGCTCCAGATCCAACACAGGTAATTTTACCATGGCATCATTCCTTGAATATGTCACCAAGTAAGAATAATTTAGATTATGAAGAACTTTTAAAATCATTCCATTGCTTCAAAGTGCTTTCAAAGTCCATCCTGTAGCACCTAGTAGTGCAAGGCCATGGAAAGTGTTTTCCTTATGCCACAGGTACCAGGCAACAGTGTATTCAAGTCATATTAACTGCAAATGGACCAAGCAGCAACGTCCAAACTTTGTGCCTGAAAAGTCTAGAAAATGAATATATGAGCTCAGTTAACACTCTACTATATCTCATCCACTTGTTCCAGAACAAACGGCTAAACTTTCCCAGTCACTCAAAACTGCAGGCGACTAACAAAAGAAAATGTCTTGCTTTGCTCCCCTTAGACCTCCTAAGCAATCACTTTCCCTGCTCCATGAGCCCATGGATCAGTGACAAATCCTCCAATATTATAACTGAGTTATAGCTGCAGAGATGTCAGTGCCATTACTGACTCATCTGTCCAGAACAACTTGCGCCTGCTTCCCTATTTAGCCAAATAGTCTTGCCCTCATCTTACCTCAACAGTTCCTGCACATAAAGCTGATGTCTGTGCTTTGCCAACCCACTGCTGAGACAGAAACCAACAGGAAAAACATCAAGCCAGCAACTCAAAACAGTTGGCTGCTCACTGCAAAGACCTTTGGAATGCAAAGATCGTTCATTGCAACAGGACTTCCAGGCACATGAACATAGGTTGGAAAGGAATTACTACCTTCATTCTCCTGAGGCTGAGAAGAGATTATAAGGATGACATTTTAAGGAGGGAATTGTTTATTTGTGATAGAAACTGGGGGGGAAACCAAACCCTTGGTTACTTTTTGAACTATGAGCAGGATTTAACAAAGCAGCTTTCAGAGACATTTCCCTTATCAACATGTCTTGCAAAATCTGAGAGTGAGGAAATGGTTGGAGAACTCACAACTTTTCATAACTGCAGCTAAACACATGAAAATACAGCCCAGGAACTGGCAGAGAACTGTCTTTCCATGAGCGGGGAGTTGACAGAAACCTTGCAATGACCCAGGAGTTGGTGGGAAAGGACAGGGAGATTAATGTGATTCTGAACAGACAAGCAGCCCTTACAGAAAACATGCTATGCTGAAGCTTCGCTCCCACTCTTCTCTTTCCTTGGCACCATCCTGCAGACTCAAGTGGCTCCATCTCTGGATCTCCAGGCCTCCGAAGAGTCATCAGACTGGAAAAGCAAGGTCCTCAAGGACCCAAAACGCAGTTCCTTCTCACAAGGCACTGGTCACAGCAGTAGCCACCTCAGATCCCTCCAGCCCAAATAAGACTTCATTGCTGCAACAATATTGCTTCCAGCTCTTCAGATTCCTGCAGGGTCATCAGGCAGAAAAACCACAGCCACAAACAGCTGTAACCTGTAATGTTCAGAGTTGTGGGAGTTGTCTGCATTGCACGGTCACTGATAAGTTCAAATCATAGTATTTGCCCTGTTTTCCTTTTTTCTTTCTTCTTTTTTTTTTTTTTTAATTTATAGTACTCACAGTATGTATTCACCATTTTCCCATGTTTGCATCTTTGCAGTTTCAGTTTTCAAAAAAAAAAATTTGCTTTAACTCATTACTGCATTTAATAATAATCATTTGAAGCTATTAAAAATACAATTTTTTAGACAAATCCTCATTTGCAGGATTTGGAAGGTTTGTGGTGCACTCCAAGAGACAAGGGTCTGGTTTGATGTCCTTCAAAAGCAATCTAACTTGTACTCAAGAAAATCACACCACAAAATAAGCTAATGGGTGGTGAATGGTTCAAAACCACACTAATTCTCCAAATCAGAATGCTTTCATAGTCTAGGCAGTGTCATCTTACTTGCTTTGTCTAAGTGCATGTTCCAGTGCCATTGCTGACATTATCTAGATAATTATTAAGGTAATAGTTGTTTATTGTTGTGGGTTTTGTTATTATTATTGTTGTTGTTGTTATTCACTAAATATTTTATCAAGGAAGGTAGAGTATATAGTAATCAAGAAAAAGGTAAGACTAGTTGGCAGTGACTATATCAGCAGACTAACTGAGGTCTGGACACAGACCCACTACTGTCACCCAACCATCCATAGACTTAAATTGTCTCTCTGGTACTGTTTTTGGCACCAAAGACCCTCTCAGATAATGCCTGGTCACAATTCAGGTGGCACAGGCTTAGGGACCACCCTTCTCCCTGTTTTGGTGGGGTGACAAAGCCCCACAGTATGAATGTGAGTCATGCCATGCCAGATGGCCTCAGGGACAAATAATGGTCCTTGGCCCATTTAATTTCCTAGTACAGATGTTGTTCCTCTCTGTAGTGGACTTGAGACCTCATCTTCATTAAAAATAGAGGAATGAGCTGCTTGTAGTCCTTTCCCTGTGCATCAGACCATTATGAATCCTTCTGGAACTGCCTGATTAATCCCTTGTTATCCAGACTTTCTGCCAGCACCCTGTCACCGCCTCTCATCCTAATCCTGCGGCACAACCCCTTCCCGTCAGGTAACACTCAGTTCAACTGCCCAGAAGGGCACTGCACGGGGTGAGGTGTCTTCAGGAGTGTGCTGTGAGAGTATTCAGTCTGGACTGGAAAGGCCTGTAAGTAATAATGTATGGACAGACGATTTCCCATCAGATACAAAAAATATACAGAGAAAGACTGGGCTAAAAAGCTTTTGGTTTTGATGTCCCGCACTCAGAAGTTACAAAATGAAGCAAAGTGACATTTACAACTGTCATATGAAGTCAGTACTATGTATTCTTTAATTGCAAAATAAAAACCTTTCTTATAAGATACCACTCTCATCTGGGATGAGTCACAGTTGATATTTAGGATGAATATTGAAGCTGATTCCAGTTATCCCAAGCTGTACGCACCTCATTTTTCTATTTGCATCACACCTTTCAGCTTACTCCAAAGTACCAAAGTGTTTTCTTGAAGGACCCTCCTAGAAATTTGCAAACTTGTTTTCTGTGTTGCTGGAATTGTCTTGAAATATAGGAGACACAGAAGGTCCCACTGTTAAGATACAGCCTGGGCTGTGGAGAAGATTTTGGTCTTATGGTCTCTTCTTCCAAGTAGGACTTAGTGTTTTACCATTCTCTCTTGTCTTTTCCGCTTGTTTCACTTATATCTACATGGCGATCTTGCTTTTTTTCCTGATTTCAGTTTTAGACTCCTATCCCAGCAAGACATTGCCACCATTGCCATGGTTTAACATACATGTAAGTCAATTTGCACGAAAGAGTCATAGAATCGCTGTGGTTGGAAAAGATCTTTAAGATAATCAAGTCCAACCGTTAACCCAGCACTGCCAAGTTACTACCAAACCATGTTCGTCAGCACTACATCTACATGTCTTTTAAATACCTCCAGGGGTGGTGACCCAAGCACTTCCCTGGGCAGCTTGTTCCAATGCTTGATAACCTTTTCAGTGAATATATTTTTCCTCCCCTGGCACAACTTAACACCATTTCTTCTTGCCTGTTACTTGGGAGAAGATACTGACACCCACCTCACTACAATCTCTTTTCAGGTAATTGTAGAGAGCAATAAGGTCTCTCCTCAGCCTCCTTTTCTCCAGGCTAAACCCCAGTTACCTCAGCCGCTCGTCATCAGACTTGTGCTCTAGATCCCTCATCAGCTTTGATGCTGTTCTTTGGACATGCTCCAGCACCTCAATGTCTTTCCTGTTGTGAGGGGCCCAAAGCTGGACACAGTACTTGAGGTGGGGCCTCACCAGTGGCAAGTACAGGGGGACAATCACTTCCCCAGTCCTGCTGGCCACAGTATTCCTGATACAGGGCAGGATGCTGTTGGCCTTCTTGGCCACCTGGGCACGCTGGTGGCTCATATTCAGCCAGCTGTTGACCAACGCTTCTAGCTCCTTTTCCGCCAGGCAGCTTTCCAGCCACTCTTCCCCAAGCCTGTAGTGCTGCATGGGGTTGTTGTGACACAAGTGCAGGACCTGGCATTTGGCTTTATTGAATCTCAGACCATTGGCCTTGGCCCATTGATCCAACCTGTCCAGATCCCTTTGTAGAGCCTTCCCACCCTCAAGCAGACCAACACTCCTGCCCAACTTGGTGTCATCTGTGAACTTACTGTGGGTGCACTCGATCGTCTTGTCCAGATCATTGATAAAGATATTAAAGAGAACAGGTCCCAATACTGAGCCCTGGGGAACACCACTTGTAACTGGCCGCCAACTGGATGTAATTCCACTCACAACAATTCTTTGGGCCCAGCCATCCTGCCACTTTGTAACCCAGCAAAGCATATGTGAATCCAAGACATGGAGCAGCCAGTTTCTCCAGGTGCATGCTTTGGGAAATAGTGTCAAAAGCTTTACCAAATTCTCGGTAGACAACATCCACAGCCTTTCCCTCATCCACTACACAGGTCACATTGTCATAGACAGAGCTCAGGTTTGTCAAGCAGCACCTGCCTTTCATAAACCCGTGCTGACTGGACCCGATCACATGGTTGTCCTGTATGTGCTGTGTAATGGCACTCAAGATGATCTGCTCCATAACCTTCCACAGCACCAAGGTCAGACTGACAGGCCCGTAGTTCCCCAGATCCTCTTCGTGGCCCTTCTTGTCACATTTGCTAACCTCCAGTCAACTGGAACCTCCCCGATTAGCTAGGACTGCCGATAAATGATGGAAAGTGGCTTGGTGATCGCTTCTGCCAGCTCCCTCAGTGCCCTTAGGTGGATCCTGTCTGGCCCCATAGACTTGTATGCATCTAAGTGGTGTAGCAGCTCATTACCATTTCCTCTTGGATTGTGGGGGGTTCATTCTGCTCCCCATCCATGTCGTCCAACCCACTCTCCCTCCACATCCCAGACATTTTCCTTCACCTGTCCTTAACTGCAGTTGTCAGTTCTTCTCCCATATCCAAAAGCCTATGAATGCTACTAGTGTTCAGTGAACAAGTGACCTGCATTTTTTAGCATAGGACAAGAAATGAGTTTTCATTACTGTAAAAAATAATTGCTGTATTCACCTAAGATGTCCTAATATTATTATATTTCAGGCTAACAGCCACCATCAAAAATCACAACACTGGTTGTGACAGTTTAGAAAAATCATAAAGAAATCAGAATAGTGATAGTCTCTAGCATACATCTGATTTTCTCTTTTTGAGCAGAAGCTTGCACTTCTCTGAAGGAACCTAGGGTTTCCATGCTGCATTTATGTCTTCTGTCCCACCAAAAGACTACCTCATTTACTAGAACAAAGGCTATATGCTGAGAGGAACACATCTATCTTCATGATGTATGTTTGGCCCAGAGCCTGAAGCCACAGCTCTATAGCTGGAGATGGTTCAGTAGGTTTGGTTGAATGATTGTTAAAATTGACTGCCAAGTCCTGAGCCAGCTGCTAAAAGCTGCCTCCAGCAAACATTGCTCCTGGTGATTCCTGTCCTCTCTCATTATCTTCAGAACTTGCTCCTCCCTCTACTGCCACCCACTTGTTTGTGCTTGGGTTTTGGAGTCCCTGCTTGCACCTTATGGCCCCATCTGCACTTGCAGTTCTCTCATCACCTCTAAGTCTTTTGTGACTTTGGCCACGTGGCCTTTGGCCCATTACCGAGTTTGAAGAAGGATGCAGCTCCTTCACTGGAAGGTAGCAGGCACTAGACTCTCTGCAGGGAGGACTCTTGGTGCTTTGTCTCCTTTAGGGCAAAGGAAAACAGGCTAATTAAAACCAGTGAACTTGGGGAGGTGTTAGCTGCTGCCTCACACATTGGCTTTATAGGCTGAATCTTGTTCTCTTTAGGCTTCCAGATTTTTCTCAGTTACTATTTCTCCTGTCACATACTCACTGTTTCTTCTGTCATACACTCACTGCCTGTGTCTGCCCTTTGGAAAAACTTTTCTGCAGTCCTGCACCTCATCAGTACAGTAATTATTTCAGTTTCCCTGTTAGACATAGCGAACTAGTGTGAGGCACAGAGAAGTGAAAGGAAGTCTTCTTCTTTATTTCAATAAGCTTTGAATGAGGTATTTTTCCTTGATGAACCCTACTTATTCCTCTTCTTCTTTCCCTCACTTTGGTATTCAATATGCGTGTGAGTGTGTGTGACTGTGTGTCTGTAATCTCCATCTCCTAGACTTTTAGTGCTGAGAAGGATACAAATTTGGGAGATAAACTCTAAAGACATCATCGATGAAGCATTGAAGCCAATTCCATGTTTTAATCCTGCATAAATTGTCCTGGAACACAGCCCACATTTATGATGTGTGAGAGAATAGAAAAATAATGGGATTACTCAGAAGTTTCAGATGATTATAAACATATGGTGCAGGACGGTATAAGAACAAAACATACTGAAGGAAGTATCATCAGTAAATGAAAGGTTAATAATGGAAAAAGTAAGTTTGGAACCTCATATGTGGCCTATTATCAAACACTACTGACATGAAAGAATTCCTGCAGAACTGTTAAAAGTGGACAGTTAGTAGTTTAATGATTGCAACAAGAAAACTTTAAGGCATTGGAAAGGAAACTATATGATTATAAAAGAACTCATCACATATTTAAGCCTCCTATGAAAAATGGTAGTTTTGTGCCTGAGGTTCCGGACTGAGACTCAGATCTTGATTTATTTCCCAGTTCTGCTACAGATTTCCTCTGTGACCTTGGGCCAGTTACTTTGGGAGAAACATGTTAAAGCTCCTAAATGAGTTACAAATCCCAGTACCTTTTCCAAAAGAGGTATAGCAGCAGATTCGCAATGGGGCAAGCATGTGGAAATGCTGACAATAGCCAGGGCTACCCTCAACATGAGTGTCCTGCCCCATCACTTTCCGGTTCTGCACCAGCAGGCCACTATGTCCCAGGGGAGATGGCTCTCTTCTGAACCTCCATGGAAAATGAGCAGGAGATGGAATGGAAGGGATCAGCAGCTTCCTGACCTTATGTGGGCCCTGTGGAGCAGGCAATCTTGGGAGCTGTTGCCTCTCATGGTTTCTAGCTTCTACTCAGTTTCCATGGGTGGTTCACCTCTGGGAGAGGCTCAGGTGTGATGCTTGTATCTGTGCAGGCAGAAGATATCAAGAGTGACATGGTCAGTAGCCTTACCCTAAGAAATACAGGGGCTTCTGGGACTTGACATCCTGCTTGGTTAAATGAGAAAGAACCAGGAACAACCATCTCTCTCAAGGGCAAGGTGTGGGAAACCTTCCACCTGGGTCGCTGCCTACACAGCTCAAACCTACCTCCCCAAAGTCCAAGGGATGTGGAAAGAAAGAGGGGCAAGGGGATGCTGCCCTCACTTTCCCCCAGTCTGTGGAGATGAACTGTAGCAAAAAATGCAGAACTTTTTTTGCTTAGATCCTTGGGCTTCAGTATCGGGGTTAGGAATGAAAGGAGTGTTTATTTGTTTGCCAACGCAGGAATCAGCTTCCTAAGGAAACTTACATAGCAACCAAGGAAGCATGTAAACTTGAAGCACCTAAGAGTTATTGCCTCCAAATTTCAGACAGCCTTGAAAAATGGACCCTTTTTGCTGTTTGCACCGTGTGAAGTTCAAATAGCAATAGCAGAGTAATTTTTGTCTGTCTCCCTCATCCTCTATTAGTCCATGCTGTACATAGTCTCACAGCTCACACACAAAATAGGAATGCAAGAAGTAATAAACCTGTAATGTAGGTAGAGGAGCCAAGGATGGATATTCACTCTAGCTCTCCATATGCTATAACAATGATAAAAGGATCTTTCTTTCTCCCCTTAATATGTAGTATGGTCATAACTCAGAAACTGCTTTGGACAGGATTCACAAACTGCTGTGTCTGTGTAAAGTCAGTGAAAAGTAAATAGCATACTTTCCGCTTCAGTTTCTTGGATATCTCTATTTTCCATGGTTTGTTTCATTCTGCAAGGAAGGATATGAAGGTTCAGGTATGTGGTAGATCACAAAGGTGAAGAATATTAGGTTTCTGAGAATCAAAAATGTCCCAACGGAGAATCTCCCTTAAAAGCATATATTTTCTTGTCGTTGGTTTTGGCATAAGCAAAACATCCATACAAAACACATGAAAAAAATTTAGTAAAGGGGAAAAGGTGTATGCTTATCATTCACAATGGAATATTTTAGTAATCGATATTTGCTGACAGGAGTGGGGAAGTACAAAGGAATTCAGAAACATCAAGGCAAATATTTTCACTTTCACCAAAGCATTTTCAACCTACGTGTCTCCACCTACACCTACTGGCATCTCAGCAAACCCAAGAAGGCTGATCTCACTGCTAGCTGAGCTTGTTGCACTAAAGGAAAACTATTACATTGACTGCTGTAAATTTACATTTCATCAAAATCGTTTGACTCTTCTGAGTGAGAGTAGGAACAATTTTAGATACACAAGTAGCTAAAGTCTTGGTTAATAGGTCAGGTTCCACATTCAGAAAAGAAATAGAAAGTTTCTGTCATGGTGACCTTCTGTATCTGCTTTTATAACCAATGTGATCAAAGCAGTCCATGTGTCATGGGACAGGATTCCCTTCTGGAATATTTCCACAGGACTGGAGACAGCTGTTACCAAAACATTTTAAAAAGCTGCAGGAAATCTGTCTTTAACTGATGCTTTTCCCAAGTTTTAAGTCTTGAAAGAATCTTTCTGTTTCCTGTAAGTACATGTCTCTTCTCATTTGATGTATCTGCTTGTAGAGGGGAATCCTTTCAGTGTCAGTTTATCACTGATATTTGTCTGAAACCACTTTGGTCAAAATTATCTTTTTCTAAATCTGTTGGCTACTGTATTTGTCCATGATAAACTACCGTTGAGTCATAAGGTTCTAGGTCGAGGGGGTCATTATGATCATCCCATCTGACCCTGAGCATAAGACACACCACAATTTCAGTGAATCCTGTAGAAAGCCTGCTGCTTCTTGTTGACATGTCCATCCTTCAGAGGGACACATTTCCTGGGGATTAGACTGCCCCTACTAGGACTGCCTCTACGAGGACCACAAAGGCCAAGGGAACAGATGAGTGGTTGTGGTGGCTCCTACTGAACGTTCTGGTGGTATCCCATCTGCGTCCTACATGCTTATTCCTGGAAGGACTACTAGTCCCAGTTAATTTTACATTTATTCTTTCTTAAAAAATTTGCTGTCTGTTAATTACCCAACAGCACCATAGGAATTGCAAGGATACTAAAACCTCTGTTTCTGTGTCAGAGTTCTACAGAACTGGTGTCATCTAAGCATCAGACTGTGGTGTGATACACTAATGTGGTACCAGGGAATTGAGATGTAGTGAAATCACACAGACTGTGAAGAAGCACAGGTTCCCTGCCTGTGGACTGGCCATCTCTTTTCACAGCTCAGTGAAACTCCATCTCTTTCTTCTCTCTTTGGCAGTACATCGCTATTCCTTCACTCCAGTTTCGAGGTAAATGATGACCCTTCAAGACACAGCTCTGCAGAGTTTTGCTCCATGCTTCACTGAAGCATAAAATGCGGTGTATGTTGACTCCAGCGCAGTTGCTTTTTTTCCAGGCACATAGCTGCATACACTTCCCAGTGCAGAGTTCCATGTCTGTGGGAATTCTGAAGGAGGTTTTCCAGTCCAAAAAGTTTTGTGCCCAAGACTTGCATACCAGAAGCTGTTCGCAGTGCACAAAGTTCAGAGTTATTTGTCCCATGAACCATTTCACAGGCTGTTGAGCACTCCCACCAGTACATCATAAGCTTACTGTTTTGAGATTCTGAGTTTTACTCTTGCATGTCCTCCATTACTTTCAAACTCTGCATTTCCATCCATTTTTTGTTTTTCTGTGACAATACACTGAAGAAAGACCATTGTTACCAGTTTTGTTTCCTTTATACTTCATTCTAAAGCCAAAATCTGAGGTGATAAATATGGCAAATATGTTTTCAGTTTGACCCAATGGACAACAATGCCTGAGGATTTTTTAGCACTCCTCAGGAAGAAATTCTTACTGCAGTCTTATTTTCTGTTTATAAGAGATATAAATCACATCTATTTTAGTCTCTATTTCCAAATATCTTCTTTTTATTTATTTTATTCAAGAGGACTGAGGAGTTTTCCTTTCTCTCAAACTTATATAATCAAGTCTGTTCATAGATTCAGTTATTCCATAGTCTCCGAACTCCTGCAGTAATGAGATATATTGTAGGTTCTTCTTCAAAAAGAACATAGAATCATTTTATGTGGCTGAACTGCGATTAACCTGTGGGTCTACATGATTGACAGAAACATTCATCTTATTCTATTTTCAAATGAAGGCTCAGATCCCATTGGAAAGATATGCTTTGTTTAAGAACAAGCTACTGGCCTTAATTCAGATATAACCAAATTATATAACAACGTTTATCAGGTCAAATTTCCTGATGTCTTCCTGGGTTAACATAAAATTAATTAATTAATAAGTTTTTAACTTGTTTGGTTTTTTGTTTTCCAGTTCTGTACCTGTGAAAGAGGCGGTATAGATTTCAGTTAATGTGAGTAGAAGCCAATTAGGTAGAAGAGAATGTCAGACTTTAAGAAGTGCATTACAGTCTTTCTAGAAAATAGGTCATCTGAAAAGCTTTCAGAGCTAATTGTTCCTAAAAGTGGAATGGCTATTACTTACTGACATAGGGTCCTCTGATCTTCCTGTGACTCTACATGAGTCTGTTTATTAATGTTTTCTTTAAAGATGGAGCCCCTCTGCCCTTTGATTTTGATGTGCTCTGTACTTAAAGGGTAGAGTACTAAAATGAGATTATCTGTGACTAATATTTTAATCTAAAGCCCTGGAATTTCTTGTGCACAATTTGAGCTGTTGCACAACAGGCTGACTGCAGACATTGCATCTCTGTGCTTCTTAGGAACCTACTGAATTTATTTCTGAGACCTACGTATTCTGTAAAGGTTAGTGTACATATGAAAAGTATTAACAGTTTTTCTTTGCAGTTTCACAAAGACTTCTGTGTTCATCACTGGGTCTGTACATGAAAGAAAAAGATCACAGTATGGGTTTGTTCTAAACATTTTTCTCTGCCTGATTCATGCATCCAGGTGAGTCTGGGACATCATGTTGAAAAGAGGTTTTATAAGTGATGTCCTAAGAGATATCAGTGGAGTACCTGATCTGTTCATTTTGGAGGTACTGAAATACATTTAGTTTATCTTCTCTATGTCCAACAAAAAGAGTTAGATCCTGTCCTCTGCTGTACACAACAGCTCCAGTGAAAAGGTTTTGGATAAAAATTATTTTAAATCGGAGAAAGAATAAGTGTTCCATACATATGAACAAGTATTTTGCAAATAGGAACAGCATTCAACAGTGGGTATATAGCTCATTTGGACAATAAAGACTATGCAAAGGACTGTATCCAGTACCCACCTCTCCTCAAGTCTTTGCAATATGTCCCTGTTTGTTCCTACTTTTTGCTTAGCTAACACACATTTTGAATTTGTACGATGTGGATTCTGACTGCAAAATGGGCTTTAAGCAATATTCATTGGCAAAACATCCAAAGAAAAATACGGTGGAAGAGTGATTAATCTTGTGGGCTTTACATGCCCCCTGGTGGAAAACCCTCAGTGTAGCTGTAAGGGTCTCATGCAAACATCTCTTGTAAACAGATGTGTGGCTCATGAAACATATCTGAGTCGCATTCTCATTTGAGGCACTGCACTATTACCGGTGTATAGCCCATGAATAAGAACACACAAGATCCCAAGTTACAAATGAGCACCTGGACTCATTTAAGCGCTGCTAGCATGATGTACATTGCTTGTATGGTATAAATTGCTGGCCTAAAATTTCTTGCAGGCAAATGATGCCAAGCTCTTAATATATATAAAATGAACTCTAGTAACTTAAGCAAAATAATCACAATTTTCCCCACAGTCTTTCCAGGATTTCAATCTGGAGGGTTTCGAAGGATACACAATACCTTGTTACAAACCATATAATGTTTTAAAAAGTATCCAACTGACAACCTTGGCTAACATCGTATCTTCTATCTAGATTACTTCAATATGTCATGTCCATATCACACCACTCTGTCCATGGTCCCAATGCCAAGGATTTCTGTCTTGTCCAACCTTTCCATCTGGAAGTAATGAGCTTAATATTCTGGCTCTACCCCCATAAAAGCTATGTCACAAAAAAGTAGCAGTCTTAGGAACTGTTGTATACCCTAAAGACAAATTTGAGATCCACATAGCCTCTCGAAGTTCTACTCAGATTCATTTAAAGACAAATTTTCCACTCTACTCCCATAAGACCTACAGCATACCATAAGACTGTAAGAGTGATTTGACAACCATTTATGCTTAAATCCTATCCTAGACATGTCAAAGGACTGTGCTTAACAGATAATGAAGGGCTAGGATGTTCCTTTGGGGCAAAACACATTGTGTTATAAGATTTGCTCTTAAGATGGCTGTTCTTTTCATTGCAATTCCTCTGAAAGCCTGAAACAAAGGAAACAGAAGTTCTTTGTTTTCAAGTATTTTCTCGTCTCCTATAAAGTGAAAACAACCTCTCTAGGAGATCATTCTCTGTATGGAGAAAATAATAAGGCAGGTGTCACCCATCGGTTTGAAGATTAGCTCTAACTCCACATTCATCAGCACAGCCTGGTGGGTGAGAGCATCAGCAGTGCTGCTGTGTGGAGGGATGGAGGGCTGTCCTGAGGAGGGTCCACTTTAAATCTCTTTGCTATCCATTTTCTCTCTTCAGGGTGAGAAGGGTGGGACATCAGTCTGAGCAAAGGTTTTCTAAGTGGTGTCCTACAAAATATGAAGAATTACCATACCTTTGACCTTGGGTTGTTTTCATTTTCTCACAAGCCATTTTTGTCTCATTTTCTAGTGATATCAGCAGTTTGCAAATACTGGAATCCTGAGCCAAAATGTGACAGCATTCCTCAGACACCTCACTTGGGCTGCATAAATTTAGAGGGAAATTTATCTTACCTACCTTTAGGCACCTATTTAGGATGGGATGAATCTTCCAGTGGGAGTGTTCTCTCCCCACTTTAACTATACACAAAGTAGCCCTGGAATGACATTTAAATAACTAAAATAAGGTGATATAAATCCCATTATTTTGATGACAGGATTAAAACTAGAACTTGTTGAATCAGCTTTTTTGTCTCTCAAATTCTTACACCATTAGAAGAACACATTTTCTAATCACATTACTACTTTAATTGCATCTAAATTGAACTCTTTAGCATTTAATTGAAACTTTGTTTGATGTCTCTCAAAATAGAAACCAATTTTAACAATATTAGCTTGATGCTTACTAGTAAAATGTGTAGGTACAGGTGAATTAGTCATATGTTCTTAGAATCACTACTGTGATCTGTGAATCTGGCCAGAAAAAAGATGAAGAATTGAAAAATGCAGTTGTTCTGAAACCAAAATGCTTTGCAGAGTCCTATCAGATTTGCTGAAATTAAATTTTGGCAGATAGAAATATTCTGACATTGCCAAAATGTCCTGTTTTATAATTTTGGAGCCGGGCATCTAATATTTCCTTTCAAAATAGTTTTTTATGTTTAATGTTCTTATGATGTGTTTCATTTTGTATTCTCAATACAATTAAAAAGTCAACGATAATAAAATATTTCTCTCTGAGACATTTTGGTTGATATGAGACTTTTTTTCTGAAAACTTTATCTTCCAGATAATTTTAAAATTTTCAGAAGTTGTGCCTAACTGGCCTAAGACCAAATCTGAAAATCCTCTGCAAATTTATTTTATACATAGATATGATTTATTGTTGATATTCCACCAAGAGTGTGTCAGTCATAAACATCTTAAAAAGCTGAAGGGAAAAGAGATTCACTGTTCGTCAGAGAGGACTTCACACTTACAGGGCCAGGACTTAAAATCTGTTTCCACAACTGCAAGAATACCCTGTACCAAAACACTTTTCTTCAAGTGAAACTGAGGAGAAATTAGTGGTATTTTCATGTCACCTTGCAAACTTTAAAGTGGTTAGAGGACATAAAATGAAATATTATCATTTCTGAAAATATAGTTGTGTTAGTTTAAAACAATAAAATGCCTGATTGGTTAAAGTTCGTGGTTGCTCTCATTTGCCTCAGTGAAGGGCAAAAAAACAGAAAGGAACTATTTCTACATAGCTATAGATTTAGAGCATCAGGTTTGATATGTTTATTTATTAGTATCAATCTGTGTAACAATGTCTTCAAATACAAATTTGCTATAAGAAGCCAGATCCCTCAGCCTATTGAGTTCATTTTGTGCTGCTTCATAGCTCACTTCATAGCAGTGGAAAATGATCTGTACCATCTGGATGTTCCACCTGAATATTTCCTCTGAGAAGATGGGCTCTCTGGTTGTTGTAAAGCCAGCAGAGATGTCTTCGCTATCTGTGACACCTCTGCTGTGCTGCCTGGCATGAGGGAAAGGGGTGGATTTACAGAGAAGACAGAGAATGTGGAGAGAAAAGTATTTTTCCTGCCTGATTTTCCCAGATGCTATGAGTTCAATTCACTGGCAATATTTTAAAGCATCTCTCAGCAGTGCTTTTTTCAAATGCCGGTGGTGCTGTAGAGCTGACCCCAATTCTCAGCCACTGTCTCCCCTGCTTTCCTCACTAGCAGGGTAGAACTCAGCCCAGCATTGCTCCCCAGCACTTAGATATCTTTGCTTTTTACTGCTCTCCAGGTCACCACTTAGGGTCTCCTCCTGGGTGTGGGTTGACACAGGTGACTGACTCCTACGCTGTCACCCTGACCACAGCTGGACTCTGCAGGGAGACAGACACCTCCCTGTGAGGTCCTCTGGCAGGCTAAGCTTAGTGAAGAAGGCTCCTATTGCTATAGCTGCTACCAGTGTATATGCAGCTCCTTGCCTCTGACAGCTATTTAAGGCTTCCTTTACTCAAACCACTCCAAAATCTACCATATAAACAAAACCCAATGCCTTTAGCAACCAAGCAATCCTTCCCTCTACCCCCAACACACATACTCACAAGTGAATTAACAATGTTTAAAAAAAAGTAAATTTCAGCTTTTATTTAATGTCATAATGATCTGGTCATGAGCTGAAAATCCATCAGAGAAGCAAAGAGTAAAACCACTGTCTTTTACCAAAGGAGGTTCTAGTGCTAGTATAAAGAACGAAACATGGGATAGACACAGGTGGGAAGAATAAGGAAATAATGAGGTAACCTTAGTTTTTGTGAAATGAATTAACATCATCTCTAAAATCTGAGCTAAACTATCCTGCTTCCTTTGACTTTTCTGCCTTTACATCTCTCTGGAGCTCAGTTTTGACAATGTTCATGCTCAGCGTTTTTACAATAGAGAGTGAATTAAATGCCCCTAAGCACAAATGTGTCCAGGATTAAAATGATTTATTGTAATGATTGCAACTATTCTGAAGGTGGCTTGCGAGGATGATTAGGATGATTGTTATGCCAAACTGCTTGAAGAACAAGCAGCTACCTCTGAATATTCTTCTGATATCCAATTATTTGTCCACAGGTCATATAGATTCATATTGCTAAGCAGGTTACTTTTATGTACTACTGTTGAAATCTGAATACAACTGCTTTTCAAGTTTCATCTAATTTTTCAAGACTGTCTTTCAGAGGAAATGGAACCTAATGTGATTTAACTGTTGGGGGAGGTAGAAGGGGGTTAAATTCAGTCAATTTATGTTCATTATAAACAAATCCAAATTCCTAGCTAGTATGGTATGACTAACATATGTCACATACTACAGCATGTCTGGTGTACCCTTTAACATTTTAACAGTCCATCAGACATTAATGTGACTTAAACATCAAAAACAGGTTCATTTTGCCATTAATATCCTGAAACAAGAACATCTAATATACACATCCTGAGATTTAATCTGTAAACATAACCAAAAATGTCTGGATGAAGGGGGCTTGTTTATATTTCAGTAGTGCTACTTCCATGAAGCATGTGTCTGCTATCTTTAGTGTGCAACTCTAGCATCCTACCATTGAGAGAGCCCTAATGTCTTTGATACTGTTAGGGAGACTTATAAGTCTTCTGCTGACATACCAGTCCCTTTGTAGATCCCCTAAAGTTAAAGCTACTGATAAACATAACGTCTTATAAAGAGGGGAAGAATTTTAAAACCACTTCAAACATGCTCAAGATTTCCCTATTTGTTTTTCCATGGTGTGAAAGCAGGTTCTGAAGTGTGGAATTAAGAGGACATGTTTCTCTTTACCGAAGTAGTGACTTGTTTAATAAACAAGAAAGGAAAAGGAAAAATGTGAAGATGCATGCAGAGTGACAAAATAAGAATATCTGAGAAAAACTTAATAAAATTCAAATGAAATTTCAGTCCAGTCAAATCCCTTTGTTTTTCTATCATTATTCAAATACTTGGTTCTTGCATCGATGAATGTTCAAGAAGGTACATTTCTCAGGAATTAGTGTAGGACAAAGCATATGTGCACTAATAGTCTCCATACACACTGTATCTATCAGCTTTGTTAGGAGTGAGTGAAGCCACTACAGTCAGGAAGATAATGAGGAAAAAAAAGACTGAAAAAAAAGAATAGTTATACCCTTTGATATCTGCAAGATTGTTTAATCCAGCTCTTACGCAGATAAAACCACAATGTAATTGCTATGGAGTGAACTGCATTAGCAACTATGGCCTTGGAAAACCAGCCAGATATATTCAAGGTCTGAAGTACAGATGAATACTTCAATGAAGGCATGTCTTAAATCAATCATTGCACTGGTGGAATTTGTCAACAGCATGAGTTTTTGAAGAAAAATGCAGATTCATCTGAACTTTTTACACCAGTGCATGTGTTTCCATTAAGTTTTTGTCAGGACGGTTTTGCAAGCCGAGGCTGGAATTTCTCATCAAAACCAGACAGAGAGAATCCCTTCCTAAAATAGCTAATGGCATGGGAAACTCCTTTGGCATGGCTGAACAAGACCAAGGACTTCACTATGGTCTCCTGAGCAATCTTTTTTTGGTATGTGAAAGAGGGCCAGGGCAAACCTGAGCATGGGCAGATGATTGTCATGTCAGTTAAATTGTTAGCATGGGCCTTGGCAACAGTTTGGTCTGGGCTAACGACCTCGCTCCCAAAAATGTCCCAGCACAGCTGAGGGGATAGTTTGAGCCAGTATAGGTGCAGTCAGCATGTTTTAGGGGGTAAAAGCAATTAACTGTGTCAACACAAACCATGCGAGCTGGCCTCAGGGCAGACAGCAGTCCCTGGGCAATTTCATTTACTAGTACAGCTGCAATACAGTAGTCCCTGTGAGCACATGGGGGAGTTATAAGATACAAGGAGAAAAGACTTTTTCACATGCATTTTTGCTGCAGATTTTTCTGGAATGGTCTCAGTGTTGTCCCAGTGCAGACTGAAAATGATTTCTGAAACCATGACTTTTTGGCAAAATAAAATTCTTGTTTTCTGGCCAACTCTAGTACCAATTTGACAATATTGACATAGAAACTAACAGAATTTATATTAGTGAAACCCCTCGTGTGGGTACAGTTATGCAGATAAAAGAATAGTTTATACATATTTCTCTTGCTGTAGTGCCTCAACATTAGGGGTTCACTCAAATTTCTCACTCAGATTCTATGTCAGGATTTTTCATGTCCTTCTCTTTCAACAAATGTAGCACGAAAAAAACCCCACACAGGAACCGAGAGGGAATAATATATGGATGAACAAAGGCAGCGTGTCTTAACGCCTGTGTAATCTGAACACACACAACATTCAAGATATAGATACCTATATGTTGCTCTGATGAGGTTCTAGTGGTTGGTAAAACTTAGGCCATAAGGAACACACTGATAATTTATTTTAGGGGAAATTGCTTTACTCATCTCTACCATGAAAGCTGTGCACATAGCTTTGAAATATATGCATTCATCTTTCTGTGTGTAAATGTCTGAGTTTGTCAACTGAGGACACCAGGTAGATGTCGAAAATGCCAGATCTACTGCTGTCAATGTTCTGTAAGAGAAGTTTAGAAAATGGTCGTGCACCCACATGTCTACATTTTGGACTCCTTGAAGTTGGATGGGATTTCTCACACCATGTCATGTTTCCAAACTAGAACAATTGCCTTTCTAATAAAGATCTGTGGATGCACTCTTTGAGGTTTTCAGTCTTTGCATAGGAAGATTTCTTTTTTCAAAGATAAATCCTGGAAAATGAGAAATATGGTGATGGGAGGTAGAAGGGAGTGGTCTGAAGAAGCAACAAGTTAGAAGGACGTAGATGCATACTTAGCTGAGATAACACGATGTTCTTATCTAGGAGCAATGCTAAAACCTGAAGTGAGCCACTGAATACACCTAAGAGAGTTTTTGCAAATAGTGATGTTTGTCTTCATATAAGCATTAACTATGAGACCCTTCTGCATCAGTGCATCCGGTTCTTTGCATCATCGCTGAGTTTTGCCCTGAAATTAATTAAGTTTCTTGCAGCCTGACTCTTCTAAGTGTCCACAAGATATCCTTACTGACTTCATTTGCAGACCTGTATAACACATTTTGTGTGGGATAGATGGTCTTTGCTTCAGTTTTCAGTTTCTGGAGAGATGTTGCTCTGCCTTATCTTCCATTAAAAAAAAAGTGACTGTCCTCATTGTATGAGAGCAAATAAAAAATGTGAATCGTGAAGCAAACAGCATTCATTATTTGCTTGCTGTCGTGGACTTTTAAGGCTAATTGCATGATGTCTGAGAAACTGACTTGCATTCATTGAACACTTGGACTTAAAAATGCATACAATCACAGATACTTCCAACAGGCTAGCGTCTCTTTCTCTTTTATTAAGATCAATAAAAATTAGTCACTGTGACTTTGTGTTAGTGTTTAATTTCTAAACAAATGTCCATACAGAAATCAGGTCTTCCACAGGGATTAGCTATTGTGAACCATCTTTCTCTCCTTTCATTTTAGATTATTTGTGTTCTGCCTTACAGCCAAAATGAAACCTTGTTTCTCTCCTTTGACCACATCTCAATGTGGATAGCATGAAGCACTAAGAGCTTTCCATTGCTGTGGTATACGCTGTTAATTGCTAACATATTCTCCCACATCATTTTTCACAGTATTGGAACTTTTTAACTATACCACAACTCAACAAATATTAACAGGACCAGACATGTCTTGGAAGATGGTACTGCTAGTATTTCCTTCCTCCTTTGGTTCCCACTGAGCAGATGTAAATCACTTTGGGACTGCATTTCAGTTCTGAAACCTGTTTCAGTTTTGCTCAAACCTAATTGGAGGTCATGTGGAGTTTTCCTTCTTTCTCAAAAGCAACAAAAAAGGCAGTCTTTGAGCTTTAATTACCAAGAAGCTCTCCCCGACAGAATCCACTTAGGCAGATATATTGTAGGAAATTCATGAAAAAACACAGCCCCCAGTTTTTACTAAGAAACTAGGCAAAATTGTAACTGGCAAATACTTCGCCTCTCAAGACCCTGACCACATGTCCTGCTCTTGTTCCCTTTGGCGGTTTCAAGCTCTCTTCAGGACCTGAGCTGTCGTGGGTGATGCATTCTGCACTGAGCTTTCGTAGAAGGGCATGATCCTCAGTAGGGCCCTTGAGTACTCCTAAGAGTCAAACAAATGATTAATAAAGAGCAGATCCCAGGCTGCAAATTGCATTTCATTCACACCATTCAGATCTTACTCCCACAAAAGGAGCTTGTCCACACTCATTTGGTGCAAAATGAGGGATGGACTCAGGTTTCATGAGTCTAAAACCAGAGTTTTCTTCCTCCGTTGGGGAATCTAAGTTTTCTTTTGAACAGAAATTTAGATTAAATAAAAAATACATTGTTTCTTTCACAGCCTTCTTGGCTGGGAGCCAGGGACTCCTCTCTGTAATTCTGGTTTATTCTATTTATTCTTTGCAGGTGGTTTCTGAACATTTATGTTGCCCTGGGCAAGTGACTGAATATAAGTCTATTTTCCCAAATACAAAATGAGAATAGTACCGTTTATCAAATCTTCTGAACAGCAGTATGGGGCTGCCTAACATCTGAACCAGTACATAGCATTTATATCATACAAAGTAAATAAATATTTTGTGACTTGCTGTGACTTGAAATAGGATTTTCATTCTATTTCTTGTTTCACTGAGAACATAAAAATGCATGTCAGAAATACATTTCTTGCTATTAGTTGAATTAGCTTCTTAATCAGAGAAAAAAGACTGGGGTAAAACCAACCAAGCAACCAACCAACCAACCAAGCAACCAACCAAAAATCCAGTACAGTCCCTGCTGCCTCGGGAAAATAGACTTTTCGATTCATTTCTTAATTTTCTTCTAAAAAAGCTGTTACAGAACATCAGTGCTTTAGAAGAACAGGGGAAAGACAACTAACCTGAAGAGAGAGAGATTAATATTCAATTTTTTCATATAGAAATGTGTTATTTATCAGTCCAATAATTCTTCATGCCTTGAAAATCATAAGTAATAACTTTATAGTGATCCAAAATCGTTTTTCCTCAGTCTGTCTTAGAACCAGCTTTATTGTCTTGTCTCTGTTCAGGATCTTGGAAGATAACTTTTGTTTAAGCAGAGCAGTGCACATTGCTAGTGCCCTAATTTTATCACTCCTAATACAGAAGTGTGGCATATCAGCATCCCTATAACACTGTTTTGGGTTGTGTTTCTGCAATATTAGGGTATGCAGTCAGTATCAAAGAGTTTGGATGTGGGGTTTTAGACATCTGTAAATAAATAAATAAAAGTTTTTTTGAGGTGGTGCCAGCTTACATTGTAATGTTTTCAAGCATTGGACAATCTCACCCAAAAAGAGAATTTAAACTCTTTCAACAGCATTGCTAAGCTGAATAATACAACACCTTTCTGTCATGTGTTTCCAAAAGCTAAGTCTTGCTTGCTGTGTAACTTTAGGCAGCAATGAAGATCCTTTTTCTGTTTGTTTTGTAAAGTTGGCTTTTAAAATAAGAGCTGGCCAGAAAACAAGAATGTTATTTCAGGAAAAAAATTTCAAGGCTTTCACATTCATTTTTATTCTGATGCAGAAGGAAACCAAAGCATGCTTTTTTTTCCCCCCATTTTTTTTTTCCAATGAGAACAGGCCACCAGAATCACAGAATTGTAGGGATTGGAAGGGACCTTTGGAGATCATTTAGTCTCCCCCCGCCAAAGCAGATTCACCCAGAGCAGGCTGGACAGGAACGCATCCAGGAAAGTTTTGAATATCTCCAGAGAAGGAGATTCCACAACCTCTCTGGGCAGCCCGTTCCCGTGCTCTGTCACCCTCACAGTAAAGAAGTTTTTCCTCATGTTGAGAAGGAATTTCCTGTGTTCCAGTTTGTGCCCATTGCCCCTTTTGCTGTCACCTTGCACCACTGAATAATTGGCAACACTGTAATTCAAGTATTTAGCTAGAATTAAAGGAAGTCTTCATTTTCATTCCTGTCCTGAACTGAGCCATTGGCTTTTCAGTATAGATCTCACAGAGTTCATATTGGATTTGAACACACAATTTACCCTTGACATGGAAGGGCCTGCCAATGAAAATTACTTGGAAATAATAAGCGTCTTCTTGTGAAGCTTCAGGTTTGAAAAATTACTATTCAGAAGAAAAAGGAAAAAAAAAATCAGCACCATTCCTTGCTTTGCAAGATTATAGAGAATAATGTATAATAATACTATTTTTGAAAGAAAGTACACTAAGGTAGAATTTAGAGAATTAGAATTAGAATTTAGGTGAAGATTCAGCTTTTTTTCATATTCATTATTTGCAACACACCAGGACAAAATGTTACAGTAGCAAATTTCACCAACACTTTTGAGTGTATGAAGTAGATAGACGTGATATAACCCTTGTGCTTATCATCTCCATAGAACTGATTTTAACCTTTAAAAAACTAACATACTACCTCACACATACCTTTAGCTCCATCTTAATTTTCAGGGCTGGCAACTCCACACTTGTGGATATGTTTACACAGAAATAGTCTCAGGATGATCTTCCACAACAAATCTTTTGGTGCAGAAAATGAGCAAATACAGGCTGAGGCAGAGGTAGAGTATGTAGGACTCAAAATGCTTGAAGAAACTTGGGGACCACTGCAGTGCCAAGAAGACTCAGAGGAGTGGCTGCCCCTAAACTGCCTCCCAAAGAGCTCAGCAGGCACCAGGTGCACAGCAGCTTGGCAGATACGGATTTATTCTATCATAGCAATGTAGTCCAGCAGAAAGGACTCAAGTCCTTTTGTTTGACAGTGGCATTGCTACATGAGTGCAAGAACACAAACAGTTTTACTACTAATGATCCCAGTGCAAAAGCAAAGAAACGTGAAATGGGCTTATTTGGTACCACTCCAATGAGAAGACAGAAATACCAGTGTTTGCCAAGTGGGAAGGATGAAGTCAGCAGAGAGAGTATTTTGTTTCTAACTTTAGAAGATAGTGCACACAATGGAAAGAGAGAAGGGGATTAGCTTTTATTTCAAAAAGAAAACTCTTTAGCATGCAGTTTACACTATTGTAACATTTGCACTTAACATAGGCCAACTTTATTTTATTTATTTTTACACGTTTGCTCAATTTCAGATGGAGTAAGTGAGCCCTTAAAAATATATCCTCTAGGTTCATGATATCCATCAGAGTTGTATAAATCTCCTAGGAGACTTAAACAAAGAAAACCTAAAAAAGATGTTCCTTATTTGCTGTAGTTCTGTCCATGATTAATGGAAGCCTCTGATGATGACTGCAACTCAGTATATTTCTTGGCACTGTCACTGTGTTTTCCTTTCTTCTCAGCTGGGTCAAGTCATAGTGACTATAAAAAGTAGAAGCACAAGGTTTTTCTTGACAGTTCAGTAATATAAAAGAGGGCCTGCTGCTGTACAGGGTGTTGTTTTGTACATAACTGTGGGTGTTTGTGAGGACATGATAGAGATTAAAACAAGATAAATCGCAAAGAGAGAAAGGATTCAGATGAACTTTTGCAAAAACAACTCTGCTCCATTTCCATGCTGGCAACCCTTTCTATGAATGGCTCTTTGTACCAATACGTTAGCAAAAGAGGTCTCTATTTTGGTTTTCAGGTTTACAATCACCCAGTTTCTATTGAGGCTGCAGTATGCAGGGTGCCTACTGTACACATGAAGTCAAGCATGCTGAGTACAGTTTAGGCAGCATAACTACTGTGGGGTTTCAACAATGACAAATTTTGCTGATTTTCCACTGTCCTGACCTGTCAGAGCCTGCCTTCAGTCTTGGTATTTTCCAATGCCCAAGTGAGACTCCCCTGGTTAGCTCACTTGAGAAGTAATGAATATTTTACCTCAGAAGCTGCAGAGGAAAGGCCATATATGAAAAACTATACGCATAATTTCAGCAAGCAATATTTTACAAGGACTTTAACTTTCATGGAGCTTTGTTATCTTATACCAGCTAATTTTCCTGAAGGAATTTTGCAGAAAACTTTTTTAATACCCTGCGCTTCAGTGCTTTTTTGGTCCTTTAGCTTTGCTGCAGGACACATTCATACAGTGTCCACATACACATACAGTGACCATCAAGGACTGGAGTGATGAGGACTAAGTTGTGTCTTCAGGACCCACATAACTTCAGGAAAAGAGAATTAAACCATGAAGAAAATAATAACTTCTACAGATTTCTCCTCACTCTTGAAAATTTACTTAAGAAAAAGCGATTGTGGCTTATGGGTGGCTCAGGCTGTTGCAATGATACAGAGGCTCTTTTGCCTTGATGAGTAAGACCTTTTCAGTACAGCCCAAGTACCTGGGAATTTTCAGGAAGTCCTAAGTCACTCAAGTCTGTTCTCTCTCTGGACTGCAAAGCTCTTACACGTGCTCGTGTTTTGTGGAGACAGAAGGCTGGGAGTCAGTGCATCTAACACTGTTTTATTGCATGGCAATTTAGCTAAAATCTCAAAGGCTTCTTGGATATATAGCAACTTACTATCACTTAATTCCTTCAAGGACACCTAGGTTACACTTACTTACCCTTGTAACCTGAAAAGTGTGCTCTGACCTGGGTGGCAACAGGCATGTCTGGGAGCCCTGGGACTGTCAAACTCTTGTAGCCTTCAAGGCAAGGTTACACCCACAACGGCTATTGGGAATGGTCCTTGATTTGTCCAAATTCTCAAGCTGTGCCTAGGAGTTATTTGGGATGGTACTGGTTGGCCTGTGCCTAAACTGGGTTTAAGCTGTGCCGTTGACTATTCTAAGGATTAAGCAATGTTAATGATAAAGATCCAATACCCTGCCCATCACCTCACACTTTAATTTATAGCCACGGCCTTCAAATCTTACTCGGGTCCTCTTATACTCCACCCCTCTCCCCCCCCTCTCCCACAAATAAAGAGGAAAACACAAAAAGCTATACATATTTTATTTGACAGTTGTGTACTGGATTATGTAAAAAGAGAAATGTGCCAGACATCAGTTAACCAAAAAGCCACTGCCATATTTATTCCGAAACTGAACTCAATATGAAGTTTCATATGAGAAGTACCACCATGAACAAACAGCCTCCTTCTCACACCCAGTTCCTTCACATAAAAAAGGGGGGGGAGGTGGTGGTTTAAACATTTCCCTGTGCCTTAGCTACTTTGAGTATAAGTAATCCACTTATCATTGTCATTACAACAAGATTTATTTCACAAATATCTGATAACTCCGTATTTTAACACAAATTGCTAAGTAAGTGAATGTGCCTTGTAAGGGAGACCACAAAGTTCAGCAAGGCACTGGAGCAAGAGGTCAACCATAAGCCATTGTCAGCTTCTTGTGCGTTCAAAATTTATGCCCATGCATGAGCGGTTTATTAAACAAGTGCCATTTTTTATTTCATTGCCAATGTCATTTTTGTTAAAATGTGTATTTGTCTATATCTCTAGATATGTATACATAATATTTCATATGGCCCAATTCTGTTGCCTGTTGATTTGGCTGAACTGCCTTGACGCACGTTTACCCTACTAGATAATAAAGAACTAGCTGGTGAGCAAGGTGTCATTTCATGGAGAACATCAGCGATGTCCTATGTCTTCTAAATAGAGATGCTTAGTGCAGTTGATGGAAGCACCAGCTTTTATAATCACATGAAAGACTGAAATCACCCTTTTAGATTTTATGTTAAAAGATTCCTCTAAGTCTTTTCTTGTGACAAACCAATGGCTTGGGAAAAAAAGTCTCCTTTTTTAAACAGAACATGATAAACAAACGGCTGTTTTTAAATTTAGACAGCCTTGGGGTAGATGTGAGAATAAGCTGTGAATTAAGCATCCCTTGACAGATGGAAGTTTGTAAAGTGAGAAAAACCAGACTGACCTTTAGTGCAGTGCTGACAAGTGAAGGATTACACCATCTTTGGTATTAGGAGCCACATGTTATGTGTACCTCATCAGAGGGGCATATGTACACAGGAAACCCACTGTTCCCTGCCATTTATTAATAGTAATACTTGCCGCAGTCAAAATATTTGGTACATTTAACGCTTTGAAGGATTAAGGAGCCATTCCCATTAATACTGAACACAGGAAATTACTAACTCTCAGGACAACACCAAGTATCACAGATGCCAGGGTTTTTTGGAAAACTCTGGTTGTGTGATTTGGTCTGGCTTATGCCTCTAGTTATACACCTGTGTCTGAGGCCACAGCAGGGATGGGTGCTCCCTGGGGTGGGGACAGGGAGCAGTGAGGGCTCAGTGGGACAGCCTGTCCCATCCCACCCCCCATCCAGGAGCAGGGCAGTCAGCAGGCACCAGGGCTGGTGGGATCTGGATACCGGCAGTGCTGCAGCATCACTGGGACAGGGGCTGATGACCCTAGGGAGGATGAAATGGAGTCCTGGACTGTGGGTAGGGTGGGGGGAGGCCCTGTTTTGGGGGCCAGGTCATAGATGATCACTGCTAGTGTAAGTTAAGAAAATATTGTTATTTTTCTGGAAAAAGGAGGGCAAGGATTTTTTATTTTTTTTATTTTTTGTCATGACAGTCTTGTCTTCAGACAATGTATGAAACTGTATGGTTTTAATACTGATGGTTAACAGCACTGGCAATATAGGCACCATGGACCCCTCTGTAAACAAATGTGCACACACTCTTGAGAGCATGCATCTGAAAAATCACACGTGTGGCACAGCATGTTCCTCCTTTTAACCTGGTGGGTCGGATCCACACAGTCTGTCACAGTCCTCACCTCCGAGAAATGAAGCTCCTCTTTGAAAAGGTTGATGTTTCTAAAAGGATTGAAGGTTCCTACTGCAGTCTCAGTAGCTTCCTTTCAGAGACACAAAAAGACATGATAACTAGCATGGCCAAATCTGATTTTGCTTAAATTTCAAGTAAAGTTTGATTCTTAGACCTGAAAAGAATTCTCTAATAGCTCAATTTTAAAAAAAAAAAACAAAACAACAAACATTTTAGTACAGCATTAGAGAGAAATCCTCTGAACGGTCAGCAGCAATATTCCCTACATCATTAATGAGAAGAAAAGCAATACTTCCAAAATATTCCTTCTCATTTTAGCAATAATTTTTCCCATCAAAAACTTTTGCCCTTCTAATCTCTCCTTCGCTTACTCTACTTATTATGCCGAACATTCTTTCACATTTCCAATCTCATTTTACATCCAAAGACTTTTCATGTATCTTTTCATCTAAGTGGACTTGAGCGTTGCAGCCCTAGGCATCTGCCAAGTTAGATTACCAGAGATCTTTTACTGCCATGGCTACAATAAATTCCATTCTCATTTTAGAAGTGTCCTTCTGATCCAGACATCTTTGTAATGATAGTTATGGGCATGGTGTTATAGACGTTTATTGGCCCTATGAAGTTGGTGGTTGGAGGGAAGGCATTCTGTCTTTCAAGGAGAAATTTGATACAGAGGTGTCAAGGAAAGATGCTCCTATTTGCTTCATTTCGTTGACATGAATGCAATAACGATCTTCCATTCCAGCCTGTTTCCTCATAAGAAAGGTTTTTTGCTCTTGTAATTCTCTATTTCCGTCCTGAATCACTGTGGACACATTCAGTTCTTTCGTGCAGAGCATTTTCTGCGAGCTTCTTCAGTGTTTCAACACCTCTTGTAACGTGAAATAATTTATCCTGAAAAATGGGTGCTGTTACTGGAGATGTAATTATGGTGGTCTTTGCCCTGACACAAAGTGCTTTGGACTGACTGTGTCAGAGCTGCAACTCTCTTAGTGCCATCAGAAGCTACTAAGATGTGCATAGGCAGTGTCAGATGTTCTCCAGGAAACCCAAGGACATTCAAAGATACTTGGAAATAAGCAATGCTAAATGACTCCTCTAGAGCCACCCCATTAAAATACAGGAAGAATCTATTTGGTCGTCACAGGCAAGATTCAGTTTGAGACACTTAAATTCATCATTGGGGTTCACATCCAGTTAAAGAGCCTTACAGAACAGTTCAGTTGCACAAATATAAGTGCCAAGTGCCTTTTGAGATGTTTTAGGAAATCCAAGAAATTCTTAGAGGGCTGGCGGATATGATGCAGGACATACAGGGGACTTGCAATCTTCAGGAGCTGCAGCTGGAATCCAACAGAAAATGTTAGGGCACCTGAAATGATACTAGACACCTTATGTGTAGGGAACTGAACCTTTCCCTTAGACTCAAGTGTCTACTTGTAGACATCTGTGGACATGCTTGGTATATAAGCTAGAACTTTAGTCAATAGCCGACGCAGTCAGAATCAATAAGGCTAATATAGTCAGAGGAGTTAAGAGAACAACTTGTCTGACCAGCGACTGAGGACTGGAGTAATTTGCCCACTGTTAGGCACCTAGTGCCATATAAATGTCTCAGGGCATCTAAGCCATTAGTACACAGACATGCTACCTGCAGGTGGCAAATGCCTTTTAGGCACAGTGTCTGGAGGCCAGAGTGATGTGCTAGGACATATAATGACAACCCCTATGTCTACATTTAGACAACTGAATCACATCCTTCATGTCTACTTCAGGATGAAATGAATAGCTTCTAGCCTCCATCGGTGGTGTCCCCCATGGACTACATGTCCATGGAGATGATACTTACACTGAGGTGTCTCAGCCTATGAGTTTGCTTCTTCTTTGGCCAGCCATAGATTTGTCTCTGAAGTTAATTGTTTGTAATGTTGTTTTGGGAACTAAGATAGAAACCCATAAAAGAACACAAAATTTGAGTTTCCTTGGTGACTGGAGTAATGTGGCCTAAAATATTAGGGTTCTGTTTTCCTGTGCTTCTGCTCAGCATGACTTTGGTGAATGATGGTTGCCAAGGGGCTGTCAAGCAGAGCTCCCTACTATTTGGTTTTGTACTGGGGCTAGTGTATTGCTCTGGTTTCCCCCTGCTATTTTCAACTCTTGCAGGGCTGCATGTCAGATGAGCACAGCCAGCAGCGTTCTCTCCCTCCCTGTGACATTGTCCCTGTGCCAGGGCCAAGCGAGGTAGGAGCAGGGGGTGGCAGCGCAGGAACCGAGGAACCATCTGTGCTGCCTTTGTGCACACTGAGGGCTCCCACACTGAGAAAAGTTCTCAGCTGGACACATTTGGCTAATGTCCAGCTTCTTTGAATGGTTCCAGTAACTCATAGAAGTTGGAACACACTGGGGAATCTGGCCCAAGCTGCTCAGGGTTTGTGGTTTAATGGGCTAAATTGGGCTAGGGAGTGAGTGCTTGCTCTAGCTGATTGCCTTATTCAAAACCATCATTTTCAACAGAAATACAGGTTTAATTAACAGGGTTTTTTTTCTATATTTAAACGGAAGTCCATTCCATACAAACTATAAAGACATGTTGGGGAGCTAGCCTACATATGCTCCTTAGCCTAAGAGGACTCTGCAATCAGAACAAAATATATGAAACAACCTATAAATCCCTTCATGCCTTAAACAGTATTCAGACTTCCCCAGAATGTTAAATTTTGTTCTGGACAAAGACCTCTTGAAAGTGAACACGACACTTTCCACTTCTGCCTCTAAGTCCCTTCTTCTCCATCTGCCACTTTGCCCCCATGGGCTCGCATTCACTCTAATTGCTCCTGCCCTGCAGGAAAGAACACCCTGGTTTGAACAGCAGTGGAAATAAAGAGGTTTTAGGACTTTGTGTCTTTTAGTCCTGGAATTATTAAGCCAGTTCCCATTATTTTTTCCTACTGTATGTCTCCAGTTTCCTCCAAATGCACTGCTTGGGAGAAAAGGAGAGCAGTGATCATTAACAGGTGGGAAGGTAATGCAAGGTGAGGTAACTTTGCTATAACTGCTTATTTATCACCAGGTTGAAGGGCAGATCTCTCAGCAGAAAACGTGGGAAAGATTTCTTTCCTCAATTCCAAATAAATTGGAGACTTTTGTTTCCTTCCCTGTGTCTGTTACACTCATTGTGGATGTAGGCAGCTGGCAACAATCCTCTAGCAAAAGGACGGGAGAGAATAAGTGAGACACAATTTAAACACACATATGCGTCCAAAAATATTCACTCCCTGCTCTACAAAGTACAATATGAGGGAGACAGAGGACGCTGTTGATGGTAAAGACTGTTTAAGATTTTACTGTGAATGAAACATGGAAACTATTTTGGATGAACGACATAGTTATGTTCACTAAAGGCCATGGAGAAAAAATTAGTTCTGGTTCATGGTGTAGGTAGGCAGAGTTACCAAATTTCTCTCCAGGATTTCCTTCCCAGAATAATGTGCTGCCCAGACAGTGTGTGGATATGCAGAAAATCTGATGTATTGGGAATGTATTTGGTTTACTACACACGCACGAAGAGGTGCACACATCTGAATGTTGTGCTTGTGATCTCAAGTTGAATGCCACCAGCAGAGTTTTGTCTGGCAGGCAGATTCTGGCAACTCTTGGAAGCTTGAAATATCTCTCAGATGAGTTTCTGAGAAGAAAAAAATTGGTGCTTCAAGGGAAATCCAGGTGTGCAGTAACCCCTGCACACATATGAGCTCCAAGAACAGAAACATGCCAGCAGCAATGGCACTTAAAGGCAGCATACAAGGCATAAGCGAGCACAGCCAGCCCATGGTCTGAGGGAAGAACAGAGCTTGAGTTTGCATTTGAGCCAGATATGAGAACAAAAATTGACTTCCTGAAACATTCAGAGGTCTCTCATTCAAAAAACTACATCTTTGACCATGGGAGAAGAATTGCATCCTCAGGTGGGTTGGCTGCCAGCTGTAGTCATGACCACTCTGAGAATCAGTCTATTTGAAGTTCTGCAAATGTCTGTCCTTAAAGAATGATCTGTTACTGTGGCCTACCCCTTCTAACAGATACATAGTTTATTTTTGTGCCTGTGGATGCTGTTTTGGGTTGTGATAGCAGAACCAATATTGATCATTTTAAAAGGGAAGGCAGGTCCATGCAGAATTAATGTATAAAAGATGCACATGCATGATTGTATAACTACATCCTGCCTTGTGTTCTGATTGCTAAGCATTCAGTATCCTTTACAGGAAATTAATAACTTTACAAAGCAGCTGCTCCATCCACCAGCTTTAAAAAATAATATTGCTGTTGTAAACCATGGATTACTCGTTCTGATAGGGGTAATCCCCTTAAAATTGGCCATTCTGTAGTTTGGCGAATTCATCTTTCCTTCAATGTGTTTTAAGCTAAGAACCAAATGGTTAAATGTCCATCATCCACCAATAATTTTGGGCAAAGTATTAAGAAATGTTGAAAAAATAAAGATAGCTGCCAGTAGTTTCCCTTAACCTAAACAATATAGTTTGGATGTTTGAGAGTTAAGGGCATATCCCAGCATATTCTGTCCTTCACATTAACTGTGTAAGGAATTATGCATTAACAACTGCAGAAAAATCTCCCCATTAATATCTTAAAGCCTTATCACCGATGGGAATATTAATTTTCCCGTGTTCCAGTGTTTCACAGAGGCAAATTAGTCATTTAGTAGAGCTAACAGGGCATTGTTCAGTAAAATGTTTTGTGTTGGAAAATACTGGTTTGCCAAAACAGAATATTTCCATGGGGACAGGGAGAGGAACCAAGGTTAGAAATTCTGCTGAAACCCCCCTCAACTCTGAGAATCATCTGCCCTGTGATCACAGCACTCACCTGAGAAGCCTGAGCATGATGTGAGTCCAGTCACAGGGACATTGAGAGCAGGACCTCAAAGCCGTGTGGGTCAGTAAAAAATCATCACTGCTGGGCTACTGCAGTGTTTGTATGCCTTCTTCCTTATACACAACAGTTCTGTGAAAAACATCATCTGAGAAGGTTTTAGATTTATCACACAGTAAAAGAAGGGTGTTTATTTACTTATTTTTATCACTAAATTCCCTCATGGCAGCATGACCCTATCTAGTTCTAACAGCACTCATTGACTTTTGGGTAAGGATTGGCCTTTGAGATTGCTCTTGGCCCTAAACTTTTTGAAGGGTGAGCTAATATATCGGTAAGAAAGTACACTATCAGGTTTCCTTGGATCTGATTTCAGAAAGTTGCTCAGGTCTGCCATATGCTTTCATAATATTGCCACTAAGGGAAATTCTATGCTAGTATAACTGATGGGAGTCTATATTTTATTGCTTTTTGCAGATGTCATATTCTTGGTGGGAAATAGTAGGCAGCAAGATGGTATCTGGGCTCAAAAGTACATTTATAAACTCAAACATGATGCTTATTTCTGCCACATTTTGGTACACATAAGGCTCATATCTGTCCTTATTTAAGTTCTACGTTTTCAAAGTATAGAGTCCAACAACCAAACCAGTGTAAGTATTTGGAAAGGTTAGTCAATGTTCCACTGTTATCAAATCTCTTTTCTTGAAAAGCTGTGTAAACAAATGCTGTTTTGGAAAATCTCAGCAATTGTTGAACACTTGCATTTATTCACATATATTTTTATTTGAGAGCCTCTCCTGGATTATTGTTGTGTCTGATTCTTTTAAATGTTCAGACTTGCTAGTCAGAAACTCTTCAGTTTGGAAATTTACTGCTTTATGACTTTTTAGACTCCTTATATCCCTCACCTAAGTGCTCCTGAAAGCCATGACAAATAAGGCACAACCTTTGCTTTTGAAGGTATTTGTGCATTACAGCCATGATGCCAGAATGGAGAAAAAAAACTCGTGGGTTTTCTGAACTGTCTTTAAAAGAGTCATTCCAGGAAGAGCCCTGTATAACTCTCTGATTGTTAAAAGTTTGGTGTGACAGTCAATGATTTATGGGGAAAATGATGATCGGACAATTTTTCCAAACAGTTCAGCAATGGTCTCACTTTATTCCCAGGAAATGTTATTATTGGCTGCATGGTTAAGTGCCTTCAATACTGGGACTGATTCCTGGCCCCCAGTCCAAGTGGTGAAGGGTGGTTTGTGTCTATGTTGCTCAGAGTTAGCTCAGATTGCCTGCATCAATGCTATGTTGTACATGGTCCTGGACCTCTGCTGGGCCCCATGTGATTCCCCTGTGACCTCAAATCATAACAATCTTTTTGTGTATGGTTCTTAGTTCATTTCACAGTGTCAGAAGTAGTGAGGACTGTGTTACAGTCTGACAGAACTGTGTTTTCTTAGCGTGAAATGGAAAGTGTGAACTGTGTGAACTGTGTGAACTGAGCTATGGGGCAAGGGCATATCTGAGGATGCAAAGCCTGGTAGAACATGTTAGAGGACTATGCATGACAGACAGAGCCAAACCTACCATGACTTCCTCTGCATAACCTTTTGGGAGTGATTCCCAAACCTAACCATCCCAACAACTGTATGAGGTTTTGTTTCCACAGGATGACTGATTCATTTCAGAGGAGAACCTATGAGCAAACCAACAGCACAATATGGGTCTACAGGAGACAAGGATCAAGGGATGAACTGGGGAACTAAACTAAATAATAATTTAGACATACCCAGTGACCTCAGTGAGAGTTAGGCTGGGGCAATGCTTAGGAAATCTGAAAATCCTGCTTTATATTTTTATCAAGCTCACTATTTTAACTTTAGGTAAAATCCAGTCTTCAGTCTGAGAACTTTGGTGAGGTGAAGGACCATGGGGCAGGGCCCTAAGAAAACAGCCTTGTGAAATGAAATAATGACAGCATTTAAGGTTGGTCGGAAAACTCCGCTTTTCTACCAAGCTGATTTCAGAAACATGCTATGGATAATCTAGTTAAAAATACAGAGACATTTAAAGACCCCTGATGGAAGCACAGGACATTTCTTGAAGATTAATGAGTGTTTGGGAGGAGCTGTGGCCTGAAATTCATCTGAGAGCCATTAGCCTCAGCCAGCCATCAATCCTCCAGAAAGGTTTGGTGCCAGAGTCATTATTACAATTAGGAGGTTTAAACGTATGAGTATAGTGTATTTTCCATGCATGATGAGGATGCCATTTTGACAGGAATCTTCTGGAGAATTACAGCCTTCTGCATTTGGCTAGCTGGATGTCTTGGGGTCTCTCAGGGGTATTCTAATAATTTCAAATAATTTAAAACCTCAATTATGCAGCACCCTGGACGATCAGCTGTGAACATCAGACCCAGTCATGCAAACATGTCAAGCAAATAACACCTCATAAAGAGAACAACCACTTTGTCTCTGTCTCATCACTTGGGCAGGAATAGATTTTGGTGCTTTCATTCAGGTAGTTGTTAACTTCATCCTAATTAAAGAGCCAGGATCCAGCTGCTAATAATTGACTGAAGAAAAGCTGTACAGAGAAAATCAGATTTGGAGTTCTATGCTGGTAATGATTAAGGCGTTATTACTACACACAACAAAGTCAATGGCAGATGTTGTCTTAGGGTCAATGGAAGAAAGAATGAGCACTTGGTCCTTTTCATTACTGTAGTACACAAAGTAGAATGGATTATAAGTTTTCATAGTTCAACAGAAACTTTTCCATAGTGACTTTTGACCTATTTTAACTATACTGACAAAGCTTTATGTAGCTATTTTTTAGTTAAAACTGCCACTTCTTATTTCAAAGATTTCATAAATAAGGCAAGGTGGAATTATCCAATTTAACTTCCTGTATGTAGCAGGATATTTGACTTTCTCCAGTTATCCTGATACTGAGCTAAAGGATGAGTCTTCAGCTAACGTGCATCTTCCAATTTTGAGCTATGAAGCTATCAAGAGATGGAAAATCTGTCACCTTCATGTTTCTTTCCATTCATTTATTACTTCATTGTAAATATGTGTCCCCCCTGTTTCTAAACTGGACTGGTGTGGTACCATCTACAAGCCTGGTGTTATAGCTAGTAAGCCAGCTTTCCCTGGTAATTATTATTTGACATTTCTTCCCCAGTCTTGCACTGTAATCAAGTTAACTTCTCGTCTTACTGTTAGCCAGCAAAACCCAACTCCTTTAATCTCTGCATTGAGTCACAGGAACTGCATACAAAAGTATAAGCACTTTATGCTGTAGAAAAGTAATGGTCACATTAACTACATGGAAGTTTATACTGTGTTGGTTTTCCATGAGGACAAATGATATTATTGGACTTGTTACTTGCTGTAAATGAAAGCAAGGAACTAAATAAAGGCTTCCAGCTCTGTGCAGCCGTTCTTCTAGAGCTCATCTTGGAAAGTATCAAATTCACCATGAGTGGGGGAGAAGGAAAAGGGACCTAACCTGTGTTAGACTTGTTTCATCAATTCGGATTGCTGACAGTAAAATAATGTGTCCTCTAAAGGGGAGCAGTCTAATGCTCTTAATCCAGATGACAGTATTTCTGACAAATCAGGTTGTCATTGGTAGAGATGCAGGAGAGGAAATCCTAGTTATTAGAAGGGTTGTAGTCTGGTTTCTTAGAAGTCTAAATGTGACTTCTAGGGCAGCTCATTTCCCTGTTTTAAGTTTTCCAGAACCTCATAATACTTTGTATAATTATACTTTGATGCTTTTAATATTTCATCGTTTGACTATTTGCTCATACCTCCTTCTTGCCAGTGAGAATGTGTTCAGCAATGGGTAGAGCACTGTTAGGATTTTTTTAGAAATGTATGATTCCTGTAGCAGGAGTATCCATGTGTGTGATGAGCAACAGGAGAATTCTATGCTTAGAAGAAATGTAAGAGTCACTTTCTCCAAACAAGAAACTGCAAGGGAAATGTCTCAAAATGAACACAAGAAAATTATCTGCCATAAACAGTCATTGTTTCCGAGGGAGGGTGAGGGGAAAGGACAGGGGTGATCGTGTTCTACTGTTAAAAAAGCTCACGCTACTCATGAATGATCAACCTGCAAATCATAGTGGCTGCCACTTTTTATTAGCCCTGTTCAGATAAGGGCTTATCCTCTCTAAAAGACTATGCACTACCAACTGGTTTGTAGTTCATAAGTTTCCTTGTACAATGGTGAGTGTAAATCTAGACAGCTATGGTAGCTCTGCATTCTCACTGCAGTCATTTTCCAGTTTGACAGGCTACGAGGGAGCATATAAAGCAGCAAAGGAAATGCAAGACATCTGTAACAAAACCAGTGAACATGCTATTGATTTGTTTCCCTTGCTGGTGTGGTCCTGGCATTGGTCTCTTTCTCCAGAGAAATGAGTTAAAGAAACAAGTCCAGTAGAGAACATGGAATTTTACTTCCATTCATCTTCCTTATTTTGCAAGCACCACATTCTGCAAATCCCATGCCAGTAAAGCTCTTGGATCAGTCCTCAAATTCTTCTGGATCCTTAAGGGAGGAGATGTCAGAGCTGGCCAAGAATCTAAGTGGAAACTGATGACAGAAGCTGACATTAATCAGCTCCACAGTATGTTCTGCCCAGCAGGTTTCTTCCAATAAATCAAAGGGCTTCAGATCCAAAGGGCATTTAACCATTAGAGAGCAAGTGTTCACTGTGGTCTGTAGCAGCTAAATATGATGAATTTAATATTGATTTTCACATATAACCCCATCCACATAGTGTGTTTGTGTGATTTTACATATAAATACACTGGAACAAATTCTCAGCTGGGGCAAGTCAGCAAAACTCCACTGATTTTACTACTTTACATGAACTCAAGGTTTATTCCACAGTATATGAACAGAATGAAATAGTTCTATGTTTTCATTGTTTTTCTTTCTTTTTTTTTTGCCTTGACAGTAATGGGAAACAAAAACACCATCAAATTTGCAAAATTTCTGCCATTCTTGTGATAAGCTGTTTCCCTATGGTGACTCATTAAAGGAGAGAAAGTAATCAGAGTGCTACACATAGGTCAAGATTGCTCGGCAGTGGGAGTATGAGCCCACAGTTACTCACAGAGCTAAGTCTGGTGGCCTCAGCTGTGCTACCTCAGTAATTAACACTCACCAATGGCAAGAGGGTTTTAGCATTCTCAAAAGTTATTAAGTTATTCTTTGATTTTTAATTTTTTTGAGGGGGAGTTGTTGTTGGTTTTGTTTTGTTTTGTTTTCAATACAGATAAAAAATGTTATTATTAATACATTAACAACGAAAGGAGGGGTTAGGAGAATCTCCTTAGAAGGGCTTGGGCAAAACATAGTGACCAAGGATAAGGAAAAGGCTGAGGTACTTAATGATTTCTTTGCCTCAGTCTTTAATAGCAAGACCAGTTTTCTCTGGATACTCAGCCCTCTGAGCTGGGAGACAGGGATGGGGAGTGGAATGAAGCCTCCATGGTCCAAGGGGAAATTGTGAGTGACCTGCTACACCACTTAGATGCACACAAGTCTATGGGGCCAGATGGGATCCATCCAAGAGTACTGAGGGAGCTGGCGGAAGTGCTCACCAAGCCACTTTCCATCATTTATCAGCAGTCCCTGCTAACTGGGGAGGTCCTAGTTGACTGAAAGATAGCAAATGTAATGGCCATCTAAAGAAGGGTCAGAAGGAGGATCTGGAGAGCTACAGGCCTGTCAGTTTGACCTTGGTGCCTGGGAAGATTCTGGAGCAGATCATCCTGAGTGCCATCAGGTGGCCACATAAAGGACAATCAGGCAATCGGGCACAGTCAGCACGGGTTTATGAAAGGAAAGTTCTGCCTGAAAAACCTGATCTCCATCTATGACAATGTAACCCACTTAGTGGATAAGGGAGAGGCTGTGGATGGTGTTTACCTGGACTTTAGTAAAGCCTTTGATGCTGTTTCCTGCAACATTGTCCTGGAGAAACTGGCTGCCCATGGCTTGGACAGGTGTAGTCTTTGCAGGGTGAAAAACTGGCTGGATGGCCGAGCCCAAGAGTTGTGGTGAATGGAGTTCAGCAAGTGGCTGGTCACAAGTGGTGTTCCCCAGGGCTCAGTACTGGGGCCTGTTCTCTTTAATATCTTTATCAATGATCTGGACAAGGGGATCAGTAATTTTGCAGATGACATCAAGTTGGGCGGAGCATTAACCTGCTTGAAGGTAGGAAGACTCTACAGAGGGACAGACTGGATCGATGGGCCAGGGCCTCATACAGGCTCAACAAGGCCAAGTGCCGGGTCTTGCACTTGGGTCACAACAACCCCATGCAGCACTATGGGCTTGGGGAACAGTGGCTGGAAAGCTGCGTGGCAGAAAAGGACCTGGGGGTTTTGGTCAACAACTGATAATATGAGCCACCAGTGTGCCCAGGTGACCAAGAAGGCAAGTAGCATCCTGGCTTCTATCAGAAATAGTGTGGCCAGCAGGACTAGGGAAGTGATTTTCCCCTGTATTTACCACTGGTGAGGCCACACTTCAAGTACTATGTCCAGTTTTGGGCCCCGCATTACAGGAAAGACACTGAGGTGCTGGAGCATGTCCAGAGAAGGACAATGAAGCTAGCGAGGGGTCTGGAGCACAAGTCTTATGAGGAGCAGCTGAGGGAACAGGGGTTGTTCAGCCTGGAGAAAGGGAGGCTGAGGGGGGACCTTATCGCTCTCTACAACTACCTGAAAGGAGGGTGTAGAGAGGTGGGTGTCAGTCTCTTCTCCCAGGTAACAGGTGTTAGAACAAGAGGAAATGGCCTCAAATTGCGCCATGGGAGATTTAGATTGGATATTAGGAAAAATTTATTCACTGAAAAGGTAGTCAAGCATTGGAACAGGCTGCCCAGGGAAGTGCTTGAGTCACCATCCCTGGAGGTATTTAAAAGACGGGTAGACGTAGTGCTTGAGGACACGGTTTAGTTGCGGACTTGGTAGTATTAGGTTAACAGTTGGACTCAATGGTTTTAAGGGTGTTTTCTGACCTAAATGATTGTACAGTTCTATGATTAATGTCAGAGAGAGATGGACAGGATATCCTCTGGAAAAGGATGATAAAAAATGGACCCATTGACAAGAGTGTTGCTAACCTGGAGAAAGGTAACCTGCTGTCCCCTTGCATTGCATTGGTGAGAACTTTCTGTGAGTGTTGAAGATACACATATGGTGGTTAACTAGAGACAGATATCCCACTCATGATTCTGCAGTGAAATGCAGGGGCACACTAGAATTTTTCAAAAACTTTGCAGTGGTTTAGAAGATTTGTGCCCATTGATTTCACCCAGCCACAGGGCTTAAAAATACCTAGTACACACTTAAACACAAGACCTGGGCATATGTTATTTGGAAACTTTTCCCCACAAAAATGTAATTCTTCAAAACCTCCCAGACTATCCCAATTTGGGACTACCATTACCAGAGCTAAAAGCAGGGATCAGATATACCTCACCATATTAAATAACATGTTTCTCTGCAAACGCTGTGCCTACAGCATTAATAGGGCTTTAATGTGTATATCCTATAGATCAGGCACAGAAGCAGATACAAAATGTGGTGATTGGCAAATTACAGAATTAAATTTAACCAGATCATAATGGTATCATTTTACACCCACTTACAAGGATGAATTTAGACAGAAAAATGTGCAGTTCTTCTGTTTCAGACCTCCTCTATATTCTCATAGAAAGTTCCTACCACCTTAGGAAGAGCTGAGCAAACAGGTGTCTTTAAAACACAGTGTGTAAACAGACAGGCATCTTTAAAACTGGGTATTATTTCACTGCAGTACATAGTGCATGTGCTGATTAAATTTCCTGAAGATTACATGGGAAAGACCTTGAATGGTAGTTATTAACTCCAGTGACACCATAGTATCAGGTTTTGATGTAAGACAATTGATGTTTCAGCTGGGTTTTAGAGTCAGAAGTGATATTTCTTCCAGTCTCACTTATTCTCTGATTACTGACCTTGCTTGCTAAAATATTCAGGCTACCTGGAGCAGGGAGAGTACATTAATAAGAAGCGGTAAACTGAATTTGGCTTCTGCCCTGACAAAATTATTTTAGAGATGTTACCTTAGGAATTTACTGGCAGAATATTTTTGTTATTATTAGAAAGCACTCACTTTCCAGAGCTTAAACATTTTACAGAAATACAGCAATTAAAAATGTTCCATCTGCTTAAGGAAGGAATATCTGATAGATGTAAGAAAGACACAAATATTTTCCCTCATTGGAAAAGTCAATAACATGGTGACTGCTGGTAAGACATAGGAAAGCAGCAGACCTGAACTACAAGTCTACTTAGCGTTATGAGTGAGTGCAAGGTGCCTTTCAGGGAGTAGTTAAATTTTATGTAAACATTTGAAAGGACTCCATTTTATACTAGGAACAGGAAAATGGTGAAATCTCAAAAAAAATCACAGGATGAAAAAATACCTTTCCCACCAAGCTACTGCTGTGTTGGTAAATATGGCACTAGAAGCATGGCATAGTTTATCTTCATGTAAACAAAACATTAAAGGAGTAATGATGTCCTATGTTATAAATTTTTGGGACAGATTTGTAAGAGAGGTGAAAGGTATTGATATCCACCTACTTCAAAATTACTTCTCAGTGTTTTTATTTTTCACAGACACATTAATATTTTTGTGGCAGAATAGAGAGAAGTTTGTCATTGCTCTGTTTTGTCAAGAATGTAGAATAAGAAGGATCTACTTTTGTCTCTGACATTTGAATAGCACTTCAATACAAACAGAGAATATTCCTGCCTGTATAAAACAGGGTAGCTGAGATTAATGACCCTCTTCATTTTACTAGTCTAAACCAGTGCATGCTTCTCATATCATCTGCAAAGATGGCAATATGCAAACAGGAAAACTGGGGTTCTGACTATGCACCAACCAAGCTGACCACTACACCCATGTGTGGGAAGGAAGGGGTAAGGGATAGATAAATCAAGTCTTCATCTAGCATTTGAGTCTTCATTTTAGACAGTCTCTCTGATGTAGAACAGGCTGACTAGCGTCTTCCCTCCTGTGATCCTTGCATACAGTTGGGATTATTTTCTTTTAAGTTTTGAGAGAAGACATGGAAGCAAATGGCTTGGGACAGCATCTGCAGGTGGTTATACCAGTTAGCTCAGAAGTGAAAGGAACTAGCTGTTCTCATAACTGATCTGCAGATGGAACTGGGAAAAGATACTTGGAAGGAAATGCTAAAAAATTTGGGTTCAGTTTTTTGCCTTATTCTCTTAACTTTAGCCTGTTCAAACTCAGACAAAAAAAAAAAAAAAAAAGAAAAAGGCAGGCTAAAGTGGATTATTGTTAGAGTTTCTGAACAATGTTTTTGACAAGGAGATGGTTGGTCAAAAGTAAAGCCAGTTACAACATTACAGTGTCTGCAGAGAACACAAAGTCCATATTCACTCCAGAATTGCATGCTCAACTTAGACATGAATGCACCCATTGGGAACTGGAAGGCTTTTCTTCTTTTTGTTGCTTATTTGTTATTTTGCCTTTGCTCCACTTCATCTATAAGTAAATGGGAGAGTGAGAGAGGTGCAGAGAGTCGCAAGGGAATGACCAAGGAGACTGCTGGAACACCGTCCTTGGAGGCAACAGATTCACTCCAGATTCAGGTATCTTCCCAGTGCACCCAAGTTTAATTCATTGCCATCTTAGGTCCCATATCTAATCAATGGAGCTTGATGGGTATCTCCTGGCAGATGTTCATTCATGCTGCCTGTTTCAATCTGGGGATTAAGAGTTTATTTTATTGACAATCTGTGGAGCCAGAATGACCACACAGATTCATCAGGTGGCTGGGACAAATCCAGGCATTGATTCTTTCCAACTAGAATTGCCAAGCTATGATAACAGTCCTCTGGTCTGTACTGTAACAATATGGTGGCTTTCTGTAAAAGTTTGAGCTCCCAGCTATGTTTTATAGCTTTCTTTTTGAATGATTTATTACTACATATCACATGGTTGTGTACCTGGGATGGTCCAGAAAGTTATTTAGTTTCTTATGAAGCAGATGGAATAGATTACATTGAACAAAAGCTGGCACTAGCATTTGTTTTGTTCAATCCTGGAGCCAATCTACATGTTAAACTGGAGGCTTCTGAAGAAAGAGGACACAGACACAGAGGCCACCTTCAGTCCATGTGCAGGCATCCATGTTATAACCTATCCTGCCCATTCATTTAATCAAATAATTTTCCTCCATCCATTTTCCTTTCTTATGCTTTTTATTGTGTCAGACGTTTTCTTTTTGCCCCAAAACACTTACTTACACACTTTACAGAGGTTGTTCCACCACACATTAAATAACCCAAATAGAAAATACAAACAAGGAAAACTTGACTTGGTAACACACTGATGGGTGCTTGTTCCTCTGAGGAGTACTGGTTTTGGTATATTCTATTATAAATATTTTCTACTTGGACCTAAAGATACAGCATATGCTTTGGAATTGGAGTACATAGCTCTGCGATCAGAAATATAGTCAAAGTCAGGGTTGTTCCTGCAAGACCTCTCTGTTCTGCAGAGCCTGGCATTTTCAAGTGTAACAATACAAACAGAGGGGCCCTATATCTTCACCCAGCTTCTCATTTATTCCCATGTAAGGAGAAAAGATTTGAAACTTTCAGACCAGGTCTCTCTCCTCCCAAGTGGGTTCTTTGGTTAGCAGGCTTCCCTGGCAGTTTCTATCAGCTATACTTAACCACACTCAAAGAATGACTTTTACAAAGGCGCTTATGACACAAGCTGTTAAGGGAAGAGCGGTTAAGTGAAGAGTGTTTCTTACTCACTGCAGTCTTGTGTAGTCTGTTATTAGGTACCTGTCCTCCCAGAGGAGGCTCCAGAATTTGCAGTGCTGAGTTCATATCTAAACCCTTTTGCTCAATTAGGTCTTACTTTTAAGCACTTGAATTATTTCACTTACCTGTAGTAAAGCCTGGCTTCTTAGCTTTGAAACATTTATTTTGCCAGCACTGCACGAAAGTTATTTATCTGAACTCACTGTTCCATGAGTTCATTAATCCTTGAGTCCTTCTCATAATAGCATTTTGTCCCCACTAACAAAACATATTTCAGCCTTCAAATCTTAACTACTAACGTTCCTGTTAGCCCAAATGTGGCAAGCAATTCCACTTACTGTGTGTTTTAAGCAACAGCTGCTTTGAAAGGGCAAGGAAAAACATCCTACCCATAGCTGCAGGGTGGAAGTGGTTTAAGTGCAGTTGTCTACTGCTGTTTTCTATCCTCAGGGATATTGAAGATGTCACTATGGAGCTGGCTATTATGACCTGAGAACTAAGAGGAACCCTCCTATAATGTCGGGTGGTTTCAGACCATGCATGGGACAAGTAAATCAACTTCTTGGTCATATTTTGCAGTGAGAGATTAAATGGGACCGTGGTCTTCTGATTCCTTTTGGGGAAAGAGAAAACTCTGCTATTTCAGAAAAAGGAATGTGTCTACAGACACCAGACCAGCTCAGAGCTCAAGGGGGAATTACAAAAACTGTTGCACTGGTAAAGGGCTCATCAGTGGTGGTTTGGGCACCGCCAGAACTGTCAGGCTAAGCAGACAGAAAGCAGAGCAAGTAAACTAACTGTCATGGTTTAGGCTGGATTGGCCAATGACAAGACAACAGATGCTCTCCCTCACCTCTTGTTCCAAGGAGAGGCCCACTTCTCCAGGACCCTCTGGATGTCCATGCTCTGGATGGCATCCTGTCCCTCAGGCATGTCAACTGCACTGCTCAGCTTGGTGTCATTGACAAACTTGCTGAGGGTGCACTCAATCCCACTGTCTATGTCAATTAATGAAGGTGTTAAACATTACTGGTCCCAATAAGGACCCCTGAGGGACTCTACACTTGTCATTGATCTCCATCTGAACATTGAGCGTTGACCACTATCCTCTGGATGCAACCATCCAACCAATTCTTCATCCACCAAATAGTCCACCCATCAAATCCATATCTCTTTAGGATGCATCTCATCAGGTCCCATAGAATTCTGTATGTTCAGGTTTCTCAAGTGGTCACTAACTTGATCTTCTCTTACAGTGGGAGGAACTTTGCTCCCCTAGTCCCCGTCTTGAGGTCCATCCACTCGAGAGGTGGGGGAAGAGAGGTTGCCAGTGAAGACTGAGGCAAAAAAAAAAAGTTGTTGAGTACCTCAGCTTTCTCCTTGTCTGTTGTTACCAGTTTGCCAGTCTTGCTCATCAGGGAAGGTATGCTTTCTTTGACCTTCCTTTTTTGGCTGACATACATGTAGAAGGACTTATTATTCTTTGTGTCCCTTGCCAAGTTCACAGCCACACCTTGGCCTTCCTGACCCCAAGAAATTAGCTTCAAATTTACTAGCCACTAATTTCTGCCCTTAGATTAAAGTAAATTTAGCATGACATTCTTCTACAACATCAGGATTTTTCTAAACTTATGTGTCTGTATGCTCAAAATTAAGGATCACAATGAAAGCGTATTCAGTTGGTTTTAAACTGAGTGTTAATAGCAGCCTGACATCTGAAATACAGAGCTAACAGAAGTGTCTCCTGCTATAAAGCTCAGTCAGCTTATATTGCTGTCCAGCCTAGCTCATCTTTGTTGGCAAGTACTTGTGACTTTTCTTTCATTCTTCAAGTCATGTTGGTACTGTCTTTCTTCCAACAAATGTCAGTGAATGCTTTCCCTATAACTGTTTAAAAATCTTTCCAATCAAATCAGAACCATCCTGAAGTCAGTCTAATTTTCCCTGGCTTTCCTGGAGAGGTGGAGAGGAGAAAGCACAGCAGGATGCTAGCATTCAACAAGATCAGGTTGAAAAGCATATCTGAGAAACTAGGAAAGCAGTAGGAGCAGGGAGGTGAAAACTTTAATTCACAGAAAAGAAAATGGGAAAAGAAAAGCCTTAATAATTACTTACATAGTAATGGAACAAAAAAAGACAGAGTGTGAACTCTTAGAAACTGAGGAACCAATATGATAGCAAATGCATTTAAAGGAGAAAAAAGGAAGCAATGAAATGTCACTGGGCATTTTAGTAAGCAATGGTCTTAATATACAAGGTGCCTTACAGCCACACAGCAAAAACGTGTTTTCTCTGGCAACTCAAGGGTGGTCAGTAAGATCGTTTCATAGATGCTTCTGGAGAACTCCGAACATAGCAAGGGTGTTACAGGCAAAGAGACAGACTGTACAATGCGGTATAAAAGCACCATACGTTTTACAATGCTGGATAAAATGGAGTTATACCACTGAAGAAACTCTTCAAATATTTCTTTTGAAACCTGTTGCTAGTGAAAACCTTCAAATGTAGTGGTATCCTTTTACCTTCTTCACGACTTTGATGTTCATTTTATCATAATCTGCAGTTTCACAAAGGTGCCATGCAATCTGGGGCACGTTAGGAGAAGGAAGGTGAATGTCAACATGATGTCAGTGGTACAGTTAAGAACAACAAAAAGCCATTTAACACACCAAGCCTCTAAACTGCATTCACAGCTTTGGGTGGAATTCAGCCAGCCTGAACTTGGTTCACGTTCACGCCAGATTTATTTTACTATGGTTTGGATACAAAAATTGAGTGCAAGTAGGGCATTTCCAAGACTCGAACCCAAACTTAAAGTGAAACTTGGAGCGTGTGAACCTTTGCAGCTTGAAACCAAAGAAAATGTTTGCGTGAACCCTTGCTAAGCAAGCCCGCTGTGTTTCAGAGAAGCTCTAATAGAAACCACACTGCCATGAATCACTGAATATTCCGTACTTTGACTTGGTAAATTTATGTAAGTTCCATGACAGTCCTTTTAAAGCGTTCATTTTTCACTGAGCCCTGAGCCAAATCATGAAGTCGTTGATGAGTTTTGCTAAATCCTTACCCAGCCTAATCCTACTAAAGTTAGAGGGATATTTGACTGAGTAGGGAGAAAACAAAAACTGAGTCAGAGTTTGGACTTTGGTACAGTAGCTTGAATTTATACAGTTTATTTTTAAGAGCTTGAATAAATCTATCTCCACTAATGTGTATTAAAGACAAAAAAGTTAAAGAAAACTGTGTCCAAAAACTGGTGAAGGACCAAATTCAGACTGGTTTCTCAACCTGCTCTCAGTCATGTTTGTACACATCAAGAGAAGGTCTTTAATGACATAGCTAATGTTATTTTTTTCTCACAAAGCTTCTTCCTTCAGCATCAGGACTGCTCTGGGTGTAGACAAGTACTATGTAATTAATAAAGATATTTTCTGCTGGGGTCTCTGCAGTTTTTTAGACATTGAAAGATGTCTAATGAATGGGATGAGTTTTCACACAGAGTGGACTTGTTAATGCAACTGAGAATTTTCTTCCAGAGCTAAATTTTCCCTTATCTCTGCTCTCAGTTCCAGTAACGCCGTGGAAAATAACTTTTGTTGCCTTCTCACAGTTGGTCAGTAACCGTGTTCCTCTTTTTTCTAAATTGAAACACTAGGAAATTCTGAGAATTGAGCTGTGACACCCATACTGCTGCACTGATACTGACAGTATGAGCCTGACCTGGTTCTGCCTTGACTCCATTAAAGGATGAACTCTGGGTGTGCATCATCTCTCATTCCAAACCCAAATCAGGCAAGACCAGGCCCAAGAATATCAACACATTGCAGAATGAACCTGATCTAACCAGATCACTGTTTTACTCCTGTGTTTTCTTGTCCAGCAAAACCCAGGTTTCTCATGTAGTAAACTCTTTGCAGGCTCAAGCTCAGCTCACTGTTTTTCTGCTCTACAACCTTCTTTTTGCTTTCTCATACCTTCCTTTGATTTCTTGCTACCACCTGCCTGGCTTTCAGGTCCATTTCCAGTTTCTTCATTATATTTCAGCCTGTTTTCTGTGTCAGTTGCAGTCACAAGTCTCACCAACTCATCACAACTTCCCCAGTCTCATTTTTTCATATCCCCATGCCACCACCTTATTCAGGATTTTATCTTCTCGTGATTCAAAATCACACATCTGAAGGCTCTCTCTTCCACTCCACCTGATTGTCTTTGATGAGCTCAACATGGGTTTCCTACTTTTGGAAGTTGGTACCCCATCTGGAAGCAGCCATGAGGTTGGGGGGGGGCGGGGGTGTGGCGGAATGTGGAATCCAGTTTTGGTTTTCTTTCTGGGCAAGGAAACAGAGTTGGGAGGCACCTTTCATGGGCATATTTCAATGTCTTTCTAATCAGTTGTCTGTTGGATTGTGTCCTGTCAGTACAAGCTGAAATGTTCAAACGTGATTGATAAGTATAGATTCTCTGGAGACCCTAGAAGCTGAAACTAAAGATACTGCTACTGAGAATTGTGAACTGATTTTGTTGTTGTTATTTTTTTCCAAGAGTTCATCACTTGGGAAAATGTGGGTTGATTCTCCAGAGGTCAGCAAACACTGCACAGATGCACACAATGTTCTACTGGTTCTGACGTCCCATGTACAGAGCACAAGGAGGCTAATGCTACTTAAACAAAACAATGAACAGAATTTATTAGCATTAAAAAACCCACTCTTTTTGTGTTTTTTGCCCCCCAACTCACACTCTGAAAGACCTGAATTATTTGATTGACAGTTACCAAAAAATCAGCCTGAGGCAGGCAAAGTCATGGAAAATTTCGTCCAAATGGTTAATGCTCTGGCAAAGCTATAAGCAGCTGAAAACTGTATTGTATAATGGCACATATCAGACGACCTGAATAATACTGAGTGCTACCAGCCAGATCTATAATTAGAACTGGGCAGGAATCAGTTTTCCCATAGCCTCCAACATTTTTTTCAGTTGTTCATTGGCAAAAACCCAACAGCTTTTGAGGTTTTAAGGGAAAAAGAGAGAAAAAACCCAATCCTACTTATTTGGTGATCAGAGTATTCACCTACACCCTCCATTTCCTGGGGATGAGCTCTAACTATAGGCCTTAGCAAGAATTTCCATTATTTTTTCCTGTTATAGCTGCTTCACTTTGTATATTTATTACCCATTGATCCAGAGAAAGACTCTAAAGCTCAATACACAAAGATAATCTAGTGTCTTATTCTCATGAAGCTCAATGCTTAAATGCTTTTATGGTTCCAGACCTTAATCTCTAGTCCGGCAGTCAGGAGACTCCCCTGGACTGTTAAAAGTCCGGTGAGAGTTAGGCTGATCATGAACTAAACGAATTCCCAGGCTTCCCTTCTCACTCAGAAGTGGGACTTGCTTTTTTGTGGTTTTAACCAGAAATTTTATCCTTGACGTGAGGAATCTTTTTTACGCAGTTTTGGCCAAATCTGAAAGTTTAGCTTCTGACAGATCAATGCTGTTCCAAAAGAATTTGTGAAACAATTTCTAGAAACCATTGGAAAACAAAAAAACAGTGTTCTGAAATGTGTGAGTGTAGCGCCAGGGACATTATAGTGTAAAAACTGTCATGTCTGCTTTGGCACCACACACACATTACTGCCTCAGTAGAGGTCATTCTGCAGCTTTTTGTTGTTGTATCTGAGTGAGCTTTAAGAGGTTTAAGTTAATAAGTAACAGCAAAATTATCCCTGTGAAACCAAACCAGAGCCCACCAATGTTCTCTATTTGGTTTGGATGTTACAGATGGATGCCTGAATTCCTGGTGAAGAAGAAGCCATGAAGATAACTTCTACTACTTCTTCTACCACTCTCCATGGTGTAGTGTACTTCTGTTTTGCCCTAAAATTTTCAGGTAAATAAACATTACAGCACTAGTGTCCAAAATATATTCATTATTTCTTTTTCCTCTATAGTCTCACAATAAAACACAAAGCCAAATACATTATTATTGATAGTTTAATAGAGGAAAACATGCATAGAAATAGGAAAGTCAGCAATGTACAGAAACTGTGAGAAGAAAAACAATGAGCATGTTAGTGGTCCAATATGTAATAAAACCTCCTTCCCAGGGGAAACTAAGTAAAGAAGCACGTTATTAGCTGGACAAGTTTAGTAATGTCATGAGTCTCTTCGGAAGCAATGATGGTCATTTTGTTTTTCTCTGGTTGCTTAAATATGGTGTAGTATGTTATGTGATTTCTGTAACACTGGGGAAAGCTTGAGGCCTCCAACAGCTTGAGTTTAGAGAGTGCATTGCTGACATCTGGTGGAAATATAGTTTAAAAGCTGTAAAACTTAAACAAATGTTTATATTGTCACAGAATAATTCCATTTATATGACGGTGTTTAGCAGTCTCCAGATGATTAGAACTGTAGAAATGTGGAAGATGGGAATATGTAATTTATGAAATTTAGAAAATATGAGCCTTTTCTGCTATTTATTGGTCTGGGGTTCTGGGCATGTATTTTCATTGTTTTTCACTAAACTCTTTCAAAGGTCTACCCCAAAATATGCATGAATTCTCAAACAACCTGAATATTAGTTTCATCAAAAATTTTTATGGACAGCTTTACAAAGATCTGAAATATGAATATAAACAAACAACTATATAACAAAAATCTTCCTTTAAAGGAATGTGTATGAATGAATAACATATCCTGAAAATCAGCATAAAAAAGAAACCACCACCACCACCCCCCCTTTATGTCCCATTTTAATGCTAATTTACTTTGGAGAAGGATGACAAGCTTCCCATTTTATAAGGTTTCAGTGATTACTATCCCATCACCATGAAAATAACAACTAATAATAAATTATGCTTCTTTGCAATCCCAAAACTTCAAAAAGAACAGATACATTTTTTCAAACTTTGATGTTTCTTGCTGTCAAACTAGAACCCCAAGAACTGAGACGTCTTCTGTTCCCCAGACTGGGGAAGAAGGATCTTTTTTTCAGATTCCTTCTGCTTAAAGAAAATTCAGGAAAATGCTTGATAGAAAACTATTGTTGAAAATAATTATTTTGTATTATCAAGTTACAAAGTTATCAGGAAAACAAATAGAGAATTTTCAGGGATCTATGATAAGATAGTTCTAAAAATATTGAAAATCTATGTAGTTCCAAATTTTAGAAAAGATGAAAGATTTTATTTATGCACTGCTATTTGCTGTTAAAATCCCTACATTATATATTCTGTCTCAAAAGTAGGACATATGAAGTGTTTCTCCCCCCTTCCCTCTCCCCCCCTCCCCTTAATTTTATCTGTTTTGTAAGGAATTGGAATTTCTTAAACCAACATCTGTGTATAACTGTATATCCCACACAAAGGAAGCTAGCATCTCTAACCTGGCTGGTTTCAGCAGTGTTTAATACGAACTGGTTGTCTGCCAGACTCATGAAGTAGTTAGAGTTGTGCTGGAATTACAGAAGTTGTGAAATATTTAAAAAAATTGGATTTTGACTGTTATTTAATGGCAAAAGAAACAATACAATCAGCACAGGAATGCAAAAGATTTCAGCAGTGAGATTGCTGCGTTTCTCAATGCTTGTAATGACAGATGTTACCAGGGAGCCTCTTGCACAGCAGGGCAGGACGCTGACGGAGAACAAAACCAGAGCCTGCTGCCAGGAATAAGACGGCAGCAGGTGGATGAATCTTCTGTATATGACAGTCCCTGACAGGCTAGGACCCAGCTATGAGTGCTGGGGAATCGTTCTTCCTCAGCAGAAGGGTAGCATGCTACGTGTCGTTATTTTTCAGATTGAATGAAAGCACAGAAGAATGGGTGAGCTGAATTTCACATCGCAAAAATCAAACTGGAATGAATTTCTCTCTGGTGAAGCCCTTCTGGAGCCAATTGAGTTTTGCTGGGAGAGGATCTGGCTGAATGAGTTTGGGGGGAAGGTTATACATTCTTCTTTTATTATCCTACCCTGTACCATTACAGGGTCCTTTTGCTTGGCTAGCATAAAACCAATTCTAATGCTAAAATAATTAGAAGGCTAGCGTATTCGCTGTTTCAATATGAATAGTTCATGACATATGTCTCTGTGGAAACCTTTTGTACATGTTAGATACCGTCTGTCAGCCATATTTTTCTCTAATTCTCTGTGCTATTTTAAATATCATTTTAACCTTTTTATGTACACTCAGTCTGTGCCTCTGCCAAAATTGTATATTACAGGTTACACAGTTAGCAATACCTAGAGCTAAGGTTGCCAAGAATCTTCTGCAGTATAATACTATTTCCAGTTGCTTATAGCTTTTCTGAACTTTAACAGTATGGGCATAAAATATCTCATGTTTCTCTCAAACTAGATCTTAATTTTGTCTAGCTTAGCAAAAAATGGTAGGGTTGGGTTTTTTTTGTAAAAGAAAAAGCTAGATAAAAGGGGCTTGTCAGCTGTAAATGTATACCTCAAATAATTTCTCTCTTAGAAACTGCAATGCTTTGGTGATTTACCATTCAGCCTTCCATCCCCTCAGGACTGCTAGAACATTACCTTACAGACCATTATCAGGGCTTGAACCCTGAGCCACTTCGTATCCCCAGGTCTCAGTGTAGGTCTAAGTTTTGTGTGTTCTTTCTGTATAAGTTCTCCAAGACATCTTTCCCTTGCCATCCACACAGTTAGAAGTCTTGCCCTGCTCCCAGCATCTTGTACCTCATTGAAAGAATAAATTCCCTTCTTTGTGAAAATCTTACTGGTTTAGTTGTTTTTTGCAAACACCAGTTGCTTGTTGCTTTACATCCTCCCATTCTGTTCGTCAGTTTTTATTTTGAATGTCCTTGCTGGCCTATCTTTCCATTCACTCCCAGACTTTTCAGGCAGACCATTGAGTCATTTGGTTACACCTGTGCTTATTGGGATATTGTTAAGCAAACCGCTTTGGATGATTTTCTACATGTTGCCTTGTGGTCCCCCGGACTGCTCAGATCAAGTCCCTCCTTTACCCTTCTGTGAGTCTGTTCTACACTTTCTTTCCCATGGCACAACCTCATGAGCACAAAGCAAAGCAAATATTGTCTGTTCTGGAGAAGGCCTATACTGCAGTTGTACAGAGGCTGCTGCAAACGATGCATTCAAATACTCTCCCATCTCCCCTTGCTCCCAGTTTCTTGATCTATGCATGGAGGATGAAATGCTGAACAATTTTGTGCGTGTGTGTGAGGATTTTATCTGCAGGAAAATTTGTTATGGTTGACCTGAAACTTCAGGAACCAATTCATTAGCTGAGTCAAAGTTAGTGACTACTCTGGACAGAATAAAAAACTTTAAATATGGTTAATTCACTGCTTTCCTACAATAATTCAAATTACATTTACAAAATGGATTGTAGAGAGTGCACCCACACACTGATGATGAGAGGATCATAGCACCTCAGCTAAGACAATCTAGATTAAGATATATTTCATGCTTAATTAGGAGCACTTTTTAAATTTTTCCTTACACGCTTCTCATGTTCCACATGTCCCAAACTATAGGCAAAAGAATCATCCCATTTCTGACTTCATTCAGAGTTAATTCCGTCCAAAACAGGGCAACTTCAGGGTGAAAGGCTGAGACAAAGAGATGCTTCTCCTAGTACATGAGTGAGAGAGAACAAATCATTACTCCTAGTTAAGGGAAAGAGGAGACTCTACACTTGCAATGAGTATGGCTTTCAGAAAGCCCTCAGAGATCACAAAGTTTAATGTAAAAGTATGATAATCCATGAAATTTAGTGAATCTCATATCTCAGACATCACATTTTCTAAATAAATAAAGTCCAGTATTGAAAGGGCTGTCTCTGCCAAATATGCCTGAAGTAAAGCAAAATCTGACCTGTTGATGCAAAGGAGTAGCTTACTCCAATCTGTAGGAAAGAAAAAGATCTCGTTAGAATTGTGCCCTTACAGGGAAGGAGGGATTAGGAAAAACCCTGAAAAATCTGACGAAACCCAGCCCCATTCTGAATTCTTTTCAGACATGACAACCCTAAAGCTCATAGAAGTATCTCCAGAAAATCCTTTGCATTAATAGGTGAACATCCAAAAGACTTACCTTGTTGTTTTTTTTTTAAGTCACTAAAGAAAATATCTGTGGAGTCACCTGAAGCTTCTTAAGCCTCCTTTTCTTCTACAGTTTTATTGCAAATTACACAAATGAATAGAGTGCTACTGCAAGCATACTCAGCATAAAATATGTGCAGAACGGGGCCTCACTCAAACCTCCATTGACATAACAAAAATTTAACTGCACACCATCACAGCTTGATAAGAAACAAACAAGAAGCTAACATTTCTAGGGAAAATATGCTTAATAGAATTAAGAATTGGGTATTTTGCCACATGAAAAAATATGACATGATAAGAAGAAATGGCAGAAACAAGAAAAAAGAAATATATGTGCATACATATATCTCTACATACACACACACACCCGCTCCCCAATGTTCAATTGGTTTGTTGAGAAAGACACCTTTTTGTCACAATCATGTAGTATCTTGATCCGTGTCCTGTTACAAGAGATTACATTATCTCATCCTGGTGTCACTGTCAATGATAACTGTGGGTCACAATTCCAAGGCATGATGCTATTTCCCTTTGCGATGTTACATTGCCACATGATTCTTGGAAAATATAAAACCACAATAGCTGCTTTTTCCAATTCGTAGCCCGAATCCACTATTTAGAGAAACTCCAACAACATATAAGAAAAGTGTGAATCACAGCAGTGCTAATGAGAAAACTACTTAACTTTCTCTCCTACTTTTCAAAGTTTACAAGAAGGTGTTTTACTTAACAAAATTAAACATTGGTGATGAAAGAGGAAGTTGTAAAAATAAAAAGGCTTACTTATAGGTCACAAGTAAGAGGAAAACTCTACTGATAATGCTCCATGTGAATATAAAGACAAAAAAAAAAAAGCAAGACACAAACCATTGCATGATACAGTTGAAACTCTTGCAAAATGGAATTAAATTGTATTAGTATAATATTTTAAAAGTCAGTGTGCCCATTCAATTCAGCACAGTTAATAAATAGGAACTAGATAGCATAATATGAAAGATATATGTAGTCTTGAGGTAGAAGTGAAAAGGCTAAGTTTGTTTGTACAGCTCCTTTTAATTTAAAAAGCTCTATGTTGTGCCAATCATCAAATCAGTGATATCACAGCAGTAACCATTAAAAAGCTTGTAATTGAGAAACATCAAACGAGATTATCTAAACCCAAGCCATTTTTGCAGACAAAAGTCTTACTTTTGTTGCAGTGACAAGTTAAATAACACTCAGATCAGAGACAAATAGAAAACATAAGATTTCCAGGCTGTTGGAAAAAATGAGGTCCTAAGTATGACAATGAGCAGTATTAGGAAACATTATAGGTGGCATTGTTAGAACAGCTGGGGAAACTGGAGGAAGCAGATGATTGATATATCAAGGTTATCAGAAATGAAGAGGAGGATTTGACATAATGAATGACGTAGAGAGAAAAACTAACCTGCAGAGCAACACAAATTATTAAATGAGAGAAATAAGGGTTGAAAGACAAGAGAGCAGTCAAGCAAGATTTGGAGACAGATTAGAAAAAATAACACAGAAGAAAAAGAAGTCAAGAGGGAGAAGGGGAAAACAAATTTTATTAAATATAAACAAAAAGGCAAACTCATTTCAACGGAAGTAAGAAACTGTTAGAGCAAGGCCAGCTGTGGTGCCATTCCCAGAAGCAACATGTACCATTCCTGTTGAGAATACCAGCCAGGAAAGACATGTCCTAGAAAAACAGAAAGCTTTTAAAATACATCAACTGTCTGATGAGAATTTAATACTTATGTGCCGCATTGCCTCAGAGGGGACATTATATACCCTTCCTCCTCCTTTCTGATCATGCTCATTTTCTGGTGGCTGTCAAACCGAAGCTTACAGCTTACATGATCTGTTTGAGAAAAAATCTGAGTTTTGGACAGCAGTTTCTCCTGTTAAGAAAATGTTTGAAGATGTACCTGAGATAGTACTACAGGATGTTTGCCCGCAGAGACTACCTGAAAAGCAATTTCAGACTCCTTTACTTTAGAAAAGCAGCTACATTTGTGGTCTGTACCAATTATTCAGTGCAATGAAAAGGTTATTTACAGGTTTGATGTCTCAGAAGGTAAACTTCTGGAAGCATTTAAAATCATCTGTCCTTACAGATCTCTTTTCTGTTCTATTTCTTTTGAAAACATTTCAGAATTTGAATGTCTGATGTAAAAGTGTAATGCCATTTGGGGTCAAGTTATCTGTGATTTCAGACCAGCACTGACTGTGAACTTTTAAGTAGCTCACAGATATCTTCAGTTAACTTTGGCTTTTCACCCCTAACGCCATCTGAACGCATTCAAAATAGAAGACAGGCTTTTTAAAGGCTGTCTCATCATTGCCATTTATCAGGTGGTTGCTCCTTTGCAGGGTATAGGGGGAAAAAAATAAAAGAGATAGAGGCTACTTCTCAGAAGCTCAGGTCCTGAATAGTCTGAATATGTTGATCTTCTCTTTCAAGTTTCATGATCCTCAAAGGAAGGCAGATGTGTTGGTTTAGTGTTAAATCTACAGGATGGAGTGACTAATTGGTACTTTTAACACATTTTCAGGTAATTGTCTGGAAATGTAGATGTTTAGATTCTTCATGAAAAGAAGACTCTAATTTGGCATTCAACTCAGTAGTCTAGGTCAATTGCACTTACTAAAATAGGAACAGGAATTAATTTGGGGAAATATTACAGTGTATGTCCTGCAGAAGATCATAAAAGTTGCCACTTCTAGTACCCACACTTAGTCCTGGAGCTTGAACATTTTCTAACTGGACAATACAGTTACAGTGATGTTGTATAGCAGTTTAAGAGCAAAAGCAAAGCAACCAGAGAACAGACTAACCTACAGTATTGCCTCAAAATCAGCCGTACGGACTACAAAATTCTGTGACCACTATTCTTTTACTTCTTTTACTTGCAAACATCATGTTACCATGTCATCTACTATTTCACCAGAATGATTTATAAATTACTGCAAGGTTCTGGTTCTGTATGGGAATTGGTAGTCAAGAGATCCATGTGAAACAAGAATGTGAAACTCCACGAACATGAGGGTGCATACTTCTTGAGAACTGGAACATGTTATTAGATCAAAGCTAGTGGCTACTTCCTATTTCTGAAGAAGGCATCTCTGGTAATTGCGAAGTCCCAGTTGATATAAATTAATTCTCACTTAGACCAGAGCTCCATCAATACAGATAATATTGCTACTGGAAGGAAATCTGAGACAATGCAAGCAACATAAAAATAACTCTTCTTAAGAGACCCTGCTGCTTTTAGAGCAGCGGCATTTGGATCTCTTCAAGGTCACTGCTCCTTGCCTAGTGAAAAGACTGGTGTACTCGAAGAGTGTGACAACTCAAGTTTGTGTTGCCTTTCTGATAGGCAGAGGAGCTGAAGTCTTCCTCCCACTTTCCACTTCACCATCTGTGAGTGCTGAGCAGACCAGAAAAATTAAGCTACCTTGTAAATTAAGCACTGCTCGGGTGCAGACATGGGCTCACTCTACTCTTAAATTGTAAAAATGGTGCCCAACATGGTTCTGGCCTGAGGTGATTAGCAGGGTAGAAGTTCTCTGTTTAGGAGTTTGTATGGGCACAAAGAGTTTGGATGTGGCCACCATATTCTGAAGGCAAAAAGCGATTGGCAAGTATGGATATGGTCAGACTGTGCCTGTTGGGTCTGAGAGACAAAAAACAGATCATAGCAGTCTCTACAATCATAGTTGTAGCCGTAAATACCAGCACCCAAAAAAGTACTAAATAATGCCTAGGTCAAAAGCCCAGAAAAATATAGTAAGGCCTAATATCCTCAAGTTTGTAGCCTACCTCTTAACCAGCTAGCCACTGAATTCAATTCAAGATGCTGAAAACTTAAATTGCCCCATCTGGAGTACTGTGTTCTGGGCTCCGCATTTCTGGGCTCCCCAGTTCAAGAAGGACAGGGAACTGCTGGAGAGGGTACAGCAGAGGAACACAAGGATGATTAGGGGCCTAGAACATATCTCTTATGAGGAAGGCTGAGGCACTTGGGTCTTTTTAGTCTGGAGAAGACTGAGGAGGGATCTGATCAATGCCTGTAAATACTTAAAGGGTGGGTGTCAAGAGGATGGGGCCAGTCATTTTTCAGTGGTGCCCAGTAACAGGAGAAGAGGTAACGGGCACAAACTTGAATATAGGAAGTTCCATCTAAACATGAGGAGGAACTTCTTCACTTTGAGGGTGGCGGAACACTGGAACAGGCTGCTCAGAGAGGTGGTGGAGTCTCCATCTCTGGAGACATTCAAAACCCACCTGGACACATTCCTGTGCAACCTGCTCTAGGTGGACCTTCTTTGGCACGGGGGTTGGACTACATGATCTCCAGAGGTCCCTTCCAATCCCATATCACTCTGTGATTCTGATAAGTATGAGACGAGCTGATCTTTTTCATGGAAAATGACACTGGACTTGAGCTATTACAAGATCTTATTACAATGATCTTAAATTAAATGGAAATTTAAATCATAAACATTAACATTCTTAATTTTCAAAGGACAAATTTTGATAAACAGCGGAAACTAGACAGTTAACTCAACTGGACTTGAATTTGATACTTGAATGTAGAAGAAGCCTTAAAGTCAGGGGTGCAAAACTTATCATGAATCTCTGTCTCAGAGAGAAAGAAAAAAAATGAAAAGGGAAACTTGCAGGAAGTGATTCCAGATCTGACCAGATGAATAGTCACAAAGAAAAAAAAGAAGGATATTAGAAATAAACAGCGTGCCTACACTGATTAGGGGAAAAATGACTGATCATCAAAGAAAACTGCCTTAGAGGCCAAAAAATGTGGAGATAAAGTGAGAATAACAAAGAGTCAAGCTGAGTTAGACCTCACAAAGGATATTAAAACACATAGCAGAAGATTCTTCAGCCATGTGAATAAAAAGAACAAGGATAGAAAAAATAAGTAGGGCCAGAATGCAGTGAGGACAAAGTAGAAATTAAGAATGAATCAAGTATAGGCTGTAAACTGAATCATGTTTTAGCTCAGATTTCAAGGAAATAGGCTAAGATTTTTAACATGAGGGAACAAAAAAGCAAGGATGGAGAAAAAAGGTATAGAAATGGAAACCAGCACAGTCAAGGTAGAAGAACAATTTGAGATGTCTAATGTAATCCAGGAGGGAAAAAGTGGAAAATAAGCACAATCCCAAAAGGGGATTGGCAAACAAAATTTCGAGTGGAGCAGCAGGTATTTTTAATAAATGCATAAAGCCTGTTTGATGCCTAATGTTTGGAGACACATCACACACACAGTAAAGAAGCTGGAGCGAGAAAGTAGTCTGAGCAACTACAGGCCACCTAGATTTCAGTTCAGTAATCTGGTGTCTTAAACAAATTTTGAATAAAAGAATTATTAAGGCATAGAGGTCAATTACTGAAAGAGTTTACCTAATGTAGGTCATGATAAACTAACCATAGATTTTCTATTTTAAAATAAATGAATTTCCAGAAAGAGGAAACAAGGCAAATACAATTTTTCTGGTCATGGAAGTAAACTTTTAATGTGTTGGTCATTGAGACATTATCAGCAAAGTCAAAGAAGATGGGAATTAGTAGAGGAACTCCAAAGTTCCTTAGGATTCGGCTAGAAAGGGTACTAGAGGAAGTCCAGGTTGGGGGAAAATGAATTTGTTGCTTAATGGTTGTTTTGGAGATTGAACATTAACGGCTTTGATACAAGAGATCTGCCCTGAAGCCCGTCAGAGGCACAGAATTGGAGGAACTCGGTGATATTGTGAATGGTAGGATTGGGTTGGGATTCAACAAGACAAAAATTACATTTTGGGGGGTCAGGGTGGGAAGGGGGTGGTGATATGAAGACCTTATTGGCTGGAAATTGCTGAGGTGATGAAGAATTTCACCATGCAAATTCTTTGCAAGATTACTGCCAAAATTATGCAGAGGCAGGTAAGGATTAGTGGCATTTTACAAAGCACTGAGATGTTAGGTGTAATCTTGCACACAATTCTATTAACCCATACTGAGGAAAGATGGATGCAGAAAAGGACTACTGGTATGATCAGAGAATAATGGGTTTATTTATTTTGTCATGAGGGCTAGTTTAGCTGGGCAAATCAAAATCAAGAAGTACTATGATTACATTCTATAAATACATCAGAGAGATAAATAGCACAGAAAAAGAACAGTGATTTAAACCAAAGGATAATGCTGGCACAACAACAGAAAGGTATAAATTGGTCCCTGAATAAATTCAATCTGGAAATCAGAAGATTCTTATCTGTTGCAGCAGTGAGATCCTGGAACAGCTTTGTAACAGGAGCAATGGGAGCAGAAAACCAAACACTCTTGAACTGAAGTTCAGAGCTTTATACCAGGTGCACTGGCACTTTATTTGCATAAAAGGTTGCTAGTCAGGTGGCCTGCACAGCAGTTCATTTCTACATGATACTTATGATCCTATTATATATGTGTGTCTTCATATACATATGTGTGCCTGTGTGTACACATATATATATATGCACCTTCACATATATACACACACTCACAAAACTCCAAGGCAATTCCTATATTCATTACATTGCAATAAAGCCCAAGAAGATGATATGAATCAATAAACTGATTATTGAGATTACCACAAGGCAATTTCTGCTTGTGAAAAGCTTGAAAGATTTATGTGCTTGAAACCCCTAGTGAGCAGTTACAAGCTGTGAATGCAGGAAATACTTTTGGGCTCTTGTTAGTCCCTAAATGACAAAAAAGGAAAAGCTGATGGGAGATGCTGGCTTAATTCAAAATTGCATGCTGCCTCTAGGCAATTAGAAAGCACCAAGCTGCTTCTTGGAAACAAAGTAGATCCAAAGCTTTTGAATTTTACATATTTTCTATTAGAAACATCTATTGACACTATAGCAAACATGAAAATCTAAATAGCAGGAGCGGAAGGGGAAATACAAAAAACCAAAGCCTATTTGTCTTGTTCTTAAGCTAAAAGTCATTCTGTACTCAACTGGATGCAGCTGCAGCGTTGATATAGGGAAAATTGGCTCAGCAATGCCCTTGCTGTTTGATCCTTATACTGCCATGCATAAAGTAGAAATCATAAGGGTTGTGTGACTCTGTAAAATTCACTCCCAGTGTTATTCCCTGCCAATGAAATCAACTAGCACAGAGCAGCCCATATCCATACCACTGAACTCTCTTACCCTCCAGAACAGTGTGGTGGCATCCAAGGTGACTCTTCAGAGGGCTCCCTGGCCCACCCTAACTCCCATACCTCCCCAAGAATTGTTTGGGAGAGTGCTCATTGACCTGGGTCAAAACCACGCCAAGGACTCTGCTAACAATTTAACAATATATATGACTGACTGACTTCCAGTACCCCAGGAATGTTCTCTGGAGCTGTTTAATTTATGAGTGCAGATATAATCAAGGGGTACTATTGCCCCTTGTTCCCTTGATCCCCTAGTAAATCTGCCCCAGCAACAAAGACAATGTGGAGGCCAAATCAGAAATGCAGTATTAAATAATTTTCCCAACTATTACTTAAAAAGGTAAAATTTTTCTACAGTGCAGCAATAATAAAATCATCTGGATCCAGCATGCCGAGGAAATGCATCATATCTGAAACTTCAAGAGGCCTCTCTACAGATGTCTGACCAAAAGGGGTCAAACTCATTCAAAGCCTATAGCGCCTGGATTAGGGCCTTTGACTGATGAGAATATCCACAGCACATGTTAGAACTGAGGATCCTTGCATGCCTGCTGTGTCTCATGTTAGGATTTTGGATGGGTCTAATTCCATGAGTATTTGGTTTGCATGTGTATGTGTGGGCACCCAAGCAGAAAAGTAATGAAATGGGATTGACAAGCCTTTTTCATTTTCCATGAAAGAAGGTAAAGAACCACAACTAATAAACCTCTTCCTGGCTTTGGACAAGTCCCCATTGTATTGGTGTGAGCAGATGGCTGTGACCATAGTAGTACTGACAATGGCAATGGGAGTCACAGGAGAGACAGGACACTCACCTGTAAGTCCTCATCCTGCTGTGGGTGCTCTTTGCCTGTGCGTGCCCTTCCTGTGCAGTGGGTACAAGGCCAGCTTGAAAACAAATAAAAATATTCTTTGTCATTTCCACAATTTTAAAGCTGACTTGTTTAGGTGCCATCAGAGATTCTGCCTTTTGTTGTGAGCACTATATCAGTTGTTTCAGTTTGCTATTTCAAGGACAGTGAAAATTCTTCATGCGTTTCTCTCTGCATGAAGAATATGTTAAAAGCTTTAGTTAAAGCTAAGTACTTCAGTACTTAGGTCTTAAGAACACAAGGCAAAGATCCCTCTACGATGAGGCAGTTTTTCCTTTGTCACACCCCACTTCTTTTTTTTCCTTTTTCCTGAGGACAATCAGTCGGTGTTCATTTATACTATGGCTTCAAGACCCCTCCTTTTTCTCTCCCAATACTTTTGTGTTCCCTTCATGAGACGCACTACCACGTCCTTCAAAGATAAAAGCTTGCTCTCTCTACCCAGTGGAAGTTGTATGTGCTGGGGCTTTGGAGACTCAGTAGATGCTTTGGTGTTTATTGGAGTGCTGGGGAAGTTAAGAGATTCTCTGCCCTAAGTGCTGACATTGTTGTATTTCACACTTAAGCAGCTAAGACGCATATCTTTTAAATTATTTACTGGAAATAATAGCAGAAAAATCAGTGAGTAATGAACAGAAGCATGCATTTCAAGTGCTTTCACTCTGTCCCACCACTGCATCTTAGTCCAAGACCAAAGACAACTGTTAAAACCCCTGCAAATTGTAATTTATCCTTCTTAGCACTGCTCCTAGGTGGAGATACAGGAGTCAAGCACCTAGTCCTCTTGTCTGTGTCTCAAGATACCTGATTGTCTCTGGCTTGCTGATGATTGGGGAAAATGATTTCATATTTTTGTTTAATTATATGATATGTATATATTATCACTTATGAAATAAAGACAATGGAGCTTTTGTACAGCAATTTGGCATCTATAAATGAAAATGGCACTAAAAATTAAAGCCAACTACTTCTTTTGTCAATAAAGATATCTTTGACTGAAAGAGTTTCTAGGATTAACCGTCTTGATTAGTGCATATAGGAGCTATTTTCTGTATCTTAAAGAAGAAGGAGAAGTATCTGTTCATAAAAAAAAAAAAAAAAAAAAAAAGGTAGATATCCGGTTCTGGTTCAAAATCCATTTCATGTTGAATAAAAATAACATTTACACACACACACACAAAAACCTTTCTTTCTCTTTCCTGATAAAAATGATTACATCAGAGTCCTGTTACAATTGTTTGAGAATTTAGGGAAGCTAGTGATTATTTTTCTGTACTCTCTCCAACTAAAATGTTGTGTTCTTCACAAGTAGTCCTTTTCCCATTGGTGTGAATCCCAAGAGTGCATTAAATAATACACTTTTAGTTGTAAAACAGATGGAAAAGTGTTTAAAAAGGTGCCAGGTTTATTTATGGAAGCATGAAATTGAATTTAATAGGAGAATTTTGCCAGTATGAAATGTGAACTCTCAAAACAGGAAGTGGATTTTATTGCTTATTTATTTTATTACCGGATCGGCTGCCCAGAACTGTAGAATCCTTCCTCTCAGGAATTATTTACTTTCCAACTCTGAACCAGAACATCTTGACCATCAGTTGCTACATCTTCTGGCTGCCAGATTCTCAACTATAAACATATGTGGTGCTGTCTATCTCAGATGATCTTCTGCAGATTTATATAGAGAATGTTTTAGTTTTAGATTTATTTCTTGATTTAAAACAATATGAACTGAACTGGCTAAGCCAAGGAAAGAGAATTTCCTTTAGCTCTTGATTATCCTTTAATTAATAATAGGCTATTTCTCTAAAGGGCTTATGGCATGTATTTATTATGCATCAAAGGTACAAGAGCTAAAAGTCAATGGGCAGATTATTTCTTCTCCTCAGTGCCTCCAAAGGATGCCTAGTAAAAGAACAGGTGCTATTCAGCTTCCAAAAGGTGAGCAGCGTTTGGGAAAATTACACAGGGAAACAGTGTCACTCACATACTCTCACAAATTTCCATTTTGTGCAACAGCACTAAATGTGTTCAGTATGAAACTCACTCGTGCAGTTTTGCATGGGAATTTGAAAAAAACAAAAGTGACAGCCTTGATCTTGCTGCTCTCAGTTTACCAATTATGGATGAAGATTGAAGGCAATGTGGAACAATGTCATGGTCACTGTACTGGGTCTGACTATTTTCCCCACAGCAGCCCTCATAGGGCTGTGCTTTGTATTGGTAGGTAGAAAGGTGTTGGTAACACACCAGTGTTTTGGCTACTGCTGAACAGCGCTTGCACAGCATCAAGGCGGTCTCTCCAACATTCCCCTCTCCCCAGTAAGCTGGGGGTGGGCAAGATCTTGGGAGGCAACATAGCCAGGACAGCTGACCCAACCTGCCCAAAGGGATATTCCATACCGTATGGCATTTGCTCAGCAACAAAAGCGAAGAAAAAGGAAGAGGCATTCGTTATTATGATGTTTGTCTGCCGGGGCAACCGCCACTCATACTGAAGCCCTTCTACCGAAGAAGTGGCTGGACATTGCCTGCTGATGGGAATTAGAGAATAAATCTTTTTGTTTTCCTTTGCTTCCACACACAGCCTTTGCTTTTGTTTTACTAAACCACCTTTATCTTGACCCACAAGTTTTTTCCATCTTATTTTCTCCCCTCCCTGTCCTGTCCAGGAGGGGAGAGACAGAGCAGCTTGGTGGACACCTGGTGTCCAGCCAAGGTCAACCCATCACAGTCATGATCCAAATGTGATGCAGGAAAGACACTGGTGGGCATTAAATGTAGCAGACATTAAATCTCCTCAAAATAAGTGCACAAGACTTTCTTATGCCTCACCTTTGTTGTACTGTTGTCTCTTAAGATTATTAAATTATTTATAAATACCTCACACCTTGTTGTGACTCTCCCCAGGACAAAGGCATTTCTCCAAGACGTTCAGAGTGTCTGGGATCCAAGTGCACAGACATTTTGAAGGCTATTGACACGGTCTGGAGAAATAACTCCTTCAAAATAAAAGTTTTCATAGAAATATGTGTCATCATAAACAATTGGACCTAAACATTTGTTAAAAAGAAAACAAAAGAAATTTGAACATGTAAAAGAAAAAAGTCACTATTTTAAGTTCCTGCTATTAACAATACTCTGAAACTCATGAGTCTTGCAAGACTTCATATTAAGCATGTATGCCATTCATCAGCTTCATTAATATGTCACAAGCCCAACTTCTGACACGTATCAGAATCAATTAAGCTTATTTTTGTAAATTTTATTTCTTGGAGACAGATTGTTTGAGTTCAGAAAGGCATACAGTATCTAGCAGATCTGGTAATTCATTCAAATATGGGAGTACAGCTCTTCTTTTAGTTCTGGCCAAAATTCCTACAAAGTTTTGTACAATGGGTTTGAAAGCTCTTATGTATTTAAAGAAAATCCTTTCAACTCGCTCTGGAGTCCTGCTTTATGTTTCGTATTGCTTTGAACTTATTACCTCTTCGCAATGTCTTGGAACATTAGTTTGGGAGCATTTAAAGCTAATGATTAAATGTATAGTGAAACAACACTTTGATGTTGCCAGAAGCAATTAATTTTCCCTATTTATACACAAAAGGTTATAAAAGACTGTGTTATGACAAACGAAATGATTCTGTGAATTCAAACTAAGTTAACTGAATTTTAAAGGATTGTTACTACTTGGTGGAAAAAAGGTATCCATCAAGCCTTATCTTAAGTCAGAAAGCTGTGATTAACTTATGGAGTTTTGAGTGCTTTTAAAATTAGAAAAGAAATTATGAATTTGTCAGCTATGGAAAACCAGCCTATAATGGGTTCTTTCAGAATGAAGTTTTCATTGGAAATAGCTTACTGGGTGTAGATAAACGAAGTTTATGAGCTTACAGAAGTTACTGAGAGACCACATTTACACATAAGTAGCCTGACTGTTACATGTTCTCTGCACAGATGCCTGTTGAACTTTATTAAGAAATGGAAAAATGTACTGTATGTTTTTACTCCTACATTTTTATAGGCAGAGCATCTCACACTTCATTGAATCCATGTGCTGGAGACAACAGACATGATTAGAATATAAATCACTCTGAACCAGGGACTAGAAGTCAGGTTCTGCAACTTCTAAAGCTCCTTCAACCTATGAGTGTTCATACTATCCTTCTACTTTACTGGGAGCCATGCAACAGAGGAGGAACATCACATATGCACACACACACACATATGTGCATACAGGTATGTGCATACATATATGTATGTCCATGCATTCTAAGACTGTGTATATGCTTAAACAGGAAGGAATCATAGACTTCCAGCTATCAAAAATTATGAAAATGGAAAAAAATGCACAAGAATTAAATAACCAAGGAATTAAAAAACTTAAAGACAGTTTACTTTTATGCAACATAATTAATTTCTCAATTTCCACTGAACTATAGAAAGTTTGAATTCAGGCTAAATCTTTATCTTATTTGTCAGTTTAAGAAATATGTTTCTTACACTGACCAAGAGATAAACAAATTCTAAAGATGATCCTGCACAGTAAAATTTCTAAACTTATAGAAGTGGGAGAACTAGCTATGAGGAAGGAAAAAAACCTGCTATGCTTTTGCCCAGGAGTCAGCTCCAGACTTTTCTGATAGTTCATAAACTGAAGGCTTTTTTCCTCATCTCCCTTCCCCCTGCCCCTTTATCGCCTGTTAGCCTCCTCAGAATAAAGCAATGAACTTCTGGCTTTTACAATGAGTTAAAACTATTTGACGAACAGAGCTTAGATTGTCTAACACATAGATTGTTTGCAGACCTCCAGAGCATTTAGGGGTATTATTTTTTACTTTAGAAGTTACACAGTGCTAGCAAGAACTTTTTCTTTGAATGCCAGGATCCCACTGAAGAAAAACCCTGAAGGTTTTTAGAGTTCAGTTCAGTTGTATTTGAGACATGCTTGGGAATGTAGTGCCTCTGTGTAGGGATGGGAGACTTGGTTCCCACAGAAAGTCCATACTCTTCCTAGCAGAAGCTAGAAGCCAGGAAGATATGCATGGTCATCTCAAATACCATTGGGCATCTAGGTTTAGGTGAATGAGTTGTGCGTTAAATATACTGGCAATCCACAAATCAGTTATGATTCTTCTTAAGCTTCATAAGAGCATACAGCATCTTTGGGAGATGAGGAACAGTTATCTACAGAAAACTGTGGCACAAAAGAAACCAACCAACTGCATAAATATCCAGAGGGACATCAAAAATACAATAGTTACTTTTCACATTTCATTGCATCCATTCATTCCAGCTGGACATTCCAGCCCTGAATTAGGCACCCATATTGTGTACAAAAGTGATAAAGAAAGTGCCTGACTGGAAACAGTCTGGACAATCATAATCTAATTAACTGATTCAAGTGAGAACAATAAGAATTTTGGCAAAAAATTTGGCCTCTGCCCATAAGTCTTATCTCTAAAAAACAGGTAGATGTTAAACTCTGTTTTGGTTTATTAATGGAAAATAATGTCCCTAGATCATCTTGTCAACATGAAAGAGCATCAACTTTGCTGTTAATGGACCAACACTTTCGGCTTTTGCCTGGAAAGTGTTGTCAGTTTTAACGTCTTCTGTCTGTCTGATCATAAAAAAAAGGTTAGATTTTGTTGTTATTCATAGAGAGCTCTGAGTCACTACACTGTTAGATATGTTTGCTCTCTCTTCTAGAAATGGTTCCTTTTTTTTTTCCTTTATACGTTACCGAGAGTAAGCAAGAAGTGAACTCTTTTTGGGGTTCTTACCTAAGATGAGGGCGAGTCAGGCTCTAGTTTTACTTCACTGAATATTTGATTATTTATTCAAAATGGAACAGCTTCAAAAATATTTTCCTTAAAAATGTTCAAACAAATCATCTTGACATTTCCAATATTTTTTTTTGGCTGAAACAATTGGCCAAATCTGGTACAAATTTGCAGATAGTTTCCATCAACACGAAAGTGCATTTCTGAGCAAACAAAGAATTCTTCCATAAAAGTTGCCTGGCTCTAATCAGGGCTGAGGCAATTTTGCACATGCCAACCAGCAGAAAATTAGGTATTGGATAAGCAATAGTGGCGAGGATCTGGGTTCTACCTAAATCCCCTTGTGGCCTTAGTCCAAAGTGATTAGCTCCAGGTCAAACAGAAAGCCTGTAGTGAATCAAGCAAATTAAATCCAACCCTCCTGAGCTATAGGATAATGTGCTAGTCCCAAGACCTCCCTTCTTGGAGGCTGGAAAGGAGGAGGTTATTAAATATAAACACAAAGTAACATCCTGCTGTATGGAGGCCCAAGGCATGATGTTCTCGGGAAGAGACAGGGGATTATACGTGCCCCTCAACTGGACCTGTTTCAAGGAAACACACAGCAATTGTCTCTGCCAATGCCAGGATCTGTCAACGTCCCCTGTCAGCAGGCTACAGTTTGGAAGGCCACTAAGAAGGTGTCCTGTGAAACTGAAGGGCAGTGAGCTGTAACACAAAATACTGCTTTAATGTGGGCTTGGAATTGAAGGGACTTATTTCCTTTAAAACATCGTAGAACAGAGTAATCTTCAGATTTATTTTGATTAGCAATCTGGATACCTTCTTGGCAGTGTTTATTAGATCTTAATGTAGCTTAGTTGGAAAGCCAGATATTTTGCTTTCTCCCTCTTTGAATTACTGACCGTTATTGTCTCTGTTAATGACTCTGGATAATTTTAACTGTCAGATTCTAATGTAACTCTCTGAAGAAGTTGATTGAATTGAAGCTGAACCCACCTCTATGTTCAGGCTAAGAATGAGCCTGAACAGAAGTCTCCAGAGTTTCTTAAAATTTCAGGGAGTTTATTAGTGGAAAACTGATTTTGAACCACTGAACCTAAAGTGACTGCATGGTTTTTGTTTCATACTGATGTCAAGTCAAAAGGAGATTATACTCCCACTGCAGCTCAGATGTGGCCCAAGGTGAATAAAATTACATCTGAATATTTCAGGGAAAGCTGTCACTGTCCCTGGAGTTGATCTTTCACTTCATCTTCCTTCTCCTTTGAAATACCCTTTTTTAACAGACCAGAACACCAATAACTGAAAACATTTTTTCACTTCAAAGTCATTAGAAATCTAATGAACATTTAACGAGTTAGTGGCCTTAAAAAAAGTAGAAACATTTATATTGCAGGTAGCCACTTGAATTGCCCTCAAAGCAGAAATTAATGCAGGAGATCTTCCTTCTCAATAACTGCACTTTTCTGAAAAGTATTGTCCTTATGTCTGTTCATTTATTAGATCTATATACATCTTCTTACCTGTAATGGGAGGAAATTCTCCCCACCCTCTGTTATGCCACACATGAATATGTAGGAAGTCTTGGTGCTCTTTGGTGTTTCAGCCAGAGATTCTGAGGTACCAGTGAGAGAGGGAAGAAGGGTGGGGAGTGCAACATATAGATCATACTCCTAAAAAAATGTATTTGTCAATAGTCTCACTGTATGTGCTAAAGTGATAATCGACATCTAAGAGCACCCTGAGGTTGATTCTGGTAGTATATCTGGAGTTGAGTTTTGGATTCCTGCAGACAGCTGTCAACCAGGTACGCAGCACCATGCACGGACAGCTGTGCAAAACCATACTGGGGCTTAATGAAGATATCAGAGGTGGGAACAGTTCTTAGCACTCACATTTGGGCTGGGGTACATTCAGACGGCAGAATGAAGATTCACGGCTGACAGTCCTACAGCACACAAAACTGGTTCAATTGCAGTAGACCAGCTAATTAATTAGTTACAGACAGTTGCAGATTTCTTTGTTCTTTCTCCACTCTCACTGCTAGAAAACGGCCACTGTTGAATCTGAGTTCAGATATTGACATGAGCAACAACAAAGATGAGCTCCTAAGTGTCCTGATGCAAGAAATAATTCTGTGGATGCAAGATATGAAGAACATCCTAATCCTGAAATAAGGCTTTAAAAAAAAAAGAATTTAGTTAGTTTTCTAATTAAAGGGAAATCTGGTTCTATCCAAGGTATTATATTAGGGAAGAATCTGAAAAGACATCTTCCTGATAGGGGAAGAACAGATATAAATCTGCTGGCAAACAGTTAATAAACAATTCATAACTGCAGCCACTAGAATGGAAAGTTAGTGAAGAAGGAGACACACAGCTCACCAGCTCCTCAGGGCAGGCAGGAGAGATCTTAAGTTCAGAACTTCCAAGACAAGTCACGCTGGCTCCGTCTCACCTTGCCTGAGTAAAACCTCTGGGATCAGAGTGTGATCATCATGGTGTTAAACTTAATTTAGTCAAGGCCCTGTTGGGAACTGTTACCCTTACTTTGTTAATTTCTGACCAGCAGCACTAAAATTATTTCAGAAAGTCAGAGGTTTTCTTAGGCAGCGGAGAGCTCTTTATTGCAAACATCAGAACCCAGCTTTACTGGTTTATTCCAGCATCGCCTGTGACAAGCATGGTGACAGGACTTTCAGGAACAGCTGAGGACAGCTTAGAAGAATCAGTCTTTATCTTGTCTTTTACACTTTACTTTTCAAATTAGCATATTCATTTTCTACCATTTTAAGTACATTAAGAAATTAAAATGTAATTTTTACTGGCTCTAGTGACAGATCATTTTTGTCACATTTACAGCAACATTTAATATGTTGGCATGGTTACCCATTTGCTTCATTGCTAACCATAAACAGTTTTTGCAAACTATCCAAGTAATGTAATTGAACGAAAATATCCTTCCTCCCCCCGGAACCCCTTCTAACCAATGCACTTCTTCACAAGATCTTTCTGGGACAATTTCTACATTTTGACGTATCTGCAGCACACTTCATTTATATCAAGCAAATTTCTTAGTTCCTGAATTTCTGCTGCACAGCTCAATAGATCAATACTAAGGAACTGTGTTGGACTGCAATCAAAGCACCTTTCTGGTTGGAGAGCAGAACTGGAACTTTGGACAGAATTTTGTTTGAAATTAAGACACACAGATTTAGAGATAGGATTAAGTTTACTTAATATATTAGTATATATTTCCTTATATAGGTTATAGAATGCATAGGTATAAAACATAGGTTTTAATCTTATTGTAGGTATACATTTCTTTAATTTGGATGCTATACTTTATTGCACCTATTCTCTAGCTGCTTCTCTTAAAGAATACTCCTATGGGCACGATGTCATATCTGCTGGCACAATGCAGATAGCCTGGATAAGTTTCGGTGTCTCAAATGGTACTAGTTCTCTTCTTAGAGTTCTGAATCCCACCATAGGTGTGTGTCTACATTGTGTGTTTACTTTTGGATGAGAAAAGTTTTTCTCCAAACTCCACTCACTGTATTGACTTAATCTTCACAGATTATAATATAGACAATATTGATACTCACAGATTAAGGGTACATGGTGATATCTAAACTGAGAGGTCTTGCTTTCAACTGCATCCTGCCAGTAGAGCCTTTAATTTAGTATTTTCTCTTGACCATGGTGAGCAGGAAGCAAGAACATGACAGACTATCTCAGCAATACCTCTGCTCAGTTGTTGGCTGGTAATACCTGTGTATGAAGAGGCTGACAACTCCTATTTTGAAAAGAGGAATCAGCTATTAAGCAAGTTCTAAGATAAATTCTGACTCCTGTTGTAAACTGTGGAGTCCAATCATTCCTTGAAGGAGGACAAGAGGGACCTTCAGCAGAAGATAAGTCCTTGAGGAGAAATGTCATGACTCCTTGTGACCTGAGCACCGTAGTAGCAGCAGCAGTTTCTGAGGAGAAAAGTGAGGCAGGGAACAGTGAAAAGGAGCAATTCTTTTTGTGACAAGACTTGTTTAAAGTCAGGATAAGATGAAATCCAGCATCTATTGGGAAAGGAGGGAACTTTCTGATGGAAGTATGGATGTAGGTATGGGTCAGGCAACTTTAGGCTTGTGAATTGGTATCAGTAATTAGGTGCTGCTGAAGTCAAGACAGGTATTTTCATTTCTCATACAGGTCCTCATTCCTGACTCTGTCTATCAGAAAGGCAGGACTGGATACCAGCTCCATGGCAAGTGTCTAACATGAGGTACAGTGAATTTGCAGTGGGATGTCTTGAGCTACATGCTTGGTGTTGGGGTATCTGCAATACTTCAGCAATTAGGAGCTTTTCTATCTACACTTAGAGTAACTGTGTCTGAGGTGTTTGATGTGTTTTACTAACAGAAAGCTGAAGTCACAGCAAAGCTGTTACTGGTGCTCAGGATTTGGACACGTACTGTGCTGTGGGTGAAATTCCTGAAGTAAATTCTTTATTGCCAGGAGTGGCAGAGGGGATCTCGAATGCTTGCGGTTCTTCTTGGAACACCTGTTCATGTGTGATAGGAAGTCCAGTACTATGATTCCTGAACCTCCAAAAGAAACCTGCAAGTTTTATGAGAAAGATCTCAATATTTTTAGTCTGCAGTGGGGGAGCACTCCTGAGCGCCGCTCAGATGCCTTGTGGTGCACTGTCTCCCGAGGAGCCACTTTTGCTGTGAGACCCAGGGGTCTGAGGATACTCTGCAATCCTAATCTGTTGATACTCCAGATAGATAGACTAACGACTAATGAGAAATTGTATTTGTCTCAGGAACAAGGTGAAATCACTGGCCTGTGCTCACATAGGAAGTAAACAGCAGAATTTGAAATGTAATCCTGCTTACCAGATCCTCAGTGCTAAAGTACAAGACTTTTCCCCTTTCTGAGGGTGCTTTATGGTGATATTTACAGTTGCTTGTGGTTTATGTTGGAAAGAAACTAGGCTGTGCTATTTATAATGAGAAATTTAAGGCAGTAATTGTTTCCAGTATTTGCCCAGTTCTAAAAATAACAATGTTAATATGTACTAATTCTTTGTAGTTAAGGAGGCTTCAGCACTATACTGTTGTTTTATCTGGAAGCTCAGCAAATGTGGATGTAACCCACTATCTGACAAAGACCAATAGCCTGACTAGGCAGCTATGTTAAATTTAAAACCAGGCAGGGATGTTTGACTTTATATGGGTTTTAGATGCATCTGCATCTCTGGAGAGAAGGGCAAGAGGCCTGGGACTGAAAGCACTAAATCTTTAATTAAAGAACTCCTAACCATGCCTACTATGTTTATAAATAACAAAACATTTATCAGAGCTTTTATCTTTTCTTGCAATCATCAGCCTGTACTAGATGTTGACAAAGTCAACGATTTATGCCTTAGATTTTTTTTTCATTACCAAATACCAAAGATGCTATTATCAGTGAAATCTTATGCAACTTAAATCTTGGGGCTTTCATTCCTCTGCCTAAGGAATATTGTGAGCCTTTCTCACAAGTCATTTTGGATTATGTTGGCCCAACAGAAGAGATTAAGTCTGCCTAGTGAAGTTGCATCCAAATGGAAACATTGGGTGTTTTTCCTTAAAAGGATCAGCGGTTTAAAAAAAAATAAAAAAGAAGAAGAAAAGAAAAAAAAACACTTTACAGAATGCTTTAATTTATTTTAAACATTAAGATATTACTGTTGAATTCTAGATTTGTTCGTTATATTATATTTAAATGTTTGCATTCACATTCCAGCACACCACTGTGATGAAAGATTACTCTCATCCTCTGTTATTCTAACAGAACCTTCATTGCACCAATGGAGAAGATACCAAAGTGACCAAGGAAAGGCTGAACGGGGGCCTTAATTCATAATCACTACCTAAATGCAAATGGGGAGCAAAACTGAGCCAGATTATAAATCTTGTGTGAACATCTATCTCTCTTGCCAATGTGGAGGTCAAAGAGCAGCAATCACCGACTGCACTGTACACTCCCTTCTGTACTTCACCCCTGCTGCCACCTTGGTGCAAGGGTGATGATCTGACAGAAGGTAGTTCCCGTGATTCAGGAGAATGCTTCACCCACTGTCACCGGATGGTTAGAGAGATACTTCTTAGACTATGCAAAATGGCCTTAAACAGATGGTGGAAGATTTTACGATACGTACATACACACATGCACGTGCTCATGTACACATACATGTGTGCTAGATTTAAAACCACACGTAAGTATACGTATACTTACATACGTCCACAGAGACAACTCCACTATAAAGCCGAAAATGACAATCATCACATTATGTGGGCTGCATAGATACCACACAGCCTCCTACAACCATTCCAGTAGTCCCATTATTATTATGTAGTGCAGTTAATGCTCACTGCTACAGTGAGTTTGCTAGTGTTTTGAATACTGAATACTTATGAACAAAAATTACAGAACAGTACTTTGGCAGCTTTTCTGCAGTCGGCCTTTTCCTCTTCATCAAACTAAAGTTCAGACAGGACATTTGTTCTTCCTACTTCAGCATGCACACATAAATGCACTCTCTTCCCTTGACTGTTCTGTCAAGAGTGAGATCTTGAGCTCATTCAGGAAGTTTCAATGTTTTTAGTGCAACCACAATATGTAGTTGTCCGGATCCTTCAGGGACTGAGAGGACGGGTAGTATCTGGCATGTTTTCCAGATACTTCAACAAGTTTGAAGTTCTTCAGACATAAGAGCACCCAGCCTGTAAGTTAATCATTGATATGTCCTCAGCTGTTGGTGAAAACAAAAACCTGTTGTAAATTAAAGCACTTTTTTCAATAACTTTACGTGACTTTACTGCTCTTCAGACCCTCTCTGATGTGAGTGTTCATGTTGAGCTTTAGAGTACACTTTTGTGTATGTTTGTAACTGACTGTTTCATTCGACTTTCATTATATCTGACAGGGAAATAAATTACTGTTTTATCAAAGCCTGTGAATTCAGCATTTTTTTTCCCAAATTTAACATAGGCAGTAACAAACCAGCTGAGATGTCAAACTAAACTCACTTTATCCTGATTTTTTTTTCTTTTGGGAGGGTGGAGTGAGGTGAAGAGAACATGAGTTAGAGCTGAGTTTTCAATTTTACACCACGTTAAACTCCCAGTAACCTCTAAGAGAGAAAAATGTATATTTTCAGTTGTACATTCAGAAATTAGTGTCTTGGATACACATGAAAAATATAAATGAGCCACCGAGAAAGGAATATATGTGGTCTTTCATATTGTAACTTCAAAGATCTTAGAAAAAGACAAATTAATGAGAGTAATGAACAATGGGAATGTAGAAAGAGAATTTTCTTTCAGTACTTTCTAATAATTTTAAACCTTTTGTGTGCTTTCATTTGTCTTTTTCCTTTTTGTGCCTTTTATAAGGGATTTTAAAGAAAGGGTTAATCTGTAAATGCTGTAAGCTATTCTTTTTGTGTGTGTGAATTGACCAGCATAACACTGGGATCAAATTAATATCATTTGCATTACTATTTTGAAATAGCCTTGTCACAGACATAAACCCTGCCTTACTGTAAGCAATACGTAGAAGAAAAAGAGTGCCCTGCTCCTTGAAAAAATGTCCATTGTAATGGCAGGACAAAAAGCAAAAACAACATTCAGGAAATCAAGGAAAGTATGCATCAGTGACAAGAAATATCTCAGCATACTGCTTCCCTATTCAGCATTAAATTTTTACATTGCTTATCATTGGAGAACTGGTTCCATGAGAAAGCTGCAGTATTATGAAGTGACCTGATCTAGTGGAAGGGATTTGAACTAGATGATCTTTAAGGTCCCTTCAAATCCAAGCCATTCTATGATTTTATGACCTTAAGCTGCGTACTGGGATATTGCACAAATTGTGAGAGAAGTCATGAATATGTTGGTGGGAATAAAGGTTGACCTTTCAGTAACATTGCAGAAAGAGTAGGTATGAGGAAAACTTTTGAACAGTTTTTGCTCAAAAGAAAAGGAAGAGAGGACCCTTGAGAGAGCAAACAGCAGAATAAGAAGCAAAGCAAGGACTGTTCCCTCAACCAATGTGTTTGCGTACATCAGTGTTAAATTATTGGTCTCAGGCCCTAATGAAGAAAATGGTTGAGTAGTATTTTTTTGCCACACAGGAGTGCTGGGAGAATTAGTGAGCATTAACACACCACTGTGTTCCCAGCACCAGTTTATGGTGATGACATGGACCTGTTGGAACAGGTCCAGTGGAGGGCCACAAAGATGATCGGAGGGATGGAGCACCTCCCCTATGAAGACAGGCTGAGAGAGCTGGGGTTGTTCAGCCTGGAGAAGAAAAGGCTCCGGGGAGACCTCATACCAGCCTTCCAATATCTGAAGGGAGCCTACAGGAGAGCTGGAGAGGGACTTTTTGTCAGGAGATGTAGTGACAGGACAAGGGGTAACAGTTTTGAATTGGAAGAGGGGAGATTTAGATTAGATATTAGGAGGAAATTCTTTACTGTGAGGGTAGTGAAGCACTGGAACAGGTTGCCCAGGGAAGCTGTGGATGTCCCATCCCTGGAGGTGTTCAAGGCCAGGCTGGATGGGGCTTTGAGCAACCTGCTCTAGTGGAGGTGTCCCTGTCCATGGCAGGGGGGTTGGAACTCGATGATCTTTAAGGTCCCTTCCAACTCTAACCATTCTATGATTCTATGATTCTGTGTTAGCAAAGGAAGGACACAAGCACAAGCCCTGGTCATCATTTATCCATATGGTTAAATTTTCAGAGCCATTTTCTTGCAAGTCAACTAAAAGTTTTCCAGAACAATTCCTGGACATAGTGTGGGATTTAAACCTGGCCCAGCAACAATTCTGCATAGGCAGTTTGGATGCAGCCACTCTCTTTGGACAGCATGTTTAAGAGTATGGCTGTGGTAGTATGGTGCCAGCTGGCCTCAGGGCTAGAGAACATTGACCTGGCGCAGGAAACGGGTCTGTGCTAGTTTAGTACCTCCATGCAGCACTGGTGGGCCAAGTTCACTGCCTGCCTAAATTACTCTGGCACGCTGAGCATTTGGGGGAAACACTGAGCTCAGTTTAATGCAAACGTCAAAGGAGAGAGGCAGCAAACTCAAGATCATCTGGCTCCTGAGGTACACTCTTAACACACCATCAAAATTCAGGTTAGAATGACCACATATGCAAGAGTCCTGTAAGCAACCCTTCCTCAAGGAGCACTGCAGCCATGTACCACAACCAGTACAGCACCATGCCATACGCTGCGTGCTGTCTTCTACATTTTCCCTGATTACTATATAGAGGTATCTGTGACATACTCCAGTAATAGTTTATATTTCACTTTCTCTTTTAGAGAGAGTGAAATACCAAGGTCTGCACTAATAACACTGTTGAGTAACGCAGAAATATTCTATCTCTTCACCACTCTCTGACTACATTGAACTTTTTTTTGAATTATCTTGTAGCATAATGCATAGGTTACCTGAGGGGCTAAAGAAAGAGAGGTGTCCCTGAATGACTATTACTTTGGCAGACAGGTAGACTTGGGGTTGCCCTTCCTTAACTTTCCTCACTCCCCACTCTCCAATTTAGGAAGAGGCCCTCTGACCATCTTAATGTTCTGGGTCAATGTTAATGATGTCTTATCCCAAGTGACCCATTGATAGGTGATTGGGGTGACTTGCTGGAAAATGACAGATTTCTGATGGTGTCTTCATGACTTCCCAGAGGATGAAGGCTATGGAAATCATTGAATCTTGAGCCTTTAGAGGATTCTGAGGACAGCATCGCTTCCACTTGAAGCAAATTGAGTTCAGAGGACTTGGGAGTTGCCCACTGTTTGTCATACTTTGCCTCTCATGTCCCTAGGAAGCAGCCTTCAAAGACTTCTCTGGAACATTTCAAATCCAGCTCATTCAATGAACTAGTTCAAAGACAGACTGGAGTCCAAGCAACGGGAGCACCTCTATGCAAGTGTGTCTCTGAAGTAGAGGTTTAGCAAAACTGCTATCCTTCTTTTGCTTTGGAGATACGTTTTTGGGAGTAGTGTGCTTACTGTTGTTTTATTCAGGTCAGTTGCCTGAACTACACCTACAGACAGCCATAGTTCTTACATCAGAGTAAGCATAAACTGTTAGATTGGGCTGTACCATCTGTGCTGGAGGTGTCAGTTCAGTGGACTTCTGTGGTGGCCAGCAATGGACAGAAATTGTCATGGATGCTTCAGCTGAGGGCTGGGGCAGCCATGACCTAGATCCCTGTTGAATTTGCAGTTTTAAACTCTGCTTAGTGCGGCCAGTGGCTTCTGAAATACCACTGTGAATCCAGGTTTTCAGAAGCTGACTCCTGGGTACTGTCCTTTGCCCACAGTTTGGAGTAGCTAGGGAAGCAAAAGTGTTTGTCTTGGACAATGGTAACAGCTTTGATGGTTGCTGGGACAACATGTTGTCACTTAACAACTCATAGCTTTGCCTCTGACTGAGTGCTCTAAGAATAACTTTTAATTGCAAAATCTCCCCCCCCACCACTGCTGCTTCAGCTGCACACAGGCCTGAGGAGGAGTCTCTGCTTCTTCTGACAGTCTGAGTCACATCCCTGGAGGCTGGTCAGCCCTGATTCCAAGCCAGGCCTTTGGACTTTCTGCAAGGGGAATATTTATGACCTTGGCTCCTGAAAGGAATCCACAGGGAAAATATATGTGTACATGTCCCCTGAGCACAAGAGCCCTGAAGGAGCAGCAAGGAGCAGCAAGGATCAGCATCTGCACCAGGCAGATATCTAGGTCAGCAATGTCTGGCAGACCACACTGACTGCCTGGGTCTATACAAGATGCCAGGCTATAACAGACCAGTTCAGAAACCTGTCACCAAGAGGTCCATCCTCTTTGTCTTATTTACTGTTTTTCCCCCGCATGTTGGTAGATAACAACATATGTTATTTCATGTATATGTGTGTGACCCGAGCTCACGAGTCTAGTACTAGCCCTTACCAAGGGCAAAAAGAAAACTGTTTGTAATCTGGGCCATTTGAAAGTGTGGTACTTTTAAGTCATCCTCATGTGCCTCACTGGGATAAGCCCCCAGGATTCAAAAGTGTGTAGAAAAGGAAGACAGACATCTTTAGGATGCAGAGGTTTAGGTTAAACCTGTGCCCTGCACAGATATTTCAAATAAATATTTTTCAGCTGGCACTCCTCCTTCTGTATGTCTTTCATTTGGAATAAAAGCTGATAGATGCAGAGGAAGAGGAGGAGGCAGTCAGAAAAACAGGGGCTGGCTGGTAGAAAAAGTACTTATCAAGGGTGTGGGAAACTGAGGCTGGAGGCCTCATAGGTATAGCTGAGTTTAAAAAATGAAAACAACATTGGCAAGAGAAACTGGCCACTTAAAACCAGACTTTGGTGGGTTGTGAGGGCCAGAAGACAGACTGGCAGCGGCGCTGGGCTGTATTTCAGAGGGAGCAGCTCTTTGTACACCAATGTTGTGTGCATTGTACAGAAAAGTAGAAAAGGGCTGCATGAGGGTGTGGCAGCAAGAAGGGTGTGAGATGAAGGCATGTAAGCCTCCGTGAGAAATTTTATTCACTTTAGCTGGTATTTTTATTGTGTGTTTTGAATAAAGAAAATTGGGTGAGGAGTACGCTGGAAAAGGAATGAGCACTGAGTGTGGGGAACAGCTGGAGCATTTCTGACATACACTTCTTTTACTTGCCACCCTATTTATGGGTCTGTAGGAATGTGGAGGGAGAAAAAAAGTTTACTGCTTTAATATTTCTTGTGAGCAAAATCCATACAGGATCCATCTCGGAATGTGAGAGCAGAGAACAAAAGGATGTGTCTCTGTGCCAGTTTGTGATGATTAACTTGAGTCCATGGTTTGTCTATATTATGATTTAAAGTTGCTGGACTCTTTTCCCTTAGGTGTTCTTTATATATATAGACATACATAAAACCCTTCCACTCCAAATATTAAATACAACTTTTAGAGGAAAAATCACTCTGAATTTAGTTAAACAGATTTTTGTGTGTGTGTTTTTGTTTGTTTGTTTGTTTGGGGTTTTCTAGTTAAATATTTATTTAGATTGCATTTTTCTTGGTTTTATGACAAGGGTTAACAGAGGGTCCGTTACAAATAGTCTTCCAAGTACAAATAGTCTTTCTCCTGGCATATAACCAAGCATTAAGCAGAATGAAGACTTGTTCTGCCATGTTTTATTGGGCAGTGGAGGTAGAAACATTTCCTTAGTATCAGTAGAGGTGAAGGGAGCAGAGGAAAACTGAGCCTCTTGCTCACAGTCTTCTGTGGGATAATATACAAGTAATTTGCAAGTCCACCCTGCATCACAAGGCTATTTGCAGCCTGGCACATGCTGAGACCACATGCCTGGGTTTCAGTACACGAAGGGAGATTTGCAGTTGGGTTAGAGACAGGAGAAAGATAGGGGAGAAGATCCCTCTCAGATGGGGATGAAAATGGAGGGAAAATCCAGGTTTGGCACAATATCTCCCCTTTTTCCCTGTGTCTGATGGGGGATCAACATATAGAAGGAAACCTGATGCACTGTGAGGATACTTCATGAGCCACAGGTCCTGAGAAATACCAGCTTTGCACCAGAGCACTGAAGGGTGTGAAGAATCCATGGTTAAATGTGCCAGCTGTGATGCTCATTGGGGCTGTGAGAGATTCTGCTGAGAAGGAACATCTAAAAAAGGGAGATTGAGCTAGCAGCAGAATAATTTGGTCTCCAATTAGCATAGTTTCTTGAAAAAGAGACCCTCACCACCTTTACACTGTCTTAATAGTTTCCACCAGATCTGACAATATGAGTAAGTAAGAGAAATTCAACCTTCATTAAAAATGCAGTTTTGAGTCCTCATCATTGATGTCATAAGGGGATGCTGGTGTCAGCTTAGGCTAGCCATAAAATTGTAACTGTATTAAACAGACAACTCCTTGTTTGATTCAATAACTGGCTATAGAAACAATTTAAATTACTTCTATAGAGGATGTGATCAATTAGAAAAATAAATCCAGTCTGTTAGAGGTTTTTTTATTCACTGCTCTCGAATTCTTGTGCAGTTAAAGGTCTGTGAAAAGCTAGTTTCACTCCAGAAGCCACAATTCATTTGTTCTAGAGAGAAAGTTCATTTTGGGATTAAATTGTTATAATTCTGAAGCACTGAAGCCAACAGCAATTTTGTAGATGATTTGAATGGGAACATGAAGAGGTCTTTCCTAAAGATGTAGTGTACAATTTTGTGGTTGAATAATCATACAAAAGACCAATCACAAAGTTAAAATAGCACTTTCCTTATGTGAAGTAATTAACCCATAATTCTTTGGGCAATTCATAGCTTAGATTGCAGAGAGACAGATAGTTTTTAAGAACTAATAATTTAGGAAAAGTGCTATAGTTTGAATGGCTAACGTAAATCTTTTGAACACCAAATATTTGACTTAAATGATTTAGAGATGTTTTTTCTAGCTCTGTATCTGATACATCACCAGAGAATATAAATAATCACATTTAAATGTAAATGTACATTCATAATGCTTATCAGATAATATACTTTCAACAGTAGTACAGTATTTCAGAATGCAAGTAATAAGTATATGATAAAACAATAGTATAACAGTTTTGACATTTCAGTACAGTCAGAAGTAGCTTTATTCTCAAGTACAATTAATTTTGCTCTTTATTTGCTCTTAGGATGAAACATTTATGTCAGAATTGAAGATTAACATAGTATAATAGCAAAAAACGGGGGTAAAATATGGTATCAGTTTGTATAATGGCATGTTATATGCAGCTGTTTTGAATTATATTACCTTTTTATTGATGTGTCCAGAATTTTTTTCTTGCAGCTTATACATGTGGGGGCTTTTAAACATACAAAGTATAGCAAATTGCAGATGAATTGGTCCAGGAGGATACTTTACAAAAAAAAAAAACAAAAAAAAACCCCCAAAAAAACTCTCTTAAGGTATATTGTTGAAATTAGAACATGAAAAAAGATGGACATACCAGAGGAAACTTTGACCTACTGGAATTCCATTTAAACTACTGTAACAGTAGTTAGATTGTGAAGTCAGATTGTTGCAACATTTACTTCTTGATAAGACTTTTACTTGAGCTACTCAGGCAATGTTGAGAAATAATTACATCACTTAGCTGTTTAATGTAGCTTTTCAAACTATAATTCAGTCCTTGTCTTCAAGGCTAAAAATTACAGATATTTTACTTGGATTAACCAAAATATACATACAACCCTGGAGTAGAAGCGGGCGTCAAAGACAAGGTACTGACTGTTAGGTAAATAAAACTGGCCTGGGTATATACAGGTAACCTTTCCTATACCATTTTGAAGTAAATCAGATGTGTCTTACCTTGATTGTGTCAAAATGGTGGGCTGGCATTAGATGCACTGAGATGTAGCTGTATTCTTGTACTAATAAAAACAAATCCTTGGAAGAGGCAATCTGACTTGCCTTCCAAACGGGAAGCCTGCCACTAAAATGCTGCAGTTATAGTTATAGAACCATATAATTTACATTAATTGGTTTTCCTTTTTGGATTTTACTGGCTACTGCTAGTTTTCTGAAGCTTCATTTTCTATAAGAATTACAGTCTTCTGTAATGTACTATTTGAATAAGATGTACAGTATTGGTAGCAGAATTATGAAGTTCCTGATGTTTATTGTCAGTACAAGTCAAAACTGATTTGTAGAGGGTCACAGATAGATAATCCTAAACTTTACTATTTTTCCCATTTCAGGAAGTCTTGTAGGTGCATTGGTACTTATATCACTATATTGGTTATTGACGCGACAGGATTAGGAATTTCTGAGGGCTCCATTCCATTACGCACAAGAGGAAAGAATTTACAACATGAATAAAGGTGGCACACAAATTAGGTAAATAAGAAGCATTTTTAATTTCACATTTTTACATTTCAAAGACAAATATATGCCTCTCATTTTACAGGCATAGAGATATAAATTTCACAGCTCATTTTTACATTTTGAAAACAAAGAAAGAAGGCATAGGAAGATGAAATGGGCTCCTGAAAAGACTTGTTTTAGAAATAAAGTCAACTAGTTTTTCAAAAAAACTCTTTCATTATAAGTATTATGAAATAACTGCAAGAATAATGCAATATTTGCTTCTCTATCAGTTTACATCCTTTCTGTAGGTAACTTTTTTTATTCAGTATATTAATTTATTTCATTTTTTAACCCAAAAAATGAGGAAAAAAAATCCTCCACTTTCAGAGAGGCCTGACTATTTTCAGAGTTGTCTGAAATTTCTAGTACAGAGGACATCAAGAATATGAGTGTTCAGGGGTTTCCTACCTATATGAAATACCAATGCTATAAGTTCTATCTCTCTGGAAAATATTTCCATGAGGTTTCAAAATGATAAGAGCATTTGAAAGGTGACCAAAATGCAGTATTCATATTTTAAATGTCTGTAGTTTGTTTGAATCTTGGCAAGAGCGGTTCATAAAAATAAAAACAGTATAGCAGAGAATGTGTAACTGCATGGAATAAGAATATTTCAGATTTTATCTGTCTGTTAGCATTACAGTTAGGGGAGGTGAAGAGATTTCTTTCCAAATTCATGTATTGAATTTACCACTTAAAAAAAACTTGATAAAAACTATTTTGAGCTCCTCTGAAATTTTGCACAGCAAAGTGGGGCATGATCTAGAACAGGCCAACACATACAGGGTCACGCTCGTGCTACCACAGATATGCTTTAATGGCTGATTGCGTGTCCACCACATCACATTTGGAAGTCTTTCAGATTGCTGCCCTGTTTCCAAATAAACTTATAGAAAAAGGAAAGAGACAAAAAGTCTGTCTGAAAAGTTTAATAAAAAGCAAGGTAAAATGACCTGCTGATAGAGACTGAGCAACAATTTCGGATTTACTTTAACTCTGAACAAAGGATTCATGCTTGTGAGTACTGGTAGGGATCTGAAGCACTATGGGAAATATAGGACAGAAGCTGCGTGTTTCTGTCCTGCTGACCTTGATGCTCACAAAACTCTTCCATGAGACAAATTGGAAACATGCTTTTCATCAGTTACCCCATTTCAACTTCAGGGAAATCAATTACTGGGGAGGACAGGAACAACAGAAGCATGAGGATTTATTGTGGCAGAACTTAAGATTTTCTCTGCTTGAGTGGCTTCTAAAGAAACCACTGCAGTCACAAAGGTCTGATTCTTTTTATTCTACAAGTTATTTGCAAAATCAGGAATGGAAAGAAGTTGTTTGAAAAAGAATATATATTGGGGAAAAAAACCTCTGTATATCTTTGGTTTTGAACTAACAGTGGGAACCTGATTTATACTTACCGTTCTGTGACCACTTCTGTGCTGCTGCAATACCATTACTTAAAGTCAGTGACTAAAAAGCAAAGCAAATCTTATGGTTGTATGAAGCTTAACAGACCGATGTTCTCTCACGTCCTTCCTCTCTACCTGCTGAGTTAGGCACAGTGTCTGAAGACATTTGATAGGTATCCTTAGAATCCTGAAAAACTAGGTGCTTTCTCTTAGCTCATCTTCTAGCTAAATTGTATACACAAATAAAGAGATGTAGGCATACCTAGATATTTTCATCTTTTCTGAAGGAAATATCTGATATAGATGGGGTGAACCTCACTTTGAAAGTTTTTTTCTCCCTTTGTGAATTATAGAAAGGAACTAGATATCTAATCTAGTGTGGAAGTATTGTTTTAGACGTGTAAAGATACCTAAGACAAAACCTGCTTCTGGTTTACTCTAGGTTCCCTCTCTGATGCCACTTGAAGATCACTCTAGAAGTATAGAAGAGGGTATATTTGTAAAACTCGAGAACAGTGTAAAATTGCAGTATACATTACACAGGCCCTTGTTAGTCTAAGGTGTCCCATTATCTTCACTGTATGATCGTAATGAGAAATCTGATTATCATCAGACTTATCAAGAAGCCTTTTTTTTTTTTTAAATAGAGGTTTTACTTAGTGTGAGAGTAGATATTTACTTGAGAATGAAAGGAATGCTTCAAAGGAAAACATTTATTCCTATGTTTATTAGCCATCACCTACAGTATCTTCTGAGTGTTACAGTTCTAGCAGTGGCATGATACAAGACACAGAGCCTTTGTGAATATAGCTTCTTGGGTTGGGTTTGTTTTTTTTTTCATATCAACATACTCATAGTAAGTATGGTATCTCAAGTATATCTCTGACCCTCATAGTTATACATGGCACATAAGAATGACCTGGAAGGCAACGTGGACAGCTAAATTTATGAAGACCACTTTCTGACTGTAAAACATCTGCTTGAGGATCCCGCCAAAAATCCATTGTTGGCTGGCTGGTTAGCAATTACATGCAAACATGCTGTACCTGTATGTCAAATACAAACCAGCTGTAAGATCACTAGTGCTGATTCATCTGCAGAACACACCATAAGCAATTCATTTGACTTACGATGAGATAGAGTTGAGTTGCGTGATGAAGAAACAAGAACAGTAAATCGGCTGCCATTCAGCTATGTCTTTAACTGAATGAACATCCTTGGATAACACACACACATGCCGTTGAACTATTACTTACATACAGGAGCTTTGAAAGGGTGAAGGAAATAAACTACTGAAACTGTGGTGCCTTTCACACAGTTAATTGATCAGAAATTAGGTTTTCTAAGCATGTGTTTGCAGCAATGTTTACAGACACTCACACAATTTTAATACTAACCATTGCATCTGTTCATGTTGGCAAACTCAAGTCCAGCTTGGTCTGAGCTCTTCTGGACTGCAGTGTAAATCCTGCTGAGCTCTTCAACTCCATGGGATTAGAGGCTCACAAATCACAGATGAGAGCAGAGGTCAAAGCCACAGTATTTCAGGGGTCTTAAACTGAGATCCTCAAAATCTCTCTGGTCCTGCAGATTGTTCAAGTCATTCTGCATTAAAGGTTTGGGAAAATGCTCTTTTTTTTTTCTTTTGCTTTTGTGCTCAGATGTTAAGCAGTGTATAACTAGCAGCTATTAACGAAGTAACTGTATTCCATTAGAAATCAACACACTAGCATTCAACTCAAAAAAGCTGTCAGTGATTCCAGGCAAAGGGTTAGAATGGAAACCATTAAAACCATACCTTTTGTTGCTAAAAGTTGTGGAAGAAATATGCAATATAATTATGTCTGTTCTAAAGGAAGCCATCTGTCTAGTTTCTCTAGTACTAAGCAACACTGATTATGCTCAGCAACCAGTATGTATTGTATTCACATATCACGAGACCCTTGTTAACTTCAAAGGATTTGGGTTTATGCCCTTAAAGTCCTAATCTATAAGACCTTTGCTGTTTCCTTTGGGTCACAACTCTTCAACTAAACAGAAAATGTTATCAGGAAGTTCTTTTCCTTTCACTCATCTTTCTCTTAAATTTTGTTTTTCCTAACCTAGATTTTTTTTTCCCCTTTCTTTTTTATTATTCCACTAAATAACTCCTCTTCTATTAACTATCCTCATCCTTGGAATGGACTTTTCAGCCACTGTTTCCTTTAGTTAGATATGTTAGGATCCTTAATATTTAAAAGGTTAACTTTTATCTCCCCACCCCCCCCACCCCCCCCTTAATTTTAATCTTGTGCCTCTCTATACTACCAGGTTAAAGCCAGGGCTGGAACTAGAATTGTTAAAATACCACGAGTATTTACGATCTGTCTGGAACTTTCTGAAATACTGTGAGAAAGCCCATTCTTGTGTGATTTCCAGCTTGGTCTTAAGATTCAGATAAGATCAGGATAACAATCCAAACTTTTTAGTGATGTTGATCCAAATCTTCTGAGATTTCTTCATCACTATAAAAAGGCACATATACACTATGTAGTGTATGTATCAGTTCAACGTGTTTTGTCCTCCTATGTTTTCTCATCATATGCCCCATCCAGTTTAGGTCAATGTCCTTTAGCATCATTAATATATTGAAACAACTTTAGCCTGTTTTTCTTGACCCCAAGATAACAAAACATGCCAAAAGTTATAAGACCATGTTCAGACTCTTGAGGCACCCACTTTTGTTTCTGAAATGATGAGCAAGTCACTGTCTACACTGTCCAACCCTGGCTTCCTACTCAATGGAAGAAAGTAGCTCTGACATCTAAATTTCCCACGTTTAGTAACAGACAAGATCACGGCCCATAGAAATCAGGTCTATCAAATTTTGGCAGAAGACCCACCAGAAAAGATGGTTACCTATTAAGTCCAGCGCAAAATCACCACCATCACAGCACTCTAGCTACCAGGTAAGCCAATCTACAGAGAAGGAGCTGTGATCATCTTCTGCTCTTCCATATTGCACACAGCTAGATAAGAAACTATTTCACAATCATAAAAAAGTCCATGTTTTTATGCCTGCTTAAACTGTCACATCTCAAATCTTGTGTTGCCTGGTATCACATCAAAGTCAGATGCAATTGACAACATAGGTGAATTAATAAAAAACACCCTTGTCTGTTGAAGTAAGTTTTGAGGGAAAAAACCCTCACCTTGGAATAGAACATTTTAAAGAGGACCATGAAGATGATCAGAGGACTGTAGCACCTCTCCTATGAAGACAGGCTGAGAGATTTCATCCTGGAGAAGATGAGGGTCTGGGGAGACTTTATAGCAGCCTTCCAGTATCTGAAGGGGGCCTACAAGAAAACTGGAGAGGGACTCTTTATGAGGGAGTGTAGTGATAGGATGAGGTGTAATGGTTTTAAACTGAAAGAGGGGAGATTTAGATTAGATATTAGGAAGAAATTTTTTACTGTGAGGGTGGTAAGACAGTGGAACAGGCTGCCCAGAGAAGCTGTGAATGCCCCATCCCTGGAAGTGTTCAAGGTCAGGCTGGATGGGGCTTTGAGCAACCTGGTCTAGCAGGATGTGTCCCTGTCCATGGCAGGGGGGTTGGAACTTGATGATCTTTAAGGTCCCTTCCAACCTAAACCATTCTATGACTCTATGACTATGAGATAAAATTATGTTTCAGCTGCATTTGCCATCATCACTATGCCAGTCTTCTGTTGTGAGCTTGGCTGGTTTCTTTCCCTTTGGCTGTTATGAGCATTCTTTGCTGAACTATATACTTTTAACAATCTGAAAGTCTTATGAACTCCTCTACTTATTCTTGGCAGCTTCTCTTCATGTTGAAGAGAAAAGGAAAATTTTAACATATCAAGTATCTTTTTGTATCTTGTTCTGTTATATTACATTGTACTCTGTCTTATCTCAAATTCTAAAACTGATAGGAGTTGGATACCCTGTATTCTTTTTCAGTTGCTAAAAACTAGAAGGGCCAGGCCTGTGAATATGGGTGATATATTTTCCACTGGTTTCCATTAAAATACATTGTTCTTCATAATGATAAATTAACTAAGCAGAGATACCTGTGTCTAATTTCAGCTACCTTTTTTTTTCAATGGTACAATATATATTTGTCTGGTTGCAATAGCATCCAACAGATTTTGAATATTAGGTGATGAAGGGTAGATCCCCAAATGTTTGAAAGTTCATCTCAGATAAGCACTCAGAAATCTGGCTGTGTGACATACCTGCTAAGTCCTTTTCAGTCTATAAAATAACAGAAGTGGAAATTTAATGTGAGCAATGTTTACATGAGTTCTCTGGTACATTGCAATTTTAGCTGGATTTATGCAGTTCTTTGTTTTTAGTTTTCATCTTTTCGTTCCTTTTCTTTGCCTTCATGTTGGATTTAGGACTTTGTGGCTGCTTTTTTGGGTGAAGGCTCGTGAGGGGAAGGGGTCTCTTTCTAGGCTCAAACCTTTAAATGTCAGGCCAGATTGTGGTCTTCAAATCTGTATGAGAATCCCTTCTTTCAAGTTCTTATTCATTCTAAGCAGAAGATGAACTAACGATTTCAGCAGAACCTTTCTTTTCCTCAGAAACCTCTTGATATAGACTCTTTGTAGGTGTCGTGATTTCGGCTGAATTTACCAAAACCAGACCAACAGATGGCCCTTCCCCCCTCTTCTCCCCGCCCAAAAGAGAAGAGAAGAGGAGAAAGAGATAAGGAGATTCAGAAGTTTAAAATGAACTAAACTACTTTAATGAAGAAATAATATTAAAATAAAAATAAAGAAGAAAATAATGAAATAGATCCAATATATACAAAACAGTATCAAGCTCCCAGGATGACAGTCACATCACCGGCAGGCACTGGGGAAGTCCCAGACTGGACTCAGTGACGAATGGGAACTGGATTCCAGCTCTGGAGTCAGAAACACACGGATCGGGATCAAAGGCAGATGAACAGACAGAGTCCTCTCTGGACGTCGGCCATCGCAGGAAGGGGCTGACCCTTTGATCCCTCAGCCTTTATACTGAGCATGGGGCAGATGGGATGGAATACCCCAGTTGGTCAGGTCTGGGTCACCTCTCCTGTCCACTCCTCCCCACCGATGTGACCCCTCTACGTTTTTTCCGTTTCCGACCCTCTAAGGGGGCAAATAACGAAATTGGCTGACCTTGGTTGTTATGGCAATAAGTATAAGCAAGGGCCTCCCTGCATACCATTCCTTGGCATGGAGCACAAACATTGGTCTTATCATTCTGAGAACGAGCAGTTTTCTCCACAATATGCCGTTAATTTCAGAGAGTTAGAGGAGGCCTAGCTAGGATGTAAAGTTACAGAACAGAAAATTGGTTCGGTTTTACTTCAAACCGGGACAGTAGGTTATCATCTTATTATGATATGACTTATTTACATAATAATTTTTACATGAACCAATCTATTTTGGGATTAACTTTTTTCTAAGGCAGGTCCAAAAACAACTTTAGACAAAAAACTTTGTAGTTCAGCTTCACCAGAAGTGTGGGTCTTACAGACCAATCTGGAGATGCAGTGTCTTATGAAAAGGTGGTCTTTCTCATATGTTCAAAGGGAAAACCAGGGCTTGGACCAAATCTGCAGAGAACAATTTAGATCCTGTTAACAATAGAGAAAACACAAAAAGTTTTTTTTATAAGAAAGATGTTGCAGACATATCATGTATGCTTCTCCAAACTATGCATAGACCTTTTATTCACCAGCATGATATGAACTTTCTGTTTCATTTGACGGCTTTAGCTTAATTTAATCTTTCCATCCCTCATCCACTATTTTTTTTGTGACACATAACTACAGTCCAGCTGGTACAGTTGGAGAGGAAGGCTTGACCTAGGTGAGAGAAGAGTCATTCAGACTCCCTCTGGGGACTGCACCAAAGAACTTGGAGGAGCAGGAAAGTTAATAGGTGAGTTCCAGTGGGATAGTGGAAACTTAGAAAATGTAAAGGGGTTCACAGTTTCCAAAAATGAATTCCCTTTGCCATAAATCATTCAATGACATAGGCTCAGGTCCTGATTTAAAGAATGTTTTCTTTCTATATCTCAGGGGTCACCAATGTTTCTTTACTCAAAGATTAAAATTTATCTGGTTTTGTATTTATTGAGAACAAGTACAATAAGAGAGACTTCTTATATAGCTATGAGAATAAATATGTACCACATTACATAGGAGAAATTTCACAAGCAGTTGAGGACATCAAAGGCTAATTTACAATCTAGTACTCTCGTATCACAAACAATTAATTGATCAGTATTATTTGTATGAAGAAGGGGTCCAAAATCTTGTCAGATCTGAAAGATACTGTGCTATGCAAAGTTTTTAAGCACATGAAAAAACGTGGCTCATGGTTCAAAGAAACAACACAAAGCAGTGTATATATAACAAATGTAAGGAAAAAGGGATGAATGACAGGAATAGCAAAATCATCTGCATTGTGGAAAAATCATTTAATAGTTCTGGTCCATTGCATGCCAATGGACAAGCTGGCCCTGTTCATGTTAGCCATGTAGACAAGCCAGCTGCAACTGAGGGAACAAGCCAGAAGGGCACGAAATTTCACTAAAATGGGAACTAATATTTGATATCATGCAGAATTCCTCATGAGATCATGATAAGAAAAACTTATTGATCTGGTTTTGCTTGTTTTCTGTCATACCTTTGCGCCAAAGCACTTTCTCTGGAATACTTTGTTATTATTCAGAACTGTCTTTTCCTTCATATATAAGAGATTTGGCACAATCTTAGTATCAGCTGGCTAGCTCAACATCTTCTGATATGCTGAATGAATCAACAATTTGAAATAATCAGTCAAAATTTTCTTATCTGGTGTTCAAAGAGGACCAGTGAGCTCTATGCCATGAAGGTCCTGCACTTGGGTCACAACAACCCTATGCAGCACTACAGGCTTGGGGAAGAGTGGCTGGAAAGCTGCCTGGCGGAAAAGGAGCTAGGAGCGTTGGTCAACAGCCGGCTGAATATGAGCCAGCAGTGTGCCCAGGTGGCCAAGAAGGCCAACAGCATCCTGGCCTTTATCAGAAATAGTTTGGTGAGTAGGACTAGGGAAGTGATTGTTCCCCTGTGCTCAGCACTGGTGAGGCCCCACCTCAAGTACTGTGTCCAGCTTTGGGCCCCTCACTACAGGAAAGACATTGAGGTGCTGGAGCATGTCTGGAGAAGGGAAACAAAGCTGGTGAGGGGTCCAGAACTCTTTCCAACCTAAATGATTCTGTGGTTCCATGAAAGAATTCTCTTCCAATTCAGAAGTCCAGTGCTGACCATTTCTACATAGGATATACAGTTCTTTGGCAGAGTTTGAAAATAATGATTCCTCAAAAAAAAGTATTGTTTCTCTACTTCTGTTTTTACATTTTAAAAGTGTACATTCATGTTTCATAGTTTACTTTTCTTCCAAAATCTGTGTTTCATATGCTTCAGCTTAGGGATATTTAAGTACATGTCTATAGTATCAAACTACTTAATTATTTAATACATACGTTCACTTTTTGACATGTCATCAAATGCCACCCACATATCAAATTATTGTACATAAAGTCCAAATACACAGCTTAAATTCTGACTCTCATAAACCTTTGTATATGTGCCTATAAGCATGCTTGAGTATGCAGAGAAATTAGTTTCTAGTATATGGATGTCTACATTCTACTCCAAAATTTCCATGTAAAACAGAGTGAGAGAAAAGCATGTGAATGTTTTCTTGTACACTTGCTCTTCTCCCTTACTAGGATATAGAATTCTCCTCTGGAATGGGATTTAAAAAAAAAAAAAAAGTATAGTGGAGATGTGATTTATATTGTGCATGTAGCGCCAGTTATGGCAAAATTGTTATCAAAAAGGAAGGGTTTGCAGGTTTGTTTTTTTCCAAAAGACAGTCAGAGTCCAGATTCAATTAAACTTCTCTGGAAGTTCATGCGGCAGCCAGATACACTCAAATGACTGTACTCTGTCCTCTGGTCTCATAAGGTTCCTTCTCGCTCCATTATGTGTCTGGTCTCTGGCAAGCACAATAGCCTTGGCAGGTCCTTGATGAAAATGCAGTCTGAAATGAAGCTTCGACCTGGTTCATCACTAGTTTTGAATGAAAGAATTTACATCTGGAAATTGCAGAAAGGCCGTAATTCACACTGAAGATAAATTTTGATGTATAACATAAATAGAATTGAAAAGTTTGCGTTGTTTCAACAGATTGGTCTATTAATGTATGGCCTGGTGTAGCCAGCTGTAGATAAATATATATATACACATGTATGCACATAGATATGTATATACATGAACTTGTTACAAATACTGCAGCTCTTAGAATGACAGAGTCAATCCTGGAAGGGAAATTCAAATTTGAAACAAGAAGTATTTTTGTCCAGCTCCTAACTGTAAAAGGTAAAGAAATATTGAAGGGTTTTCTCTGGATAGAGTTTTAAAAAGAGTATGGTTTTCCCTGTTACTGATTAGTAGTTATATAATTTTATCATAGTCCCTCCTTATTCACTGTACAAATATCCTCATTAGATATGACTTTAATAATGGGTGGAAGTCTGGCTACATTAAGGAGGGATTTCTGACCTTGACGAACTGAGAGTTTCAAAAAGATTATTAAAATTGGAGAAAAAAATTATTTACAAGGTAATGTTATGGTTATGTGCAAATGTTCCATCTGAACACTAACACCTCATTTGCCAGCACAGTCCCTGAACCACCGCCTGAACTGTGATGAAATAAAAGCCATACCAGACTGCAAAGTCAGAGCTTAGCTCACAGTACAGATGTATACTTAAAGAAATACTTACAAACAACTTCCCCAACAAGGGTTGAATGTGTAGTCCTTGAAGCTGAAAGTTTAATAAGCATCTAAAAGCCACATTGTATAAACTGGTAGGAAATGCTCACTTTAGGCCTAATGACTTTTCTCTAATTAAATTGTACATAATTTATAGCAGATGAAAGCCCCCTTGCTGACTGTCATTTACTGTGTGGTCATTCCCTACCTTGTATTTGTCCAAACATTCTTCTGAATTATCCAACTGTTAAACTATTTGGTGTCAAAATGTTTCTGGATTGGTACTTAGAGTTTTTATGTTTCTTGCTTAACTTTGGTCTGTAGTTTCTCCATACATAAATACATCAACCTATATTAAAAACAGAGCCTTTATCTGCACAAGTTGCTTGGGGAGTAACTTTCCCTCGTCTATAAGACAAGAAAAATCATTGTTTTCTCTTTGATTTAGAGAGCTGATTTATAACGGTTTACTTTTAAAGCTTCTGTTTCAAATGTGCTAACTCTGGAGTTTTTATATATTGCCCAGATTTACTTACCCATGTTTAGGGTCTGATTTATAAACTGTGTGCCTTCTGACTCAGCAGGAATCTTTGATTTAGGACAACACATTCCAAGAAACTTTTTTAGTAGCTTAGTATTTAACTGAATTCAGAGAAATTACAAATGGGCAAATGTGAGTTCTTGTTCATGTTTTGGTTTTGTTTTCTATTTCAGAGCTTTTAATATAATTGAATATATAAGGGAAAAAAAATCACCATGAGAATAAGGGAATACCAAAAAAGTAAATTTAACCACAGCCCTTCAGTAACTAGTTTCTGAGCTTTTGAACGTAAGTGGAAGTAGGTTTCTAAATCACCTAACTACATCGGAAAATACTTCTTTTTACCTCTGCTACTGAAAAAAAGCCTTTTTCTGTATGTACTTAAACGGATTCACTGTCTATGCTTCCAGTTTGCTTCTGAGCCATCAACATTTTGCAGATGATTTCTCCAACTGGGGTTAGATACACACCTTTATTTCTCATTATTGGCACAAAAAGGCCCTGCCAGAGATGTCTGGGATGTACATTTATGTTAGCTGGTTCAGAAGAAACAGTTAAAAAATTGCACAGAGGTAATACCATGTTCTCTGTTTTTCTACCTATTAACACAAAAGTACGAATATATGACATGAATGTATATGACATGAATTATCTGTTTCTGTTTACTAACCAGAAACTTTAAAGCATTAGCAACTGCTTATAGTTTGATATGGTCTGTAGTATGAATGGTAAAAACAGCTTTTGGGGAGTAAAATGTCATTAATCTGTCATGGTTTAGGCTGGGCTAGCCACTAAATGAATGACAGAATGTCATATGAGACAGTCATATGAGAATTCTTATTCCCCAAACGTAAAAGCCACAATTTTTGGTCACTAATATTTGGGGGGGGGGGGGGGGGGGGGGCGGGCGGAAAGTAACATAAGAAAGCAGTCTCATTATTATATCAGTTTGCACTGTGATTTTATGTGTGTGTGTTTATGGTCTGTCCACATTCTCTTTGTGATGCTTTTGTGGTCAATCTCTGAGTCAGAGTGGATTTCGAGAGTAGCTGTACAGATAACCAGAATAATTTTGTTGGGCCCAGGAAACAGTGTAGGATTCAGAAGATCTAGAGGTTTTAGAAAATGGGCCCTGTCCCTGACTTCTTCAGGCTGCTTGAGAGTGTCATCACTGTTTATTGCCCAAGGGCTGTGCAGGTAGCAGCAGCAACAGCAGTTATAGCCGGATCCAAGAAAGGGCAACGAGAGCAAAACACTTTGCACCTATGCCCATACAACTCTCAACTGTAAAGTATCACAGGATGACAAGTCTAATTGTAATCATTTTATAGAGAGCTATCATAATTACAATTTTTCCCCACAGATGCACAAATTAATGCTGTGTGTTCAAGCAAAATTATTCAGGACTTGAGTACAACCATAATTTTAAAGAAATATAAATCACAACCTATTTTTGAAAGTGAGTAATGAAATTTTTAGACATTTATCTGATTCAGAAAATCAGGATTTTTATCATGATACATTTATTAAAAGTGGTAAGATGTATAGGAAATTTTAAGCTTCTGTTCTGAAAACATATTGGTATTTTAAAAAAACATTTTTTTGACTGAAAATGCAATGTAAGAAATCTATTTTAACAAGTTTGTACAGCTCTTCAGAGGCCATTTTTTCTCCAGCTTACTGTGAATGGAATGTCTTCCGGATCTCCTTATTTGTTTTAGTTATTCAACTGTTTCTAAATTAGCCTCTGTCCTTGCCATTATATTGCACACTGATGAGGGCAGAAAGACAATAGATGCTGTCACTTCAGCATTGACTGCACACACCGTATACTGCTTGGGGTTGTTTCCTTGGGAATGAATGCATTTAAATACTCTAGAGCTGAAAACTGCTTTGTGGATAAGAAATATTGTTATAAACTGATTTTCACTGTGTAACATAAGCTAAATAAGTAATAGTCCATTTTGTTAAACAAAAGTAGGGATTCCCTAGATATTCTTCAGTCTTTTCTCCCTATTTGTACAACAACATCTATTCATTCCTTTCAGTCTATAAAACTACACACTAGACATCATTAATTCTAAAAATTAATTGTCCTGTGAAAACATTTCAAGCACATGAGGCTTGATTAGATATGAAAGTTACTTGAAGTCGTTTTCCTCTCTTAATATGCAATCATCAAAAATGAAAATACTTACAATAAGAAATTTCAGCACATCAGTTGTCAGTGAATGAGGACAACGTGAGAAAACATCTCCATCTAGTGGTGTTTTCAAGATTTTGCACGCTTCCTGCCCAGGATTGCTGTGCCGCTGGGTAAGCAATTCAGCGATATTGTAACCATAGCATAAATTAGATTACATTAGTAACACCAGCATAACTGTGCTGGTATAATTGGTAGGACTTTTTTGTGGAACAAAAATCCATTTTTGATTGTCTTCAACAGACTCAATCCTGATTTCAGTCCATGGAAGAAAGAAAGGCACATTTCCTCAAAAATTCAGATATCACCATTTAAGAAACTGGCCCATGTCTTACTTAAACTGGTAATAATCAGTAGGAACACACAAGAATATCTGTTTAATAACATTATAGGTTTAATCAGAATAAATGTTAGAGTGTTTTATTTCAAAAGATACAAATCCTCAATACAAAATGAATTAAAGGAAGATAGAGTGCATTCAGACTTGGGGCCAGAGGATGCGTCCTGACACTGCTTCATTTCCTCAAATCATCTCAAATCATCTCAAATTCCTCAAATTACAGTGATCGCAGAAAAAGGCAATCCCTTGGCTTCTTTCTACAACGGGAAGAAAACAGGAGCAGGAGGAGTGGTTCTCTTTTTATTTTTTTTATTTTTTTTTTTTTCTGTACAGATAGCTTGGTTGGTGGAAAACCAGACCAGTGCAATGCCACTGAACTCAAGAAAATTCTTGGATTTTTGCCACATAATAAGGATGACCAAAATTTATCCTTCAGTAACAGAAGTTATCCTGAGTGATTCACCTCTAAAGAGATAGATCATGTAGCCACTACAGACCTCTGCACGTGCAGTGAGAAAGACTTATCAATTTCAGATATAAAAACACCTATCTAATGAACTGTGGTGGAGTCTCATAACAAGCAACAGATACAGCTCATGAAGTCATATCTATCCCACAGTGGTAGAGACTAATAAAATTCAGAAACTGAGATGTAAAGCACAGAGAGGAAGGTTACTTATGGACAGGATAAGTCAGTGTCCAGAAAGACATGAGGAGGCAAAGGTGGTTTCGCAGTGTGACCCTTTACCCTCATTTCATTTCTGACTTTGTTATTCCAGAATCCCTTTGCAGGATTAAGAAAAATTAAAAGCTAAATAAATTCTGTTCTTTCCTTGTTTCTGTTAACCGTGCTGAGTTCATTATTCATGTACTCCTTCATCAAACACATAGTCTCTATGATGTGTTCTTCTTTCAGGATGAGTATTTTTACACAGTCAGACCTTCAGTGGATTAACTTAATGGCTCTAAAGAGTGTATGTTTTCCACAGAATTACAATAAAGATAAATAAGCCACTCTATGTAAACTGAAATTATTTTCCTGAATGTGTTGAGTTCCGTGCAGTAATTTAGACATTTTCTATTTTAGCATCTTTAATAAAATACATCAATAGCATTTTTTTAGATGAGAGAAGGAATTTTCTTACCCGAATTTTGCCTGGGAAATAGTTGTATTAGTCAATTTCATCCAGTGATCTGACCATGGACCTTTTGGGATCCAAACTCTGAAGTCCAGTAGTAACACTGAACCATTACATACTATGCTTCTAGACCAGTGCACCAAATTTATTATGCTTGACCACTGAGTTTACTTGCTCATGCAAACTGGAGACACTTAACTGCCAGGCTGTGTAATCCACCCTGGACAAAGTTAAGCAAAATATAATCACTTGCCAAGAAATTATTTCAAGTGTGGTTCAGTTGCTGGCAGGCATCACCCCTTAGTGCCAGAAAGTAAAACCTTGAACTCCTTAGAGCTATCAGGAGAACTTCCTCTTGTTTCTATTAATTCAAGATTTCATCTAGAAGCTGATCTGAAGTATGTCGTAGACTTTATAATTTAAACCATCTTTTTTTCAAAATACGGAAACATAGAGCTGTACACAGAGCCATAGCTTGAATTAATCTACTATGCAAAGCAATACAGCAGTGAAGAAGGGGAGATTTCAAAGGGTCTTTTGAAATAAGCTGCACAGCCCCATTAACATTTTAGAGGGGTGGTTTACTATTAAGAATTTGGATGTGAATTTTCATAATTTTGTATTTAGCCATTAGCCTACACTGTTGTAACGATATGCAAGTGACAGGAGAGGGCAGCAGAAGACAGTTGTGACGCCAGAGCTATAGCAAATGTTAAGCTTTTTAAACATGCTGTTTGTATGCTTGATGGCTTTTCAGTATTCTGTTTCATTCTGGTCCAGCTTAGGTGCCTGACTGAAGAACGTGTTTAATTGTAGCTATTAAGTTTTGAGTAGAAAGCCAAGGAAGATTCTAACCTTGGTGAAGAAATCCAAATTCAAAATGTAGTAAGAAAATTCTACTCACAATAGATTTGTCCTTTAATTCACTTAATGAAAGGAGACATGGGCTCAGGCTTACATAAGAGGTACTAAATCCCTATTCTGTGTTTATTGATTATGAGGAGAATGCATCTTGGTTTACTTTGGGAGAATATTTAAAGACTCCTATATAGAAGTAAATCTTTTGAGCTTTATGCTAAGTGCCGTTCATGTTCATAAGAGAGTTCTGTATTTGTGTGCATACAAATACATGTATTTGTATTTGTGTGCATCGCCCTGCATGTTCATCCTAAAGTTCATCAGCATTCACTTCTGCTCACTGCTTATGCAGAAGTGAGGCAATATCAAGGCTCTGGGGTACTCCTGCCTGGTAAGGCTGTAGGAGTAATGGGTGTTGCGCTCAGCTTGGGCGGTATCATCACTATTTGTGACAAACGCTGACTCTTTACAACTGTCACTGTTGGGCCACTGATATATCTATTGCATAGAAATGGCTAATAAATTTCCCCTGTAAAGTCTGGTATCTGAATTGTTCCAGATTTATTATACTGATGAGCTGGTGACTTACTGTACTGAGTGTTTGGATTTATATTGCAGGTTCTCAAGTCAGCAAAACAATAAATTGCTCTTTCTGGTCGGCTCCCATTTCATTTTGACTGAGACTGCTGCCATCTGAATCCACAAAAAAGCCCAAATCCGTGATCCTATCTCCACAGTCTCTATCCAGCTTCCCCAACAGATGTAATTCACTCAGTGTCTGTGCCTGGAGAGCACACTACAGCGCGGGTCTGTTCACCTCGGTCCCGAATTTTAGTGCCAGTTGGAAAAGTCCGGAGACAGAAGTTCTCTGCTCATTCTCAGAACACAAAAAGGAGTAGCAGCAGCTGTGTGAGCACGGTCTCTCCTTCAGAGAGTCTCACTGACCATGCTGAGGGCAGAAAGAGCACCTGTTAAACTCTTGGCTTTGCTGTTAATGTGATCACCTCCAGTTTTGCTATCATGGTGCTGCCGGGTGAGGGTAACACATGCACTGCAAACTGAACTTTCCTGCCTCACACACACATAATTCACAGCTGCAATTAAACCACCCTGCATCCCCATTATTAATCACTCGGCTCATATACTCAGGATGGGGTGAGGAAAATCAGTGCAGATGAAGTGAGATGATCAATTTCCAGAAATGTTGCAGCCCATTTTGGCCCTTGGATCAGGCTCATAAAACCAATGTTGTATTTGTCATTAAATGCATGATCTACAGACACAGGCATGAATAAATGTGATTGTCGTTTCAAGCTAACTGAATGCAATAATAATAAAAAAATATTCCCTTCCTTGTAGTGATATCCGACGCAGTAGGCTGCTGCTGCCAAGAAGATAAATCCAAATGATGTGCATGTGTTGAGAGGTTTCCTTTGGACTGACTGCAAATGCAAAGGCGTCTGACACAGTTTGACTGAAGCTACATCAGACTGGGTTTATGGCATTACAGGCTGCATGTTTACTTAAAAACCTTTTCAAGTTATATTTGGATTTAAAGATTGTTATTAAGTGTATGCTGGTTTAAGGTACATATTTTTCTTGCTCTGTGCTCCTGGAACACAGGTTTTTTTCTACCCATGTTCAGATAAGGCCTGAAAGACGGCTTTCAAAGGGAGTTGAAGTGAGGTAATAGGTTTAACAGACCATCTACAGGCTGCCTCTCACTGCCAATAATTAAGCACTCACTATTGTTCGCAGCTTTATTAATAAAGCAAATCTGAGTTCAGTGTTATCCCAGAACAGCGCTACTAGATCAGGACAGAAACCCTGTCCATTCCAAAGTTTGCTCAATGGGAATGGCTGAAGAGAATGGCTGAAGATGCTGTCTAGGGAAGAACATAAGAACAGACTCAGCATTATCCCTAGTACTCTCATGGTCTCCCAACATTTACAGTTCAGGATCTTCCTGAGCCAAACGTGGTTTCTATCACATAGTAACTTAAGTGGATTTCTGTTCCATAAACCTGCCCAAATTTCCATTGAAGTTCACAAAACTATTAACTAAACCATGAAAAGCACACATACTTAGGTTTTATGTCTACTGGATACAAGGAAAGAAGGAAAACACTACAAACACTACTACTTTCCCCCTGTCACAACAAGCAGTACTTCATCGGTTCATTATTTACCTCTAAATATTTAAGCTGAACACAATAATCTTACCTAGGTGTGCAGAACAGACTTCTGAACTCTGATCTTGACCTATTCTCCTAATTGCTGACCTAGCCTTCAAGTGTTTTTTCAGAACCATATCCAGTTTAGGAAGGCAGATAGCTTTTTTTCTTCTCTTTTTAATTTTCTTTTCTTTTTTTTTTTTTTTTTATCTCCACTAGATTTTAAAATATTTCCTCATTTCACCTCCTTTTAGTTTACTGTCTAACTGTATGTGTGCAGCAACTTTTACCATAAGGATGTCTTCCTAGAAAACGAAAAGCAGAGAGAAGCCAATTTGTGTCAACAAGATGTAAATCAAAGTAGTCTTTGGCTTCTTCTCAAGGTACAAAATAATCAATCACTTGACAATTTGCTCAGTGTTTGGTTCAATGCACAAAAGTCCTTCCTTGGGACAAATTCAGGAAGCAGATCATGACTAGAGATTCACATTGTGGACTGAATCTTCTGAACATCCAAGAATCTTATTAATGATAGCTAAAACTGAGGATGACAAAGCATGATTCATACACATAATGACTTCTGTCCTTTGGGATCTCTGTTGTGTCGTTAATGGATTCTCAGAAGTGTGATTTTTAATTACTTCAAAAGGTAAGATATGCCAGCATGTTACCCAATTCCCTCAGGCCAAATTGCTTTGATTTGCAGCAGTGAATTTCCATTGACTCTGCTGAGCAGGATTTTGAGAGCGTGGGAGCTCCACTGGCTGGTACTAGTCACTCTGCATGAGAATCAAAGCTATGTTCTCCTGAAATAATAAAGCTGGCATCCAGTAGATGGAGGGAGTCCTGTGAAAGCCTTGTAGAAACAATACCTCACTGGTGCCTTGATATGATTCCTCCTCATCTCTGATAGAGTTTGAAGAGTATGAAGTAGAAATTCTGCTTTTATGTCCAAGCTTCATTCGATGTAGTTCTCAGCTGCATAGAAATACATTAGAAAGAAATAGAGGGGTAGGAAACACCTCATTTTTCAAGCATACAATCAGTACCAGCCAATACTGCCTAACATCATCCCACCTCACTGAGGAACAAAGAGTTTAGTCTTGTGTTGACTTTTAAGAGAAGGTGTGAAGCTATAGGCAAGTGCTTAAAGACTCACAGAAAGTGAAAGAGGCACAGAAAGAGTCAGAGTCGGGGGATGTAGGATGAGTCGGATGAGTAGGGAAGTGACCATGCCTCTGTACTCGGCCCTGGTGAGGCCTCACCTCGAGTGCTGTGTTCAGTTCTGGGCCCCTCACTACAGGAAGGACATTGAAGTGCTGGAGCGTGTCCAGAGGAGAGCCACCAGGCTGGTGAGGGGTCTAGAGAACAAGTCATATGAGGAGAGGCTGAGGGAACTGGGCATGTTTAGTTTGGAGAAGAGGAGGCTGAGGGGGGACCTCATTGCCCTCTACAACTGCCTGAAAGGAGGGTGTAGAGGGGTGGGTGTTGGCCTCTTCTCCCAAGGGAATAATGACAGGACCAGAGGAAATGGCCTGAAGTTGCGGCAGGGGAGGTTTAGATTAGATATTAGGAAGAATTACTTTACTGAGAGAGTGGTCAGGCACTGGACCAGCCTGCCCAGGGAGGTGGTGGAGTCACCATCCCTGGAGGTATTTAAGAAACGTGTAGACACGGCACTTCAGGGCATGCTCTAGTGCCCGAGATTGTTGGTTTGTGTCTGTTTGTGGGTGGGGTGGGGTGTGATTGTGGGTGTTTGTTTTGGTTTGGTTTTGGTGTTTGGTGTTCTGGGATTTTGGTTTTTTTTTTGTTTGTTTTTGGTGGGGTTTTTTGGTTTGTTTGTTTTTTTGTTTTTGGTTTTTTTTTGTTTGTTTGTTTTTTGTTTGGTTTTTTTTTTTTTTGTTGGTTGGACTTGATGATCTCAAAGGTCCCATCCAACCAAAAATATTCTGTGATTCTGTGATTTTCCCCAACAAGGGCTAGTCAAGATACTGTGGTAAGTAAGAGAATGGCTTGAGTCTCCTCTTTACTTAAACATGTTCTTTTAGCAGCAAATATTTTCACATCTGCCTTGTTAGGGAGAATGCAACACTCTTTTACTTGCTGCTGGTATTGATCACTTTAGATGATTTATCCACCTGGCTGAGTAGGCCGTGCTTTTTTCCCTCAGATAAAGTGTAAAGTCTAACTTAGCTTCAGTAGATTCCTTGATGCTAAAACAATTTTTTGTGGTACTTGATAGAAGATTTTATAAAGAAACAAAGCGTTAGGCTGGGGGCATCATAGATGTGTGGGTTCTCTTTTTCCTAAGAAGCCAAAGCGACACGAGCTCAGCAGGGTGGCAACTGTATCTTCCAGCCTTTTTATTTATTAAAACAGGCAGATGACTGGTCTGTTCCCAAAGCTCCTGAAGTAGAGGTGGAATTCATGGAGGTCTTCAGGGTATAACTTATCTGTCAATGGCAGGCATAATCATCCTCCCACACTTACCCTGTCAATGTCTCTGGAATAAGAAAGTAGACCCTTTTCCCACTCTCTTTCTGTATATCCAGACATTTGCATTATGTTTTCCCTTCTTATAACCACTGCAGGATGCAACCTGACGTATGAGTTATGCCTTTGGTGCCGACTCACGTAGAGCTGAACTTGCTACCAGAATTTTAACGACATGGTCAGCAGCAGCACGCTGGTAAGCTTTTTGGAGCAGTTCTCAGTTTCAGAAATCCAGTTAGAACAGTCATTTCTCTATCAATGGCAAACACAAGAAACATGAAAGCTCACATGCTTCTGAAAAAAAAAAGCCCCAACCTACCAAAAAGCAGCAGAATTGTGCAAATGTTAAAAATTACTGAAAGTCAGATTGTTGCTGTGGTGTCTCATGCTGTATAACTTATTTAGAATAGCTGTTGAGCGCCATTTAGTGAAAAGTAATCCTTCTGTAGAAAATCATTTACCTCTAGAGATGAGAATACCAGATCCCTGTACCGCATTATTCTAATGGTTAAGCAAAGGACCAGCATCAATTTAACAGCTAAACATCGCTGGCTTTTCTGGATTGCTGTTTGCTTAGCATAGAGAAGTACACGAAAAAATAAAAAAGACTCAAGGCCTCAGAATGAAGAGTTCTTTGGTTCATTAACTGAATGACTGTTAAATAAACTATGATTTGTACATGTGAAACTGCTTTTGTCTCATTTGTAGATCTTCAGGTACATTTCAGACATCCAAGTGCTATGTATAAGCACAGACAACTGTTATAAATTACTGTTTTGAGGCCAGACCCTTTTAATTTATTAGCTCAAAGTGGAACATGAAGCTTGAGACAGCAGTGAGGCTGGAACATAAACCCAGGAGTACCTGAGAGAAATGAGGATTGTCTTGTCTTTCTAAACTATTTTTAAGGGTCTGTAGCTTTGTGTGGTTCACAGCTGATCATAAATGTAAGGACATGAGCAAGATTCAGGCTAGTTGTCAGAAAAAAAGAATGACAGAAAGAAAAATTTACCTTCTAACTTACTCTGTGTGTTTGTGAAGCCAACATTTAACCACATTACAGTGGGTGGCTGTTTGTCACCTGCTGGAGTGATGGGTATTGCCATCATGAGGAGGCACATGTCACTCCATAAAGCTCTACAAATCTGTAAACTTCTGGGAAAAGGAGCATCCCAGAGTCCCAGCTGAAGGACAGAGAGTAGAGAGTGAGTGTTGTACGGTGCAATGTGAAATCTCTGTTGGCCTGTGTGCCAGAGGGAGTTATATTTAGTCATGCTTTTTCCTCCCTCCTATGCATCCTCCATGGAGTATTAAACTCTGCTAGTAGCTCTATCAGACAATTATTGGTAGTTTTTTGCACAGATGCTCAAAATTATGGGTTCAGTTGTGTTTTAGGCATTAATCTATAAACTGCTTTAATGTGCATATCCTGAAAAAACAGGGAAAGAAAAGAAAAAAGTCATAGATATTCATTAATATTTCTTGGTTGTTCAGTAGGACTTAGCTTATCAGAACAATAAAAGAAACCAAACCAGACAGTGTGTTTACCTCAGCTAGGAGTCACATATAAAGCAACACCCCCTCAACTATAGAGCAGACATGTTGCAATTAGCTACAAACTCTTTGACATTATATGCTTTGATCGTTTAATGATAATGATTCTGAGGTAAATGACTTTCCTAGAGTAGATTTTGCTTTTGTAAAACATTAACTACATGAAGTCTCCCTGATTTAATAGTATTTAAATTAACCATTGTTCTACAGTCAAAGATGATCTGCTAAATTGCAATATAATGTTTCAGAGGGAAGGAAATGAATTATTGCAGTTTTATTTTCTCTGAGGTTTATGAGGATGCTTTATTGTTCAAATTAAAAAATTATTTGACTTCAATTTTCAGCAATATAATTTTATGATAACTAGAATTAATGATTGCCATTTTTAAAGCAAACAGGGTAAAAACCTACTTGCCTTATTGACAAATCTAACTGCAATTGTCTTTAGAAAAGTTCCCTTCTGCTTTAATAACTTATTTTAGCATAATAAGCAGGCCTGGCTCTTAAAACATAGTAAAAATGGGAAAATCAATGGGAAAAAGGAGGAACACCGGCTTAGCACCTTTTACTGTGCCCCCATAGGAGAAACCAGGGTATCTCCTGTGATGGGGAGATGTTATTAGGGAAATGGTTGGAATTGGCAGTTCAAACCCCAGGTGCAGATGGGCATCAGCAGTGGAAAACAGAGGCAAGATTAACAGAAATCTTCTTATAATTCAGAGGGCACCAGAAAGCTAATCTGAGATGCAGTGCATAAAAGAATAATTTATCATCAAGCTTTTGACAGCATCCAGAATACACGAGATGTTTTCTGCACAACTGGGAATGCTCATTTGCTGCTCAGAAAAAACATAGTTTATAAAAATTGGCACTGGACAAAAAGAACAAGCGAAATCTGGCTGGTGTTGTCTGTTATACATAGAGTTTAACCTGGATAGTTGCAATTCCTAACAGCCGAACATTCAGTGCTTTAAATTTATTGTATCATGACAGGTTCCTTAGCTTAAATGTTAAGCTGCAAAAAGTGAAAATTAGAGTCTAATACCTATTTGAAGTTGTACTGAAGGACTTTTACCAAAGCCTGGTGTGAATCATTGTTCTGGCTTTTGTCATTGAATTGGGCAAAATATGGTACAAAGCAAAGTTATATACTAATGTCTGGACAGCTTGGAGCATGGCAGGAAAAGATTCCCTATGTTTCATAAACAATTTGACAAACTGTGAATGAAATACAATTAAAAAAAATTACAGAATGTATTGTGGTGTAACCTTGGACCTTGTGTCAGGCATTAATAATCTCTTTTATTCCATTCCAATTACTTCATAGAACTGCACATGAGAAATATTTCTGGTCCTTTGGTATCAATCTCAAACAAAAAAAAAAAAACCCCAAAAAACAAAAATAACAAATTCTTAATTGACCATTCAGTTCAGTGCTGTCTTAAATGCAATTCTGCCCCAAGTCATCACGTCCCTTCTCTTTCTTGTGGGTGTTGGCCCTCTGTCCAACAGCACTAGGAAACTGTGACAAGAGAGAATGATCTCTTTCTGTATCTTCTCTCTCTCATTGGTTTTAACATTTCATGGGATTAGGGTATCTTCTGTGAGTGACATATTCCACCAGGGCATCATGGTGAAAAATATTTCTGGCAGGAAGTTTCAACATTTAGTCCAAAGATAAAATATTCAGTACATTCAGATATAATTCCCTGGTCAGTTTTACAATATTTTTTTTTTTGTCAAGCTGTCTTCTAAGCATTATGTGTGCACACCAGCAATGTTTGGATGTGATTTGGTACAATGCTGGGTCTAGAGGAAGCAGTGGGTCAGTAGCAAATGTGCACTGATCTGTGGTGGTAACTCTTAGCTGTTCCTTGGCAGATGAGAAGGCAGGTTAGCTACTCCTGCAAAATCCCAAACCTGAATCAGCAGTGAACCTGAATCTAACATTTACAATAATTTCTCAGGGAATGGTATGCATTACCAAAGATGTACCCTATCTTAATTGAAGTAAGCTTAAAGAGGGGAATTTTGACAAAACTGGTTTTTGTGAGGAAAACTCCTTTCACCAGCATAGACAGAGATACACTCTCAGAGCCTCCGACATCCAAGGAAGGCTTTATAGTAAGGGGAAATAAGGAAGACAAACTGGGACAGGGGAGATAAAGCTCATGTTGACTACTCTGAGGCAAAGGTGTGGTTTACACTCATTATTCTTATGAAAAGGTTTCAAAAAAACTTGATTTCCTTCTTGTGCAAAACAGGACTCCTCCTTTCCTTCCCTGCCCAGTTAATTATGAAACAGATGGTTAATTGTTATGGCCAGCCGTAAACAGGGGAGGGTTATGTAGATAACATGCTAAGCAGTGTTCTTCTTGTGTCAGAGGTATCTAAGACTAGTCAGCAAGTACAGGGCAGAGATTTAGTCCCTTTTTACCTAGCGTTCTCACTTCTTAGTGAAGACATTAGCGAAGTGCTTGAAAATACAGACTCCAAGTCTGCTGTGAATCACACTGATACAGAAAACTCATAACAACTTCACTGACTTTTCGCTCTGTAGTGGTAGCATTAGATAGCATGCTTTAGGAGTAGGAATAAAGTGTGGTTTCTAGTGAGAAATTACAGAAGAAATTGAAAGCAGAAGGATGATTTTACATCAGGGAAAAAAGCAATAACTGAAGTAAAAGTAAAATAAAATGAGACGCTTAAGTGGAATCAGTCAAACAACAGTGTAATATTAATGGAGGCTGTGAATTTTGTGTGGGTTTGGCTGTGAAAGTTCAATTAAGGAAAGATGAATGCATTTGGGGATTTTTTTTTGCAATCGCAGATTGCTTTCTTTGCTAGGAGAGCAGGGCTCATCTCAGATTGCAAAGAATCCCTCTCATCATAGTTTATTATATTTGAAGAAGCAAAATCTTCAGAAACTTAGACCAACAACAATGTCTTCTGAGCTGGTCACAAATTACTAGTATTAGAAGGCAAGAGCGTGGCTGTTCAGAGTAATCTGCAATATTGTTTGGTGACTGTAATATAGAAAGACGAACCAGTCTTTTATGTATCCCCACTGGAAGTGTTACTGAGACGAATTTGGCTCCAGCTTGTCAGACAAGAGAGACATTTTGAGATGTAAACTGTCCTATCGGCACTTCATTTTTCTAGTCCTAGTAGTACATATTTGTGCATTTAGAAAAGGAAATCTTTAGGGTAAAAGCAGAACTTGGTTACTGACTGGCATTTCTGAACAGTATGTACTTTTGCCTTTGAACAATAGTCTTTGATATAGTGGATGCCACTGAGGTAATCTCACTGTCTGAGGCAGACATTGCCAAAGCATTTATAACACGAACAAGCAGAAGAGGGAAGAATATAGGAGCAGATATGATCCCTCTTCCGCTATTAGTACATTCTTCCAGCCCAGCAGAAGAAGGATGGAAAACCATTAAGGAAACATCCTGGTGGTTGAGTATCAGTCTACTGTATTATTTCTTGAATATTTCAACCACTTGTGACTTAATTATAACATATAATTTAAATTTCTCACTGGAACTGGCAGGTATGAGGCAGCAAATCCAGCCAAGCAATCCAGAGTGAATCCAGACTTTGGAGCAATCCAGCTGAGCTCCAGTGTATGACCTCAGTCTCTAAGCGTCATTTCAAATGTCCAGCCTTCTCTTGGCTCCTTCCTTCCCTCCCTCACTTTCCTCAGTTGCAGCCCCATCCAGAGGCCCTGTTCTTTTCTCTCCATGATCCTTGCTCATATCATTAACAATAAAAGTGAAACTGGGAGTAATAAAAACATAGGAGATACCATGAGATAATTACTGTAACCAAAATAACATAGTTCAACAATTGCAACTATAGGTCCAGCAGCACAATTTAATGCTTGCTTTGCTTTGCTTTGATTTTTTTTTTCTCTCTGAGTGGAGAGTATACAGTACTGTGCTAGGTAAATCATGTGTTAGTTCTAGTCATTTTGAAATCTTAGGTCCCACTGCAAAAGAATATTAGAAGTTGAAAATAGGTTCTGGGAAATATGAGCATTTTGTGGTAAAATATTGCAAAACCATAGTGATTTCTCTAGAGTTCACGAAACGGCTGAAACAGTAAAAAACCAGTGGGTATTCTGACGGAAGCCCTCTGAGGGAGATATGACAAATAAAATAGTATGGAGAAATCCCAAAGGACACAAAGTGACAGCAGTTCTGACACTGACTATAAATAAAGAAAATATTTTAGTACAGATAGGTAGATTGTTGGACCAAGAAATTCTGTGGCAGCAGAATACTGTCAGCAGTCGCTGAGTTGATCAGAGTTAGAAAATTTTCAGTTTCAGGGTGCATTTTACTTAGTAGGTATGAAATCCTCCAGAACTAGGCTAGCTATTTTGGAATGAACTGAGTGCCACTGTGTGCAGTGCTGCGTGCTTTTTCTTGTAGCTTTAGACAGTGTCTTATATTTTGAAGTAAAGATCTTTAAATCAAAGATTCTCATTCAATGATACATGGGCAAAATGTTGCAAGTGGGACTATCTGAATTACTAGTACCTTGGGACAGGAAAATAGTTCAAATTTGAGGCTAATGAGGAAAGTAGCTCTTTATCTGTTTCATCACTAAAGCAGGATCATAAGATGCATCCACTTTTCTAAGTAACTTAAAATTATAGCATATCTGACATGGGACACAACTATTCCTTTTGCAAGAAAAAGAATATTTGACTTTTAGCAGATATGGTATTAAAATGTTGAACCATCTCTTTAGAAGGGAGATATTGCAAAGTTTTGTGTCCCACCTGTGATGAAAGGAGGGCTTACTGGCAGGGCTCTGCATTTCTCATCTTTCACCAGTACTTCATTCATGCCTTTTAAAGCAGTTGCTAGGTGGGCTTTTTATGAAGCCTCCTACAGTGGAAAGATTTTATTTGATCTCCATTTACAGGAACATCATTAATTTGCATTTATAAAAGTGACACTTCTTCTATTTTATGAAAAGTAATTGGATTTCTGTAAGAATGTTCCTTGAATGATTTATAAGAAAACATGTAGGAATTTGCCATCTATTGTGATCTGTCTTCAAAATTTGTTCTACAAATTAAGTCATGCTACCTGTCTGTCTACTTCATTAGTAGTGTTGTCTTTTGAATTTTAATATCAATGTCGAACAAATACTTCAGCCTTCCACTACAATACAGTCTAAACAGTGAGGGAAAAACTGATGACAGAACATTTCCCTCCTATGCAGAGGGACTATTTCACAATAATTGACACTCTCCCTGTGAAGATCCTGTTCAGGTGATATACTTTGGCACACAGTGTGACATTTTTATAGTAGAAAATGAAAGTAATATATTACTTTCTTCTGATGCATAGATTAGAGCCCAAGATATAATTACCGCTGATTTTTCTTCCTTCTTTAAATTAAAAGCAATAAATGTAGATAGGCAATGTCAGAATGAATCAGCAATTCCTGTGTTTTAAAATTAAAGTTGTATCAAAGAAATTAAGTATCAGATGTTGCCTTTTGGACAACATTGTGCTCCTGAAGCTTCAGAATTAAAAAAAAAAAAAAAAATGAAGGGAGAGAGAAAGAAAAATAAACTATTTTCAATGCCCAGAAAATCTAACAAAATTGGGAGAGTTTTTAAAGCTGTTGTACGTCACTTCTACAGAATTCTGGAAGAAAATAAACATTACTGCACCTATCTTCTGTGCACTCTTGGGTCTGTCAGTGAGTAGAATCAAATTGGATTCTACAAAAATGGAACCGCATGGATAGATGGCTTTAGGCTAGAGCTGTGTGTGATCCTCTACTGAGAAGGCTACTAAACAATGAATGAGGCTTAGCCATGTCCCAACATAAGAAGGAGATGGACCTGTTGGAGCAAGACCAAAGGAGGGCCACGAAGATGATCAGAGAGCTGGAGCACCCCTGCTATGAGGACAGGCTGAGAGAGTTGCGGTTGTTCAGCCTGGAGAAGAGAAGGCTCCAGGGAGACCTTATAGTGTCCTTTCAGTACCTGAAAGGGCCCTGCAGGAGAGACAGGGAAGGACTCTTTATCAGGGAGTGTAGCAACAGGACAAGGGGTAATGGGTTTTTAACTGAAAAAGGGGAGATTTAGATTAGCTATTAGGAAGAAATTCTTTACTGTGAGAGTGGTGAGACACTAGAACAGGTTGCCTAGGGAAGCTGTGGATGCCCCATCCCTGGAGATGTTCAAGACCAGGCTGGATGGGGCTTTGAGCAACCTGGTCTAGTGGGAGGTGTCCCTGCCCATGGCAGGGGGGTTGGAACTAGATGATCTTTAATGTTCCTCTCAACTCAAACCATTCTATGATTCTATGTAGGATCGCAGTGACAATTAGACATACCATTTTAGAAAAGGTTTCTTATAAGGATAGTACACTGGGTAAGTAGGAGCCAAAATTGACCTATATATCCTGTATCTTTATTTTGCTTGGATTTCATTATTTTGGGTCCTTTAGCTGGACCCACTGTAGAGCACTCAACCGCTGCTGTTGTATGTAACTTATATTGCCTGTAACTCCCTACATGTGGATATGATTGTGAAGATGGCAAACTCTTTCAAAACTGTCAGAAAAATAACTTTTCTATTGCTTTCTGATCTAACTACACTGCACAGAACAAATACGATCCAAAGGCTTCATAATAGATACAGCAGAAGAAATAGCTTCCAACAGCTAATTACTTGATTTACTATTATAAAAACAATTTCCAAAGACAACTTGTAATGAGCTATAGAATAAGTTCCTAATGAACTAACTATGCCTTACGGTGAATAATTAGACAATCCTTCAGTTTAATTGAAGCATTAAGGAACTGTTCCAAGCCTTAAAGATAAATGCAGGAGATGTTTTACATTCAACACTCTGTATGTCCACCTACCTGGACAAAGGACAGGCAAACACTGACATGTTAATTATGATTTGAGAGATATTTTCTACTAGGTGCAGGAAAAAATAATATGAAAAAAGCAATATTCAGTATGAAAGGGAAAAGGCAATCCACTGTAAATATAAAGTTGGTGAAAGAATTTCTGCAATAGAGGGGAACATGATAGTTATGATGTAATAAAAAGTTTAACATTATTTAGTTCACTGATGATACTTTATTGCTGTAAAGCATAATTTCTTCATTTTCCTCCTTGTATTTATGCTAGATTATATCCATTGATGATTTAGCTCATATTTCAGAATTAGGTTACAAACCATTTATTGGGAAGTAGTCAATGTATCATTTTTCTAATTGCAATGAAAATGATACAGTTGTGCTTTTTCTTGCCCTGGAGAATTGTTCAGTTTCCAAAACATCATCAAATGCAAAGTTTTTCAACAGCTGGAGTGTGCACACTCAAACAAATCCTCATTTGTAAAAGAAGTGTTGTTGCTTTGTAAAAAAAGCTTTTTTAATGGGCAAGAGATAGTATAGTTTCCTCTCAGCTACCTTTTCTTCCAAGTGAATTGAACAGTTACAAAGGTGCAACTGAAATAAATAAAACAAAAAAGCCTGATACTTGGGGCCAGATTCTGTCTGTCTGCATCTGTAATAGAGTCTGTACAGTGCCTGGACCCATCCCCAGGCCCTGAAACATAACGTGAATATGTATTATTTTACACTCTTAAACTTTGAACTAGGGTGGAGGTGTCAAACTGCCTACTGGGAATAGTTTCAAGTCATTGCTGTTGTCTACATGACCTCACTCTGTGTTCTGTATGGACATGATTTATAGAATCATAGAATCATAGAATAGTTTAGGTTGGAAGAGACCTTTAAAGGCCACCTAGTCCAACCCCCCTCCAATAAGCAGGGACATTTTCAACTAGATCAGGTTGCTCAGAGCCTCATCCAACCTGACCTTGAATGTTTCCAGGAATGGGGCATCTACTACCTCTCTGGGCAATCTGTGCCGGTGTTTCACCACCCTCATGAAAAATTTCTTCCTGATACCGACTCTAAATCTACCCTTTTTTATTTTAAAACCATTACCCTTTGTCCTATCGCAACAGGCTCTGCTAAAAAGATTTCCCAGTGAACTTAAAGCTGGACCAGCTAGTGAATAGAAGGAGACCTGCACCTGGGAAGCCCTGGGGTCTGAGCTGGCAACTGGGTAAGGGGCCAAGGGTCCAGCACGGGTACTGGATAGACTTAAAGTTCATGCTAATACTCAAGGAATATGTGCAAGATGTGCATCCATCTGATGGATGAGGGCCCGTTAGGAGTGGGTCCACTGATGAATGTTGTGGGGGACTCAGTGGCAAAGGCCATCAAAAAGGCTTATGCACTCAGTACCTTCTTTGCCTTGGTCTTTACCAAATTCTGCCTTCATGCTGCGAGGTACACAGGCAGCAGAATCTGGGCAGGCGAGATGTAACCCACAGTAGAAGAAGACTGAATTAAGGAAATTGGACAAAGACAAGTCCATGGGATCAGACAGATGCACACAAGAGTACTAAGAGAACTGGCCAGCGTCTCTGAAAGGCTGTTCTTATAAGTTTTGAAAGGTCATGATGAAGTGGAGAGGTTCCTAATGACTGGTAAAAATCATCACACCAACCTTCAGGACAGGCAAGAAAGAAGATTCAGAGTACTGCTTACTGAGTACTGAGTACTGCCTCATCTCAATTCCTAGGAAGATTATGGAATAAATATTCTTCAAAGCTATTTCCATGAAGTATAAGAAGATGGTTAGGAAAAAACAGCATGGCTTTAGTAAGGATAAATCATACTTGACGGATCTAATTACCTTCTATGTTAAGACAACCGCCTTTGTGGACAAGAGGGGAAAGCAGTGGATGCCTCTACTTCAGTAAAATTCTCAACATAGTTTCCTCCAAAGTATCCCTTTAACAAAATTTGAGAGATACAGGTTGGATTGGTGGACAGCAAAATGTGTGGAAAAGTGGCTGGACTTTCAGACTCAAAAAGCAGTGGTCAACAGTTAAAAATCTAAATGAAGGATAGCTACTGGCAACATTCCTGAGGGGCCAATGGTGGAACCAATATTGCTCAGTGGTCTCGTTGATAACTTGGATCCTAGAATGGAGTGCACTTTCCAGAAGTTTGTGGCTTCCACCAAACTGGAAGAACAGTTTGTAAACCTCAGAGAAATGGCTGCCATTTCAAGGGACCTGGACAGTCTGTAGGAACGGGTTGTCAAGAATCTCATAAAGATCAATGAAAGCAAAAAGCAAAGGTTTTCATCCAGGGTGGAATAACTTCATGCAACAGTATAGGCTGGGGGCCAGGTGAACAGAAAACAATTTTGCAGAAGGGACCTGGGGATCCTGGTGGACTTCAAGCTGAACGTGATTCGCCCTCACAGTGATCAAGGCCAACTGTACATGAGGCGGTTTTTGCAGGACAGTAGCCAGGAGTTCAGGGGAAGTGATTATTCCTCTGTACTTGGCACTTAAGAAATCACACCTGGAGTACTGTGTCCCATTTTGGGCTCCAAAGTGAAAAAATCTTATCAGCATACTGAAGTGACTCCAACAGAGTCCATTAATGTGGTGTGAGGTCTAAAGCACACAATGTATGGGGAGAAGCTGAGAGAGATAATCTTGTTTAGCCTGAAGAAAAGAAGGCTGAGAGGGAATCTTTTTGCTGTTTACAACTATTTACAGGACTGATGGAAGAAGATGAAGCCAGATCCAGTGAAAGTACAAAAGGCAATTTGTGCCACTGAACCAGAGGCTTAGAGATGATGTGGAAGCTCCACTCCTGAATATATTCAAAGTTTCACTGGACAAGACACAGAGCAACCTGTTCTAATTATGAAGCTATCCTCGGTTTGAGCAGATAGGTTTGACAAGATGATCTCCAAAGGTCTGTTTAAAACCAAATTATTCTATGATTTTACATATCTAAAGAAATCGAAACAAACTAAATTTTTTCCTCCTGGGGCTTTCCCTAGTCATGAAGAACTCCTGATAGTTTTGAAGCTAATATTGCTTTATCTTTTTGATGCACATTTTTCTGGTTATCCACAGTTTAGTTAGAGATGATTTTAAAAGCCTTTGTGAAAGCTGAAGGCCACATTGCTGAGCCATTGAAAAAATAGCAATAAAGATTCCTAGAGAATGGAAAAATCATTTAAGGGAAAAATTGAACAGTTCTGCTTTAATTTCAAGCAGAAACTTTCTCTTAGTTTTGCCAGCACCTGATCTGAAGATAGGAAAATTTAAAACAGCTCAGGACAAGAAAACCTCGTCCTTAGTATCCACAAATTATTTGAACAAACAGAATGGTAATTTCATGGGAAAAGTATGGTTTTTTTCCCAGTATTAGAGGATTTAATTTTTATTCCTGTTGCTTAATAGTATTGTATCTCTGCTAAGGCAAAAAGTAGTCTGAAACTACCCACACAGACTGGGTTACGATTGCTGTGTCCCAGATTTGCTTCAGAGAAAGGGTGTAAGTAGTATGGGTAATCACATCAACGGCCGGAGGGGCAGAGCAGAAAGCACTCCTTAGGTGGAGGCAGTAGACAAAACTGAGCTCCTGTGGTGTTCTTTGAGACTTGGATTCATGTTCTGAAAAGCTTTTTATACGTAAAATGTGAATTGACTCCTATGGAAGACACCGTTGGGTTAACAAGGAAACTGTAAGTTTGTAATGGACTTCAACCTTTTTAAATCAAGCTGTTGCTACTTACAGATGGATGTTTCGCATTATAGGTAAAGGGTAGCTCTTCAGGAAAAGATTTTTCTATGGTAATTTCATTTTCTCTGGAATGTGTTGTTGCATCCTGTTGTCACTTGATTTATAAACTGGAAAGCATTAGCTGGCTAAACAAAATTATCATGCATTTAGCTATCAGAATTTTGTTATTATTCATCTGGCATTGTGGCATGAGAATTCAATTTATTGAATGGAGGAAGTATTTCTTATTATTTTGGTTCCTTCTGAAATTCTATTGCACTACAGCTATTTTAGTGGCATTATGGTATATCATTGCCATTGTCTTAAATCAGGATCCTACTGCATAATCATAAAGTCCATCCCAACCCCATGGAATTAGTAATATAAATCCTTCTGTGCGCTCTTTTTCCCTTCTTCATTAATGTTGTAACTGTAGAAAGCACAATTCCTAGAAATGTCAAAGAAAATTGCCTGCAAAGTATTTTATCTCATGTGACCATTAGCACCAGAACCAGTACACTTTAGAAATTTTATTCAGCTTGATTAGATTAGAGGAACTGAGCACAGGGACTAAACATAGAATATTCATATTTAAATATCAAAGCTTAAAAAGGAATCCAAAGAAAACACATGGCAACAGCACTTCTTCTGCTCAAGTTTTCTGTCACTTCTCTTATCTGTGACTGCTCTATATCTTTAGATAGTGAAATCTTCAGGGCAGGAGCTATGGCCCTATCTTCGAATATGGTTGAGTTGCTCTTGTCAAAATATACACTAGGGATGTAAGATCATATTTGTTATTTAATTGTAGTATCACCTTCAAATATTGCCCATCTGAGGTTGTAGTCTTACCGAGTTAGATACCACACAGACTACCAATAACAGTCTGCAATTGAATTTTTCTCATTAGGAAAAAGTGCCTGGAGGCAGATAAGTTTTCCTATTATAGCGGAGATGGCAGTGCTGGCTGACAGCTATTGCAGAACAGAGATAACAGCTGGTCTTTGCCTTTCATTGGTACTTGAGTAGAAAATGCATCAGGGTACAGGTGGGTCCAAACAAGACTGCTGTTTAATCGCTTTTATTGCAAAGCAGTGTTCACAAGACTAAAGAAATATAATCTCAGAACTTTTTACCAAGAGGATAGTGGAAAAACAATATAATAATATATCAGAAGGGGTGACATAGATTACTGCTGCTTCCTGTGACTGGAAATATTCTCAACTGCTTCATATCATGTGAGTCAGAGGCCCATGGTCCTGTCTCACACAGGAGACAGCCAGAAACTTGCAATGTTAGTGCATGAAATATGTCTACTGAAGTGGGAGAGCAGAAAATGAAGGACAAAAATCCAGTACTTCAGGTCAAGGTCTGTATCTATGTATTGGTTACATTCCTACATGGCTGACTAAATGACCTTGTCCATCTGAGGAAGACAGATATTTCTCTTTTCATCTGTGTTTTGTACCAGAGCAATGACATGAAGTTTATGTCTCCTCCATCAATGGTTCTTTAGAACTGTTTCAGTTAATGTTAAGGTACAAGACATTCTCTGGGAATGATGGATTGTGTATGAGGAAGTATTTGGTATTTTGGATGGTTTTAATTTTCTTTGCATTTGCAGAAGTAAAAACAAAACTTTAATACTTAACCAAATAATGTCATACAGTTTATACCTAGCAGTAAAATGTACTACCAATGTTTTATAGATATAGAACAGCTAAGTCTAGTCTTCTGCCACACGGTGCAGTGCTCCATCCTTCTCTTTCAAACTCTTCCCTTATCGAGTGACCACTCACTCTACTTGCGGCTGTGTGGAGAAGAAAATGTCACATGTGCCGAAACTCAGAGAAGACAAGCACTGTTGGTTTACTTATGAAACCAGCTCAATTTCTAGTTCCCATCAGCTGCAGATACAGTGTCTGAGAGTAATTAATTTCTGAATGAAAGCTCTGTTTTCTGACGTGTAAGGCACATAATGCTGAGGTGGTCACAGAGAGCAGCTCAAAGTGTTTCAGAGAAAGGAATAGAAACATGTCTAAAATATCTAGCTACGTCCATACTTCACACCACCAGGGTGACGTGCAGAGCAGCGATTGAAGTCCCTGAGATAAGCCCGGATCCATGGGGGTCTTTGGCTCTTTTTGACTGAATCTACACTAATTGCTACACACTGCTGGGGGCTGGGAACAAGAAAGCCATTTTTGCAACCTGGGGTCCCCCATGGGAAGGGAGGGATTTCTCTCTGCCAGAATCCAACCACAGCCATTCACTCTGTCAGAGATAGCAGTAATAGCAGTGAGTCTAATATCTGCCCGTCCTGCTCAGAATTTGTAAATGTATTCCTGTACCTTAAAAACCTCTAAGACATCATTTGTTAGCCAGAGATGTTGTATGGCATTTTAAAAACCTTTGGCTTAAATGCAGCTGGTTTCAGAAGCAGTTCCCCTCTGAATATGGCAGAGACACTGAAATTACATCAGTTGAAAGAATCTATTCCACAAAAATAATAATAATTTAAAAAAATGCATTGCATTTTAAGGCTTATAAGACTGAATCACTCTTTAAACGATATCTTTGTCAAAGGAGAGGACGATAAAATAGCCTTTTAAACATAAGCTGATCTTCGAATAACTTACAGGGTCATGACCTACAGGGACAAAAACAGTTATCTAAAACTGGTCAGTAATGAAAAATTTCTTACTAAATCACCCTTAAATGGGATCGGAGAATTAAATGGAGACTAAAATTCTCCATAGGCCTCAGCAGTTCTATTGTAATTAGTGTAAATATTTTATCTTGATGATCTTTGTATCATGTCTTAAATTCACAATTGACCTGAGCTGAAAATTATTGGTGGCTGAGAGAATCTTAGTAGGAAACAGTATATACGCTCACTCTGTTCTTACTCTTCCTAAGCCATCAACATATGGCTGCTGTTCAAGACAGGATCCTACAATAGAGACACACTTTATGTGTGGACATCTGGACTGCTGTTCAGATGTCTGTCAGTGCTGTCCAGGATGCATTCATTAACATAGTGAATAGCACTATGAATACAATTAACTTTATTAAATTCTTAGGTTAAGAGTTTATGATCTCCATGCTTAGGTTTTCTGAATTATTATATTATTATATTTAGCCTACTGAACTATTAAATTATACTTTATCATAAGCATCATCAGCTTGAGCAAAGATCCTGAATTATACCTTGCTATATAATCTTGTTCCTTCTCTCTAATTTTCTGTTCTAACTGCTTGATGTCTTGATTCCACATACATTCTCACCTTTTTATGATGATCATCATAAAATAAAACTCCATTCGTAAGGTTAAATGCTTCTCAAAGTAGAATAAAATCAAGCAATCTACATAAAGGATACTGTATCATTGTGATGATGATGGAAAATACTGAAATATGTGTACAAATAATCTTTCTGTGAATAATGTAAGTGAAGAAAATAAAAGCGTAATACGAGCGGTGTCCTTTTTGTCACATAACAACACCAGCTTAATTGTCTTTGTGGAAATCTTTGCTAAGTGACTTTACCAGACAGAACTCCACCATTTATCAATGCTCTGCATGCATAGAGGGACCTTGCTGAGGGTGAAAACAATCAAATCAGTGCTGAGAGGGTGCCCTATTATAAATTGTCTCAAAACCAGGAAATAAACTTAATAAAAAAAATGGATTGATGTGTCTGAGGGTTATGCATTTTGGTGCTATGCAAAGAAACCTCCACCCCTGCTGTTGCCTGCCCTGCCCTCGTGGATGAGTAGCCATCCACAACTCCTGTTGCAGTTGCACAAACAAGAAATTTGACCGCTTACACTGAAGTAAGCCATGTTTATACTATGTCAGAGCAAATCCCATGGGGAGCGTAAACTGTTTGACTGAAGAATGCTTTATTTCTAATGCTTTCTGTCATTTCAGAATTTTCTGTACAAACACTGAAGATTATTTAACTGGCCATTAATTAAAAGCATGAGAACTTGACGTTTTTTTCTTCACAACTGGAAAACATCACATTTGTTATAAAAATTATATCTATTCTTATCTAAAACACATATCCAGTCTATGACAGTTTATCCACTTGAGAATTTATTTCATGGGTCACAAAGATGCACTGTATAGTCAGATTGTTTATGCAGCATCTGAACATTTAAAGCTCTCAGTGGGGAAAATGGATTTTCTGTGTTTAACTAATCAACATAACCAAACAGAATGATCAAACCTTCTGATTCACAATGGCTTATCCTGATGGTTTTGCTTTTTCTTTTAATTATTTTTGAAAGGCAAAACTCTAAGAGAATTTGAATTATATATTGGTACAAAATTAATGGTAGGAGATACGCAAGATAACTCTTTACCTGTATGAAGTATCTTCAGTGTAGACAGCGTAGACAGTGTAGACATTATTAGTATTTCCCATCCTATAACTTCATGTGATTATCTCTGCAGCTGATTAAAATAATTTATTTTCCTGCTCACCGTAAATTAAATGCTTTCAGTCAACTGTAAAAGGTATTGGTTAGTAGCAGCAGATTAATTGGAGATAGATTAAGAACTCTACATTTGACTTCATTTGGATAGTCTCCAAATCATGTAAAAGGTAATAACTTTTAATGTTTAACCTGTAGCTGTTCTGTGATTAAATGAGAAACAATATTGAAAGTAACTTGTAGAGTTAGTTATCAATTTCATAACAATTTCTCCCATTTCTCCCTTTTTAAGGAGTTTCTCCTAGAAAGTAGAATGAAAGAAACTCAGATAATCTTTATTCTTTCCCCAGACCTTGGAAGCTTTACTCATCAGAGAAAACTTTGATGATGGTCTAATTCTAACATCTATAAAATATGCCTGTCATTAAAATATTCTCATAACATTGTTAATCAGAAGAATGTTATTTATTTATTTCAGGTCTTAAGAACTTATGTTGTGGGTAACCAACACTGGACTTTAAACTTGGGGAAAGTATTTGCCCTTGGTGAGGGTTGAAATCCACATATTTTGAGTGAAGAGTGACTTCAGCATCTTCAGACACTCTTCTATGTAGCTCTGAGCTTAGACCAGCAAAGGTTTGCTCTGGAAGTATGAGTCTATGGTTGTGATAAATATTTGTATGGGGCACAAATTGGAAAGGCTTTTGACTGGGGCTGTGGGGGGAGGGGAGGGGAAGAGGGGAAGGAGAGGAGGACAGAGTTGCAAGGGTGGCCTTCAAAGCACATTTGGCATTAAGGTAAATACCAAAAGAAAGGAACAACAAGGTGAGAACAGCAAGAGGGGCTGCATGGTAGAGCTGGTGGCATCCTGGAAGGGACAGTGATCCATGGAAGGCCCATACTAGAGTAGGGGAAACAAGGAAGAAGGAAGGAACAGGGGAATAAAAGGATAAGAAACAAAAGTGGCAGAAAGAAAACATTACACACTGACGACAACTCCCTGAGCCTTCTTTTGCCTCACCAATGCACCTGAGTGTACCCTGCAGTGATGTCAATGGGTTAATCAAATGTTTATGTTAATTGACAATAAATTAAGTTAAATCCCTCAGGATGACTCTATTTTGCTTGTGACAATATTTCTAATGGTATGGAAAGAGGGGTGTTTTGCACTAGGATATTAGAAATATGGCGCATGAAATCCTTTATCAATTGCACTGGCAATTAATTTAATGTGGAGTTGGGAGCTTCAAAAATGCTTACTATCCTGCAGTTTCTTTCCCTTCCCCTACACATAAATCTGGCTCCCTGATACTGAACAGTGACACAGCACCAAGATATAAACCAGAGAGGTATGAAGCATTTAGAGATGGATTCTGCCATAACTTCAGCTTACACAATTTCCACTTCTATCACTCAGGGACATTTGTATACATCTGACAACTGAAATACTAATAAGATTAGAAAATGATAAATCATGTATAAGAATTTAACAAATATTTCTCAGCTAAACTGTTTCTAAATGCCTGAAAGTATCTCTGAAAAGGACGGTTATGGGGAACATAAATGTGTATTACAGCAACTGCTACCTGTTGACTGCATTCTTTGGATGGATATGCTTCATTTACAAAGCCTTTATTATGAATTTAACCAGTGTTGGAAAGTGACATAATTTCTGCTTTAATGTTTTCCCTGTCTCCTCCTAAAATTAAAATCAATTTAATTCAATTTAAAATCAACCTTAATTCAAGGTTCACACAAGAGAGGTGATGACTATCCCATCAAAATTTGTGTGATAGGATTAAGTGGAGGGGAAAATGAAGATTTCTAGGACGTCTTAAAATATTCTTTGAAGGTGAAGTCTGAATTAAAAACAAAATCTATTCATAGTGTCTGAACTCAACACAATATACAATTAAGCATACAGTTGCATTACAGTACAAAAATAAATGTCACAGTAATTTTACTCTGTAGTTACCCCTGCAACTGGTGTTGCTTCAATTTGCTTCCCAGAATGCAAGGACCTTCAGATTTTCCTATTTGGATCACTCCTTGAAACAGCTTTCTCACCCTCCCCTCATTTCTGTTCTTTGGACGATGCTGGCTGCCAAACTGTAGAGATAGTTTCCCAAATGGACTATTAGGGAGTGAGTTGATGGTTTGGTTAATAAAAAGCTAGAAAATTTCTCTTCGGGATTCTCTTTTGTTAATCTCAGTAATGAAAACAGCTAAATTTACATTCTTTCATTATCCAATTTACAACAAATTTGGAAGATTTGTGTGCTCATGATTTAACTCAGAAGAATTTGTGGATATATATGCATGCATATATATGTATATACGTTAACTGAAGGAATGTTGTGATTAAATTATATAAAAGTGCAATATCTTCATTTATCTCTTCGTAGAAACTGAAGACTTGATCCAAAGATTTTTTAAAAGCCATTAAAAAGCATTTATTAAAGCAGATCTGTAAGAAAACAGCTTTACTATTCGTTGAGGCATCATTATTTTTCTTCTTTGCAGTGAAACCAAGACTGGTTTTCATGGGTGACTCAATTATCCATGAGTCATGGAAAACAAAACACTTATCTGGGATGAGAGTGATCCAGGTTTAAGCCATTTGCCTCATTCTGCACTGCAAAGCTCAAATCAGACCTGGGCTTCCTGTGGTCCTATGTGTAGGACATTTCCCTGGGGTGGTTGGTAGCACAGGGTAACCCTCCTTACTGCTGAAAAGAAATTCAGCCTTCCCAGTTGTGATGTGAGGTTTCTTCCCCAAAAAAACCATGGTCAACATGATTTGATACTGCAATGTTTTGGCTTCTGGTAGGTTATAGTTGAGAAGGAAAAAATCCAAACAAACAAAAAACCCCACCACCTCCAAAAAAACAAACAAAACCAAAATAACTCCATTGCCTTGAATATTTTCTAGTTGCTTTTTGGGGAAAATCTGGGACTGACGGATTTAAGACAGAGAGTGAAAAACTATGAGTTTTTGCTTAAGCAGTAGGACAAAACAGACTGGATTAAATCATACAAAGTGTCATCCATAAGAGGTATAGGACACTTTTTAGATATATGATCTTAATCTAAACTATAGATCTTTGGACCTAGAAATGACTTCAGGTTTCTGTAGATCTCACAACTCTTTTTGAGGTATAGCTATGGGAAGAACGTTTCGGAAGTGACTGATAACTCTCTCCCCAGGAATCCTCTGGAACTAATGGCGGTCTACAAATGGAACTGTGCAGGTGTTAAACCCTTTCAGTTTATATTCATTACCTTCTTTCAGAGTATGTCAAGAGATACCAATTTTCTCTATAAACAAATCTTTCACTAGTGACTTTTTACACAAACCCTAAATAAAGATGCAGGCTTGAAACAGTTTATCCTAAGATCATACCCAAAAAAAACTTGCAGGCCTGCCACTGATGCTAAGAGTCTATCTAAAAAGTATCCATGTTTTCTGCAGTGCATTAAGAAAACTCTGGGTTCTGCACATGCAGCTGATGCTATGTGCATTAAGAGGCTCAACAAGATTTTAGAAGTATAAATGAAATACTTTAGGCTGGGTAGAGACATTAGTCAAGGACAGCTACCTAGTAATAAAGCAAGGAAAGTGTACACATGATTGGCTCCTCTGGTTTTGGGATTTGAGTTTTCTTTGCTACGTTACTGTTGTGACTTTTGGACTTTCGCTTTGGGCTTTCACATTCTCTTAAGGTGACAAACAGGGTCCTTTATAATCTACAGACAAAAATGTTATATAGAACTTCTTGATACAAATTTATTGCATAGTTGCCAGAGATTTCAAGGGTCTGAATTTAATCTATCTGAACTCTCAAAGTAAATAATATTTTTGATACCAAGTTACGCAACTCTAAGAAGAACTATGGATTGTATCAAGACAATTAAATCCTCTTTTAGCTGATACAGTGTGACTTAAAGAAAAGCATTCTTTGACATCAAGTAAAAAATGTCATCTATGTTGAAAGCAAAAAAAAAATAAAAATTTCCCAGAGTAAGTGAACCAAGAGGAGAAGAACTTTGAGAGAACAACCCAGAACAGTATAAATAACCCACTGCTAATTGCAAGCCAAGTGCTAGCCAAGTAGCATGGCAATATTAAATTTATAGTTCAACATCTCTGCACAAATTCAAATAAGTGAACTTTTAACTATAGAAGCAGAGTGCAGAGCAGGACTGAGTTAGCTAAGAACTGGCTCTTCTTTCCTTGAGAGATTGTAAAGATTTCAAATATGTTTGCATTTTACTGTTTGAACTAACCAGGAGTAGTGAATGTAAGAGAGAGACTGATGAAAGATACTTTACTTTACATAAATAACAAAGCACATGACACACCAGGGAGTGACTACAGCAGACATAAGCTCTACAGTCCAGTAAGCATTGCAATAACTATGGTACTGATTAAATGGATGCTCACATGCCTATTCCTATGAAAATTTGTCTAAGAAACCAGATGTTATGAAGTATGTCTTGTGCCAAACTTGTCAACAGTTTGATGAACAGAACAGTGTTCTTAGATACTGCTTACTGAAGAGTCTGAGGTTGAAGTGGCTATGACCAGTCTTTAACATGAAAGATAGGTTAACTTAACACACAGGAAAGGAGCCTATGAAAAAATCTCTCCTTCTTCAGGTTGCTGTTGTAGGAATGACCAAAAAAGTGGTCAAACCAGAATATTCACCTGATGTAACTTTTAGACTGGACCATGAAAGGAGCAGAAACTTTTTAATGCTGTTACACTCTCCCAAAATATGGGAGGATGAAGAGTCAAAAGTAGTATTTGGATGAATCAGACAAAGGACTTGCATTATGTTTGAAGGTGTCGTGATTTTGGCTGGGATGGAGTTGACTTTCTTGCTGGCAGCAGGTGTGGTGCTGTGTTTTGGATTTGGGGTGTTGATGGCACACTAATATTTTTGGTTGTTGCTAAGCAGTCAAGGTCTTTTCTGCTCCTCATGCTGCTCCACCAGTGAGCAGGTTGGGAGTGCACAAGAAGCTAGGAGGGGACACAGCTGGGACAGCTGACCCCAACTGACCAAAGGGATACTCCATTCCATACGCCTGGATTGATGACAGTTGTCTTCCCAAGTAACCATTACACAGGATGGAGCCCTGTTTTCCTAGAGATGGCTGAACACCTGCCTGCCGAGGGGAAGCAGTGAATGAATTCCTTGTTTTGCTTTGTTTGTGTGCATGGCTTTTACTTTACTTATAAAACTTTATCTCAACCCATGAGTTTTCACACTTTCACTCTTCTGATTCTCTCCCCATCCCACCAGGAGACAGTGAACATGCATCTGCGCGGTCCTAGGTGCCAGCTGAGGTAAAACCGCGACAGAAGAGAACACCCAGTCTCTTGTGGTATTGGTTATTATGGGAAAGTATTTCTATCATGATACTTTTCTGTCATGACTCTGGCTGTCAGACTGGTAAGAAGATTCCTATAAAAAGTTTCAGTCTCTACAAAAAGTAATATTTCCTTATGAAGAAATATTTCCTTGGGATTCTTTTATTTATTAGCCAAATTATGGAATTTACACTGATGACACTTTTCCACTATTTAGTTTGAGTAACAGCCAAAATAAAAAAAGGTAAGAGAGGAAGAGATAAGAAATTCCTTGTAACAGAACTGGACAAATGAAATACACAGGAGATGTTGTACTTTTTAGTTTTCTATTCCATTTGTAACATATTCAGTGATATATTCAGTTGCTCTCTGATGGTCAGATATTGTGGTAGTAAGTATCTTAGATTCGGTAGATAACATTGTTTATGATAAATTTAATCCAGTAATTCATGTTGGCATATAGAAAAGATATACTCCCCTTATAGGAAGCTTTGTTAGCATTCTCACTATCATGCCAGAAATCATTTATAAGTACAAATGTTCAGAAATTGTTTCCTACGTGTTATATCTAGTATTTCAACATTTGCTTTTGTCTCAAAATAAACCAAATTGAAATATCAATCTTTCAACTGACTGAACAGTTCTAAATACATCTCTGGAAGTGTTGCAATTTTTCACCAAAGTGGGGTGTTTCACTCAAATTCGTGACATTTTTGTGTTTTGAATAGTTGTTATTTCTGTGCTGAAAAATGAAATAGCATAGACTTTTCAGTCAATTTTTATTTTTGGCAGGCTTTTCCATATTCTAGTGGCAAGAAGAGAGAGAGATGAGAGCTGCAGCTGAATCATTTTGATCATGATGTGCACTTAAGAATTATATTTTAATATGTAGTACATAATGAAACCTTTCTTTCCAGTTAGCTATTGGGATTAAGAGACAGTGTGATTTCCAGATAGCTTGTTCTAAACCCACCTTGTGCTGGATGTAGAATATAACCTTCAACTATCTGAATTTGTAGCTGATATTAGGGTAGAACCTGTGCAAGCATTGTCAAGTTTAAGAAGCTTAACTCTGAGCAGGAACTGTATATCAGCAACACTTATTGCATGATTGTATGTTTGAAGAAAGAAGTTTGGCGATAGTACAAACCTCTTTCATGTTGGAGGAGACAGCATGGTCAAGAACCTATGACGATATTCAGAAGGTGCTGTTGAGTGACTGCACACCAAATTCTGGGAAGTTAGAAGTTCTGCTGATTGCCAGGGATAGGCAGACCTGACATTTGATTTCAGGATGTTAAAGAAAGGAAAGTGTTTAATTTATAAAAGTAAATGGAAGTAATAGTGGAATAATTCACACTTTGCACCCTTGCAGTTTTGATAAATGTATCTTACTAATTTCCTTTTATAACACATTAGTTCATAGTTTATGGCACATAAATGTCACCAGCTGTGCAGTTGGTTTTTTTTGTTGGTGTAATACAACCATTATTTGTAACTCATGACGGAATTGAGAATGTCTTGTTTTAACATGGAACTAGATGAAAGATGTTTGAAGTATTAATCTATCCAAATAATATATAACACTGATTTAGCAATCTTGAAAAATAGAATGTAAGAAATAATAAATAATATTTGCACCATAAACAGAAGATAATAAAGTACCTTAGCTCCTCAAACAAAATTATTAATGTATCAAGATGCATGTGTATACTATATGTGTTCAGGTGTGTACAACCTGACTTTATGATAAATTATTACAATGATTTTATTGCAAATCTTGGTTATGAATATGCTAAAAAGATCTAAAGAGGAGTAATTGTTCATACTTAATGAACAGTCAGTTTTTAAAAAGAAGTGACTTCTAACAGGCTCTATTTTGCAAAATTGCCAGATGTCACCATCATGATTAAATTCATCTGACTAAGCTAGACTAAACCAGCAATAGAAAGAAAATGATTTATCAAGTCCCCCTGCCAAGGCACTCATAACCTTGGCAAGACCATTAAAATCCAATAAATAAATACTGATGGAAACCTCAAAAAATATACCATTAATAAACAAGACAGAAGAGCATCTTGGACAAAGAAGCACACAGCGTAAATAGAGGTTGTTTATATGGGCACAGTCATCTCCTATCTGCATTGTAGGAACATAAACCCATGCTCTGGCAGGGATAACATATTACCTTCAAGAAATACCAAAGGGGAGAACTTAAGCTTGTGTTACTCCTTAACATGGTCAAGACAACCATCCAGCCCTCCAGCTAGTTGCAAATAGCCTAGTCCAGATGCCTATACCCCATTTGCTCCCATGATAACACTGCCTAGCCAGAGGTCCCTTTCTATTCACTCCAAAATCAGATGGGACTTATAGCCTCCCCTGAGACTACAGAATAATGAGACCTACAGCTAAACTGCAATACTGAAACCTAGCATTGGAAAAGTGAACACACTGTGTTGGATTCACTGTGTGTCCTAGTTTTCAGGTCTTTCTTCGAACTGTTTATCCTGGTGAATTCTTTCTTCCATCTAAATTTCTCTATAATACTCCAAGACTACTTGGAGGGTTTTTTCTGTTTCTCTTTGTCATAGCTTAACTCCAGCTGGCAACTAAGCCTCACACAGCTGCTCACTCACTAGCTCTCCAGTGGGACAGGGGAGAGAATCAGTAGAGTAAGTGAGAAAACTGATTGATTGAGATAAAGACAGTTTAACAGGTAGAGCAAAAGCCGTGCACACAAGCAAAGCAAAACAACGAATTCATTCACTTCCATCGGCAAGCAGGTGTTCAGCTTTCTCCAGGAAAGCAGGGCTCCATCATGCGTAATGGCTACTTGGGAAGACAAACGCCATCACTCTGAATGTGCCCCCTTCCTTGTTCTTCCCCCGCTTTATATACTGAGCATAATGTCACATGATATGGAATATCCCTTTGGTCAGTTGGGATCAGCTGTCCCAGCTGTGTCCCCTCCTGGCTTCTTGTGCACCCCCAGCCCACTCACTGGTGGGGTGGTGTGAGGAGCAGAAAAGGCCTTGATGCTGTGTAAAGACCGCTCAGCAATAACTCAAACATCCCTGTGTTATCAACACTGCTTTCATCACAGATCCAAAACTTTAGGGCATACTTGCCACTATGAAGAAAATTAACTCTATCCCAACACAAACGAGCACATATCTCAACATAGAACTTGAGGACAAATGGAAGCAGTTCAGAAACACAGATACTCAAGAGGGGTCAAAACTGAGCAGGATCACATAACTAGATGTGTTCAGCTTTCCTGGAGATGGCTGAGCACCTGCCTGCTAATTGGAAGCAGTGAATGATTCTGTTGTGATTTTCAGATTAATGCATAAAAATGTACTTTGTGCTTTTCCTAATCCCTTCAGCTTTTATAGTTCACCAGCATAGAGTTTTCTGTGAGCTTTAGCAGTTTATATTTCATACATTGCAATAACCAGTCACTAGCACTAGAGGAAAATCTCTTGAGAAATATTTTGCCCATTAGGAGGACAGCAGATGGCACTACAGCCATTTTTCCAGAAGTGTGAGATCAGTACAGAAGACGTAGTCTGGAAAGTGATAATCTCATTTCACTGCTGTTATTCTACAGATGTTAATCAATCATCAAAACTTTATCTATCTCATGCGCTAAACCTCAGCCCTGGTTTCAGAAGATGGAGTCTCAGTAATGCTGAGCCATGTCCCGAGGCAAACAGAACCGTGAAAAAATGCATACAGTGTGAACTACTGAAGGCCATTCAGGTCAATTAAATAACTGTGGATTTAAGGAGAAAATTGATTCTTTCAAACAAGAATTTTTTTTATAGTTTTAACCAAAATGAGATGGAGGGGTGTATGTGTAGGTGTCAGACAGTGGAACCTGTTGATTTTCATATATTTCTCTCTTTTTGAAGACTTTGAGTGAAAAGCATGCCAAAAAAAATGGCTGTTTGATTCATCTTTCCTTGCACAACGATCACTAATGTATTGATCATGTCCTTATCCAGTACCAAACTTCATTAGGTAAAATCCACCAAAACTAGATTGTTCCTTTTGGTTATTTCTGAACAACCCACAATCACAAACTTATTGACATTTCTGTTAGTGCATTAAGGAAAGCATTTGTCTTTTTTAATGTAGACATTCAATGGCAGACATCAAATGAAATGAGGCAGAATCCTGCCAGAACGAGACACTGCCCTGCACAGACATTTCTGTCTATGGAGAAGATTTGGACTCAGTGATCTTAAGGGTCTTTTCCAACCTAAATCATTCTAAGATGAAAAAGCAGCTCTTCCCTGACATTCCTGAATTTTCTCCTGTTCTAACCAAACTTCCCCCAGTCTTTTTGAAACCACCTCATAAATCTTAACATCTGAACTACAGCCGTTCAGACTGAACTACTACTTACTGTTTCTTTCAACATCTTCTCTTCTCAGTTTTCTTGTTGATTCTTTCTTTAAGGCTATGTCAAAAACAAGCACATTATTCCAAGACAAAACTCAAAAATAAGGTCTTTACTATGAATCCACATGCAGACCTCTTCTCATATGACAGCACAACTACTGCAACTTCCTTTTCTCTGGCCAAAGCCACTCTGTACCACCGCACTCAATCAAAATGTTCAGAGATGGCATTGTTCTGCTTTGAGCTCACAGCTTTTCTGTTATTGTTTTCATAGAGAAGATTGTTACAAATAACCATCCCTGACAGTAGAGATAGGAATCAATTTAGCAAAAGAAACATGGTGAAAAATACAGGATGAGACATAGCAATGGAGAGTGGGAGGTATATAGCAACAAAGAAAAATGTCCATGTACTTATCAGTATCTTAAATTAGGATTAATGGTTTGCCTTTGTTAATTGTAGGCTCAGGCTTCTCTTTCTAGGATTGAGCATATAAATGACATATATAACATAATTAAATTGAGCAACAAGAGTGCTCAATTAGTTAATCAAGAAACAAAGAATCAGCAAGGTTGTTTCATGACTTTGCATAAAAAAAGCACCTATAACTGCATAAAATGTATGTAACATTTTTTCTTGATAATGTAAGCCATTAAGATTGATAATTTTTTGATAATGTGGCCATGCTGCAGCTGCAGTGCATGACACCAGCTCAGACTGGTGCCTGCCAGGGAAAACGCAGCAGCTCAAACAACTTGAAGCACCAGAGTGTTCCAGGATCAGGATAATGCAGGACGGAGCCCATTGTCTCCAGTAAACTAACAAAAAATAAATCAACCTTTGCAGTAATCAAGGATGACTAAGATGCTGCAGCTGTAAAGGAAGATCACTTTACTTTTCACTGTTGGTTGTTTTTTTTTTTTCACCACTCAGTGAAACTCCTGAGAATTAGGTTCTCATCCAACGGTAGTTGCTTTTTTTGAGAAATAAGAACTGATTTGCAACTATAATCACAACAGGATTGTAGTGAGCATTTTTTCTAGTCTAGTTTTAACTGATTAAATCAGTTTTCCAAACTTGTCCAAGTCAGTTAGAATATGCTGACAGTAGCAAGCTGGTTCTCCAACCCCATCCCAGCCTCTCAGAAGCACAGTGAAACAATCTGGAAACCAGCCACACCTCCCCAGCTGTGCATGCTGCTTGGATATGACAGCTTTGAGCTTGTAGAAAGCTGATCAAAACTGTTTCCTGGCTGTTCTTGTGAACTTGTGAACAGGCTCATTCTGACCTCCTAGTCTGCTCTAAACTATATCAGGCTAAGAACCACATGATTTTGGCTGAAAATAGTGGTGAAAGTAACAGATTTGCAACATACACCAATTTAGCACTGTGTAACAGATGATAGAGTCCAAACTTTGGATCTTAAAAAAAATTAAATATTTTTCTTGAACTTCTGAGATTTATTTTAAATTTTATTAGCAGTTTAAGAAAGTCACATCTTATAAAGACAACATCTAATTAGCATAGACATGTTTTCAAATTAAAAAAAAAAAAAAGTTCAAAGATCTCCCAAAATATTATCTGACTCATGTTGAACATCAAACGTTTTGAGATAAGAGAGAGAAGTCTTTCCAGTCATCTTCTCCAGTTCAAGCTTTGTAGCATACAGGGAGCTGTATACAAGGAGTGCCCAACTGACCAAATAAAAACTCTAAATTTGTTTGAATATGCAGAAGTTGTTAAAATTCTACTGAAAAATGGCACCCCTTCTCATTCTTGAGTCATCAAGTTGATATATGACCCTCTTTATGTCTGTGGCTATGTACCTGCACATGCATGTGCATTCATATATACACATATATATGTATCCAAATTTATATACATATATCAGTTATTTCACCTTCTGTCATGTCTTTACCACATGGGAAGATATGTATCAATAGCAAGTGAACAGGAGATTGTGGGTCCAAGTGCAGTTTTGCACTAAGAATTAGTGGCACTTCTGTCGACTCCACTTTGGTGGTTTCAGAGAACTATGGACAGTTGTATAAATGAACAAAATTGCATGGAGAAATTGGGGCAAAGTGATTCCCCACTTTTATGTGTGCAAAAATATAAAGGTAGTTAAAAACAAGATGAACACTTGCCTCGAAAATCTCATGTTTACAGCTCTGTCCTAGGGTGAGGTTGTTTGGAGTCAAAGTAAAAGGATCTTGCCTAGACTTTTTATATGAATTTTTTTCTCCTTTTAAAAGGCTTCTATGTATACTCACAGTTCATTGGCTTGTTAATGAGTCTGGATGTAGGAGGATAAAATTATTAAAGTGTTAGTTTTCTGACTTTAATTTTCCAAATGCATGTGGTTAAGTCCCTTGAGTGATAGAAACATGTTGATGGAGGAAATAGATAAAATCTTCAAGCTCTTTCTCTGTTAATTCTACATACTCTTGAACTCCAACAGCTATATATTTCTCAAGCAAAACTTACAGCAGATGATTTACAATTTATCTAAACACGTTGAGTGATAGCAATGATTTATTTGTAATACACAAAGAAGTTATTGTCATTCTGTGATTCTAACGGATTGAGCCATCAGAGTAGTGCTGATGTATGTCTGCCATAAACCAGACAGCTTTATTACATCAGAGATTCAGTTCTGCAGCTGTGTTTAGAGGCAATTCTATTTAAAATGTGCCTATAACTCCCAAAGCCAAGACTGGCATATTTGTTTACTTTCTTGCTCAGTTTGCCAGCCAAAGATTTTTTAGGCCAAATTGCACCTATACCTGGCCCTGGAATCTGCCAAATAATGAGTTTAGAGCTTTCTGCTTGAGCAACATGTGTAGTTGTAAATTAACTTTGAATATTTGGTTCATTAAATGATCATTTCAAAATCACTTTTGACTCAAGAATATGTGATGTGGTGAATTTATTTGTTATTCATTCTGGCTCAACCGTCTTGCCCAGAGACATCTGAACTGGCCAAAAATCAGGGGTCTGTGCTTTAGCTGTTTGAGGGTTTTGTGGCTTTGTGGGTGGTTTTTTAATTGGTTTTGTTTGGGGTTTTTCCCTAAACACCTAACAGCTGTCCAGTTACTGAGAACTGCATAAAGCAAACACTTGCTGGAAAGACAAAGCAAACAGAAAAGCATGAAAACATGAGACAAATTTCTGTTTGTGAGTACCATTCATTTTAAATATAATGTAAGCACTTAGTCTGGGCTGGGTTCCTCACTTTTCCGTGAGACGAATCACACAGGTGATGCCAGGGAGGCAAGAATTCTGTTATCTGAAAAATTCCTGCAAGTCAGAAGCCGTTTGAATGCCTCTGACTTAGCCAAGTTTGCATTCACAAATACTCCAGTTACAAAGAAGCATGTCATGAGCAGAGGAAAATCTCTCGTACTGTGTGCCCAGGCAATTACAGATCTCCCAAAACTAACAGACTGATGTCAACAGGCATTAACCAAGGATATGGACCTTGTCCTAAAATATGAAGTTGTTTTTGTCTATTTTGTTTTTATCTGTATACCCAGTTCAGAGTACAAATTCTGCAGCAGGGTGAGGTGACCCCAATGTTGTCCTTGGGACATGAATATATATTCAGTAAACATTAGTGTTTTAACACAGCTTAAAAAAGAGCTCTTGTGGTACTTATGAAGACAATAATACATCTAAATGTATATGCAGAAAGCCTGGTGTTAAATGCATGAGATGTTTATCTCCACTCAGACACCATCTGGCTCCTTTTTTATTGAAAGTTGAGTCAACTAAACAAGCAATGAACCACGGCTGAAGATTCCCAGTTAGATTGTGTTTTGTAGGCCTAAACCAGCAGCTTTAATCCAGCCCAGATCAGGCACCCTCCTTCAAATATTTCTTCTGCAAGCCAGTAACTGTCAAGGCTAAAAAAGAGGTATAGTCCAGTTTCCATTTGGAAGACAATGGAAATACAAAATATAATCTCATACGAAAACTAATTATTATTTTTTCTTGGAAACAGAGACAACCTCACTTGTCAAAAAACCTTAAAAGCTAATGAGTATTTCAAGTAAAATTCAACGAATGGGAAAGAATGAAGATGGAAATGTCAATCAAAAGTGGGATTATTTAAGGGAAGTTAATTTAGGAAGGAAAAGATTCAAGGTTACAAAAATGAAGAAAGTATACATGAAATACAAACATCCTTATGAAAAGGAATTGAAAGTGAAAAATAGAAATAAGTGTGTATATACAATATATTTGAATAAATAAAAAAATGACAAGCTGAAGGCTTCAGTGAAAAATCCAGGGAAATTCATACTGCAATGTCGTAAAAAAAGGAGAAGAAACTGAAGTACATAAGGAACTGAAAAGGGATGAAAAATTCTAATAGTCACAGATTTTTATTAGACAAAAATGGTAAAGTTCCCAGGGCTACCAAAAGGGGAAAAAAGGTACTACAATTATCTTGTGTTTTAGAGGAGTAAATAAACAAATAGAAAAAAGGTGCTTAGAACTTTGTAATGCTTATAAGTATTTCCAGGACATTAGTAACACATTAGCCATTATCTGCTATATTTAAACTAATTTTCAGATTGTCATACCCAGTATAAAGTATATTCAGAAGTTCTAACTGAGACTACTTAGGAATCTCTGGTCTTTAATGTTTATTTTTTATAATCCCCACAATTTTGGGAGTGTAACAAAAGGCTCAAAGTGTGTTGATGTTTTGCAATTACTTAGAAGTATCAAGCAGGATGACCTGGCTAGTTATAAACTTGACATTAAGCATGAGAAAGATAGAAACGGAATTTAGACTGTGAAGAATAAAAGCTTGGTGCCTGGAAGGATTTTATAGAAACTATGGTGACAAATTGGCTTATTTTCAGATGATTTTGCTAGTTTTGTTAAGAAAGGAGTGTCTATGTGAGAATTTTTGATAGGGTCAGGATTACAACTTTGAAGAAAATCAGCATCCAGCCTCATTTCATGGTTTTCGTCTTGCAGCAGTGCACAAACTGGATTCCTTTCGGACTGGTGAAACTAGAGGACGCCTGGAATCATTCCTACTGTGCACCTACTGTACCCACATGTACCAGCCATGTCAGGTGTTCAATCCACGTTAAAACTAGCCTTAAGTAAAACCACTGAAATGCATGTAGTGTAAACGACAGGTCCTCAGAGCTGTAACCTCTACAAACTTACTGCTTTTGCACCATGCCACTTGATCATGGAGAAGAAATAGGAGGTAACAAAATGATTCCCAAATAAGGAACACTTCTTTATACTGGGTTTTTGGAGGGATGATTCATCTACAACTGCATAAATAGGAATCAACATTTAATGTGAATTAAGTCCCCAGTGAATAAATTAAAAAAATTATTAAGAGATCCCAAAAAGAAATTATTAATAAAAAAATGTTAGAAAATAAAAATGTTTCCTTTGGGATCCTGGAGAAACTATTTCTGACCCTAAGGGTGTTCCATATGTTCAACAAATAATCATAAAACCATAGGTCATAAATCTAAAGAAGGCTGATGAAAGAATAAATTACTGACAAAAGACAATCAGACAGTGTAGTCTGGACTATTTGGTAAATTGGGTCCAATCAATCAAAATACATTTTCATGCATGCAAATTGAAGGGCACATGTGTAAAAAAATGATGGAGCCATATCTATCAGATGCAGTATTGTACCCTAGAAAGCAGTGATTCTGAAGTGAGTTAGATATCAAAGTAAGGAGGTAACTGCTTTGAGCTTATGTAGCTGGCTGTAGGTATTACTAGGAGCAGCGAGATGATATTATTCACAGGCACAGATGAGGTGAACACTAAAATCTGCCACCATGCAAATAAGCAGTGCAATACTTGGTGCAATACTAATCCACAGTATTAATTTGATTTCTGGTTTCTCTGTTTTCCTAATTGTCATAACAATGGTAGTAGATATGAGTGACTAAATTTCTGTGAAAAAAGCCTTTTCTGGAAGACTTCACCAAAATGAAAGCTAGTGAGAAAAAAAGAGAAAAAATGTTAGTAATACTGTTAATCTTTGCCACTTCCATTCAAAAAGCAAGTACTTTCCTAACTTTTCACAAAACTGCAAAATTAATCTACGATACTCCTATCACCTATTTCCTTTAATTTCCACCAAAAGTAGTAGAAAGAACAACAGCCATTGTCTCACTTTTTCTCTCAGACTTTGTAATTAATCATAACAACTGTCAGATTTGCAGAATTTAATTTTTCATGTTGTTGCTTCAATGGGGGCGATCTGGGGGACTTCAGAATGCCAAACCTGTTGCAGTCACCTGCTGCTTTGTCTTGCAGTTCATGATCAATTTGTTCAGCAGTTGATACAGTGGTGATCTTAATTTTTCTAATATTAGGATTTGTAACCAGATTAACAGCAGGATATAAATCAAACACAGCTTGAGGCAATGCAGAACATTACACAACGATATCAAAGAAATTACCTTTTAAACTAGTGGCAATTTTTACAAACACACACACATTAGCCTTCAGGTATTAGCAAAGAGTTCTTCACCTATTTCTTTAAGCAATTATTATCAGCATTGACTAGTGATCAGAAGCTCAGTAGCTTTTTCCCATGGTGGGAATAATCTCAGAAATAACCAGTTTCTCTCATTTCAGATTTCAGAAAGGTACCATATACTAATTAGGAATTTCAGGACTCCCCAAAATGTCTAGCAAATGGGAAAACATCTGTCATTGCAATCTTTGGATATCACCCATCTCAAGTGGTGAAGGCTGCTGTGCTCCAAAGTTTCAGGACATAAGAAATGTTTCTGATAAAACAATAGATGTGTGATTTCCCCTTTATTCACATGTGAAATGAACCAAATTTATAAAGTGGGATAATGTGCGAAGTATGTAAATATCACTGTGTAAATTTTTCTGACACAGTTAAAAACATTTTGTTAATCCTGAATGGCACTGGAAGTTTTCTGCCACCTAGTTTCTGCCTCTGCCTCTATGTGTGACTGCTGTTTGCTTACCAGAGTATCCCTATAACTTTCCAGCGTCAGTGGTTGATAGCTACAGACTTAATCCACATCTTTGTTTCAAAGTTACTAGGTTTTTATCTTCACATCCTTAAAAGTCCCAAAGTCCGAGGTCTCTGTGACTCTCCTACATGAACTGTTCCAGAAGGTATTCTGAGTTAACAAGGATACTAAGAATACATTTTCTTCTTGGCTTCAGGACCAAAAATTTGAGTATCCAGCTCTCTGGGATGTCTCAGTCAATGCCTAACATTCAGTTCAGGGCTTAGTTCTGGCCCTACCACCATGGCGAAGGAAAGATAACTGACCCCTCTAGCCTGGGAGTTCCCCGGCAGTGTTGAGCCAACATAATGAGATTAGCTGCTCTCTGTGTACTGGGAGAAACAACGTGGCCAGGACTTCCAAGGAAGTCCGGGTACCTGAAACATCAGTGAACCAGAAATCCCTGGCTGGCTCATTGGCATTCAGTTGCTATGGCTAATTAAATACACCCTAGAGCAGGCATGAAAGCACAAGTGTAGTGTTTGGAGCCAAAAGCAGTCACTGTATCTCACTCCTTCTTGTGCCTGTTGCACAGAAAACATGTTTATTCCACTGGGAACTTCTTTAATCCACTGACTGAGCCTCATTTGAATATGGAGATACCTAATCAAGAACTGATTAAGAACTTGTGTTTATTTCTGTGAAAATGTGTGTGTGTGACACAAGCAAGCCCCCACAGTTTTACTTGTCTCTAAGCTATGGCAAGAAGAAGCAGAAAAGTAACTTTTAAAATCCATGATGTCATACTTAGTCAAACAAAAAATACTGTAGAGAAAATGCAGAAACATTATTTGACATTATTCAATGTAAAGGTGCTTTATTTGTGAAAAATAAATACTCATACACTCTAAAGAAAAAATCAGCCATACTAATTTCTGAAAGAAACCAACCTTTTTTTTAAACAATTAATGTTATTTCTTTGAAGATAATTTTTTTCCAAAAGTTAGCAATCTTAGACTTACTTACTTAGTTGTGTATTTCCTTATCAACATACTTCTTGCTCTCTTCCTGCATTAGCTTGCTTTTAGTTTGTGTTACGCAGAAAATGTATTTTATATCATTTAATTGGATTCTCCACTCCAAGGTACTGATCTTTGCAGCTGCTCTGCTCTGTGGAAGATAGAAGTAAGAGAAACAACATCTTGTGGAAAGCCTGCAGCACTTCACAAGAAGCTTTTTTATTTTGTCTGCAAGTTAATTCCTTGGAATACACAGAACAAAAAAAAAAAAATGGTATTACAAGGCAATAATTTATATACTGATGTTAGGCATTAAAATGCCTGGGCTGACTAAATGCTGAAATGTTGACTGAAGAAAAAACAATGGGTTCACAAAGCGATCTAATTGAAAGTTTGCATCCTGAGACTGCAGTTCAGCTAAAATAGGTGTCTAAGTACTGCAATAGAGCTGCATCATCTCATACAGTGAGACCTTGACTGGAAACAGGAGGGCAAGGACTATCTTCCCCACATTTGTACGGTGATTGGCCCAGTGGGGTCCTAGAAGAATTGCGGACTTCAAGTATTATTGTGGGACCCACTTTGTTAGCACAGAATAAGAAATTCCATGTGAGAATTTTTAATGCTAATAAATATTACATAATTTAAGAACTATTTCTTTGGAACTATGTCCTACTTAAGCTTTCAGGTGAAAGTCCTCTTTCGGATCACTTGCTCTACAATCTTTAACTATCTCCGCTTATTCAAGAAGCAGCTTTGTCCACATAAACTGCTATAAAACCATTGAAACAGACCACAGAATACATTCAAATGCTGAAGAATTTCCTAAGGTGGAAGGCAAGGATTAGACCAGCCTTTAGAGACCAAAAGTTGAGAGGGAAGTAACCTGATTGCTAGTTGTCAAAATTATTGGTTTTCCTTGATCATTTTCTTAGGATCCCTAAAAATTCAATCCTCAGGTAATTTTGTCATTATTTCTTTGCTGGGTCTTCTTTTATTTGCTTTATTTTTCATGTCTGTTCCTGGCCATACTACAATGTAGTATGTATCACCACATTGAAGGGCATGGACTCTTGTCAAAGGTATGCTTGATGGATAACCAAAAAACCCCTAGAGGTGCCAAAAGGCTCCAGAAAGAAAAAAATAAGATCCTCCAATTATTTAATGAAGCATTAGGAAATTAGAAAAGGACATGGAACAAGATTCAGCTGGACAATAGGAGTTTTAGCAGAGTTTGAAGGAAGGAGTAGAAATAATCTCAGTGTTTTTGCTGAGGTTATGAAGCATCTTTACAGTCCCTATAACCACTAATCCGGGCTCAATGGTGTAACAGCAAAAGTCATTCCTCAGCAGTGCTTGTTCAATCATGTAAGTCCCAGGTGCGTTCCATGTCAAAAACACAAACAGCAAAGGTCACTTAATTTCATTATGCTGTGAATGCTACACAGCTTGCTGTGGTGTCTGGAAAATCCCAGTCTCAATGCCCAGTGGAATTTTAATGGAAGATATGCACCTGTTGGGTCTGCTCTATAAAGCTGACCAGTCAAAAAATTGCCTGTAAGTATACGCATGAAGTAATCCCTGCCTATTCTATTAAAAATAGAATGCTAAATAAATAAATTTTAAAAAATCAGATATCTTGGATTATTTCTTATTTATTTAAGTAACGTACTGAAATCCTGGCCAAGAATAAGACATCATAAAAAAGCTTGCAGTGGTAAAATGAAAAAGGCTAATGGCAAGCATAAACCACACATCAAACATTTTTCCATTATGTACATTATTGCAACAGGTAATTTTCTCTAGTAGCCTAGAACCAGAATGCAATGGTTAATACAATTTATGACAGATTTTCTTCTTAAGGCTAGTAATGTGCTTTTGTGCTGCTATTTTGCTCTCATTAATGCATCTGTTATGTCCTCTCTCTATATATATCTTTTACAATACCTGATTGAATCAGATTTATGATAAAATAATTCTGTGATATACAATAACCTTACCAACCTCTTAAAACAATAAACTTCATTATGAAGTTCCGGCAAAAGAGAGCCTACTTTATAACAATTTCCCTATATGAAGGGTACATTTTTAGCTTCCACTGTGATGCCAGCCTGAAACCTGACTTTAAAATGCCATGCAAATCTCCAAACTTAATAGAGAAATACAAGGTTTTACTGCTCTAATTTAGATTTACTATGTTGAAGACCTAAGACAGAGAAAAAGAAAACAAGGATACCTACTCTTCTTTCTTGGGTGTTATCTCAGACAAAACAATGACATGACTATTTCTTCTGTATCAGGAAATAGTCCTTGGAGATACAAGAAAGACAGTAGATGGTATTTATTCTGTACTAGGTAAGAGTTTTGGCAATGTTCTCGTAAGGAAGCTGGGGGAATACAATCTTGATAAGACCACTGGTTAAACATGAACAGGGCTGGAAAACTCTGCTCAGAGAGTATCCTTCGATATCTCATTTTTAAAGCAGATTAACTACTAAGTGGAGATTCTGCAGTAGACTTTAGGAGGTCTTTAGCATACATTTCATCCATAATTTTGTAGATAAAACAAGTAATATATATGGTTTAGTTTTCAGATGACCATACATAAACACATTTTGGAGGACAGTGAAAATTTTTTAAAGTTCTTATAAAAACAGAGAACCATCTTGGAAAACTCCTTGGATGCAAATAAACAAGGAGGAAAGCAGAGGACTTCCAACATGTATACATGCAGTTTCTGAGTGCAAGATAGAGAATAACTACTGTGTTTGTATACAAAGTTCATATATACATAAGTGGATCAGAATCTGATTGTAAGTTTGCAACAATCAACTTTTTTACACAAACAGTCACTCTGATTAGACAGAAAGGCTTCAGATAGAAGAAAAGACAGAAAATAAATGGGAGATTCAGGGACGAGTAAAATGTATTTGTTCTGTATAGAAAAGGCAGAAGATGTGTTACCATATTTTTCTTCCCTGTTTCGCTATGAAAAAGTCATCTCAAAGAAGGTGGCTGTTCTTTTGGTCATGCACTATGCAGTTTAAATTGCCACTAAAGAGATTTAGGTGAGTTATAAGCAAAATCTTTCAAACAGTAATGATAGTCATCTGCTTGATACACAGCTGAGCTTTGGGATATGGTATTTCTATCCCTTGCACTTTTTCATTAATAAGGCCTCTGTTAGAAAAAGTTCAGAAGCAGTTAACTCTGCCTTGAGACAATCAAAGGACTGGTAGATTTTTTTTCATCTTATCATTCAAGTTTCCAAGTTCTTGAGAGTTTTGGAACTACAACCTACAACTTCATTAATAAATGCATACAATGAACTCGTAAGAATGATTCTTATTTAAACAAAAGCCACACAGCACTGTTCTCGCAATGCAAAACATCCTTTAAATGACTATTTATAGCCCCTCTATGTTCTGATTTAAATGGCAGGAAATTTCCCTCCTGTGAGGACTGGATATACAACCATGACAAGATGCTTTGCCCTATATTTTCAGTGTATATGACAGAAAAAAACCCAACTGTAGGACTCAAATCTATTGAAAGAGACTCTCTATTTCTTGATTTTCAGCAATACTCAGGGAAAATCTCCCCAGAAAGAAACAGATGTCTTGTGACTTTCAAATACACAAATACTGCTGAGTTAACATCTGTCTCTTGGGATTTTAATTTTGAATGGCCAAACACTGCCATTAAACTCAGTTGGTGAAACAGTTACCTCCCATGTTGATGATCCTCAAAGTTTGGATGATTGTTGGCAAAATTCACAAACCTCCTTCTGTGCTTTACTGAATGGATGAGGATAAAAAAAAGTGCCCAAGCTAACAGTGTTTAGAGCTAATATTCCCAGATGCTGAAGTGGTAGGTTTTTAAAAATCTAGGTACTCACAAATCACTCAAAGATCGCACTGAGTAGCTAACATATGCTAAACATCTATCTTTTATTTAAGATCAATATATGAAGCAGTATTCAAAAACCTAATTACCAGACCAAACATTGCAATAAAATCACAATATTGAAAGAGCAAAGAGTTTACAAGCCACAAAATGGACACTAATGCAAAGAGAATTTCACCACTCATCAGTCCCTGATTTTTCATCCAGTTACTTAGTTTTATGGTCTTTGCTTTCCAACATGAATTGAATTAGTTTTAGTTTAGAGTTTCACAAGGGGAAAATGGTGTTTTTGTATTAGCCATAGAAAGTGTTCAGAATTTCCTTAAGTAATGAAGCAATATAATTAAGAGTTGCTAAGAAAAAAGACTATAAAGCATGATTACATTTTGTCTGCTCTTTATTGCTTTCAAATTATTAACTTAGACTTTAAGAGCAAGTGCAGATGGCTTCATAAATAAAAAAAAAAGTGTATATCTTTAATGGTTTTCAGAAGGTTCACTTTTTTCTTCTTTTTTTTTTTTTTTTTTTTTTAAAAAGCTGTGTTTTACTCTGAAATCACTGCAGAAGCCTCCTCTCTTGAGAAAGAAAACATCTGCCCAATCTTTTGGTTCACTAATATCTGGGTGCATCCATTACTCCACAACAGATGCTCTTCCTAGCTAATACATATTTCTGTAATGAACACTAAGCATAACTATTGGTCAAAAACATAAATTTCACTCATTTAGATGGAAAATGCATTTTTGTGACTTCATTAAGTAGAAAAAGTAGTGAAATTAGAGGACAGTTACTCAAACTATCCATTTAGTGCCTTATACCCTCTGCAGTGTGCAGAGAGGTTTACATGCTGGTAGCTTGTTTAGGAAGATTTCATTAAAGTTCTTCATTAATGTTTATCTTCTGCTTTCTCATGATGGGATATCAGAAATGAGTAGATTTCTCCCTGCTGTAGAATTTCTTCCCTGATACATGGATAATTTTTCAACTAATGTATATCTCAAGGGATAGCTATAGAAAGCTTTGAAGAAAGTTAGCTAAGGATAATATTTATAGAACAGGCTAAATATAGCTGCATTCTAAGAATTGAATTAATGCTTAACAATAACTCATCATGACCTTGATTTTATCATATGGTGTAGATTAACCACTGGCTATTACCAGATAGTCATCATTCCAAGAACAAAGCTAGAACTACTCAGCACGTAGTTTTTTTATCTTTTGAAGATACGGGCCAACATTTTAGAATATCTACCAAATATGTGCTATTTTGCAGCATAAGTTTTTGTCAGTCACTCAGCCAGTATTAAGGAAATCTTAAGCATCATTAAAATTTTATGTCCCTCAAACTAAAAAAGTGCTTGTTTGTTTCCTGAATAGCTACCCATACAACTATAATTGATTTTATATTTACTAAAAAAAAATATTTTCTTGAGCTATCTAGAACACGCTAAGCAAAATCTGAATTTTAAGGGACTAATTCCTATTATACATCTATGCTACAACAAAAACCTGATCTGATATTTTCCTGTAATTGCTAACATAAGTGTACCTTTTTTTGTGTTGTCATATGGCTATGCCTAAAGAAGTTCTTCAATGATTTGTGAGCAAATACTAGCAAAAGTCACTGGGACTGTTCATCAGACTTTTAGATGTTCTTGGAATTCCTACTTCTATAGATCTATGTTAAACACTTGTATGTGGTCCATTTTCATAGTATAATTATGTACACTACAAAAGCCACTAAATGGTCTTTTTTACTCTGTAGCCTAAGGGAAGAATGAGTGTGGAGAAAATTAACACAGTGTAGGGTACTTTACCTACTTGCTATATCTATACTACCCTTTATTTTTTTATTTACCATTATTTTCTTTTGCACATTGCTCTGTTTATAAACCTATTTCTATTACATGTTTCTTGAGACAAGGATTCCATGTTCTGACAACAAACTTTTCTCAATTTGTAAGTAATACAATAAACCTTGTGTGCTTTTAGTCAAATAGCTGTCACAGGTGCAGTCCCTTAAAATTTATATTAACTTTACTTTTCATCAGGCTTGTACATGGTTTTGTAGAAAAGTACAGAAATATATACATGAATTATAGCTGTGTATACACATTCATATAAAAAGCTACATATATGCAAACATGAGCTGGAATAACAATTAAAAAATCATAAAATAATAGGATGACTGAAGACTGTCTTCCTCTGTACTTTTTCTATGGTAATTTTTCTGTAATAAATATTCTTTTCCTTTTCCTACGTATAATGCAGTTCAGTGTTTTAGCATGACACAGAGCTCCAAACAGCTATTTGTTATGTCTTTAAAATATCTTTTTTAATGTGTTCTTCTGTATTTTGCTTTTGACTTTCAACATAATTAATGGGAAATCAGTGTCAGTTTGACACTCAAGGTGAAAACTGAGGTCGTACTATTAATCATGTTTGTGATTTACTCCTCCTGTATAAGTCTTCATAGCAATGCGAACCATCGCCTCCTGTTTTGCTGGGTTTGTACATACATTTTTTTTTATACATACATACTGGGGGTTTTGTAACAACTGTACCTCTGTGATTGATACACAAAAATTGAGAAGAATAAATGGAAAACTTTAGCTTTTTCTAATGTGAAGTTGTATTGGCTTTTTCTTTTTGAAACACTCGTTAAATTTCCACTGACAATATGTAACAGATCAATAGTAAGACACCAATATGTCATAATATAACCAAATCAACAAAGACATACTTTAGGGAATTCTGAAAATTAACAAACTGTTTTGCATTAAGCTAAAAGAGAGAATCCAGCTTTTAATATGCTAATTCAGCATCTATTGCTGATGGGTCTAATCTCAATGCCTCTGTAAATTGTCTATGACAAATAGTAAAGATGAGTTACATGGGTAAAAAGGCATTAATATCTTCTTTAGTAGTTCTCATTTTGCGGGTAGAAAACTAAAGCAATGAACCACACATACAGTCACTCAGTACAAAATGTCTAGGAACTATTGACTTTCTCTCCAACGTCTTAACGAAGGTGTTGAGATATCACTTTCTGCTTTTTAGTCCTAGCTTTTAGCTTTGACAGGTAATCCAAGTATTAATGAGAATATATCATTGTTCTTGGAAATAAACTGTTTGGCAAAATTTCCACATGACCAATGATCGTCTTAACCATCTGCCTTGATCTTAATTAAGACCAAGGTTACCACTGGTCTTAATTGGTCATCATTAAAAAATCATAGTTTGCTCATCTTTGGGTCACTATTTCAGAGCTATGAGCTGGGTATTGCAAAACTTTTTACTTAAAAGTTGATCTTTTTTGTTTCAAACTGTATTTTCCTATTCTTATTCTCTTTCAATTCAAATGCTCTTTGAGAAAAGTATAATTTAAAAGGCATGTTTGACCAAATATATGCTGCCATCCATGGTTATCTTCATACATTAGTTATAGGGTAAAGATCTTAGTTAAAACATTACTGAAACCACTGCTTATAACATGATTTCTAACTTGAATAAAGCCAGGATTCCACCTAAGCAGATGCTTCCATTAGGTGCAAATGTAATTTTGTTTATATAATTTTCTATTTGGAAGTCCTGTTAACTAAATCCTGGGCGATGTTTGAGCAGCTCAGAGCCTCTAAGGTTCTTTCTTTTCCTGCCCATAGGGATTATGGATATTCTGATTATTTTACTAAAAATTTTTCCTTTGCCCTTTTTGCCTCTGAGACACTGAGTAAAGTCTCACATTATCTCAAAAGTCACCTGGCTGTGAGCATATACACCACTGGAGATTTGTTTTGAAGACTAAGTGGGTGGCACAGGCTGTCTGTACCACAATTAATTTTTTCCCTTGCTACTGAACTTTTAGTTTTTCTCCTGCCCCCTGCCTCCCTGGGAAGGCAGGCAGCTTACGCATGGCACTGTGTGAACACAGGCAGGCAGAACACACTGCAGAGAACTCAGACCACTGGCTTTAAAGTTACTGTAGCCTTTAAAATTCCCACCACTTCTGGAGCATGTTTTCCACCCAGTCAGTGGGAGATGAAAAGATTTACTATATAGATTTGCTGCCTTGAAAAGGTGCCAGTGACATCACTGAAACCTCTGAAGAGTTATTTGCAAATACACTACAGCCAGCTTGTAATTTAGCCTTGATCTAAGCTTAGCAAATAGCTAGGTATGTGTCTAAACACTCCCATTTCTTATCTAGCCTGGCCATCACGGTATTCATAGTGATATAAATATTTTGCTGAATGACATTATCTTTTACCAAAAAGTCAAATTCCAGTTCCAGTGCCACCCTCTCCGTGTACTGGTACACAAACACATGAAATGTAGATGCAAAATCAGTATAAATGTACCTTATTCTAGTGTGCCTTACCCTCTTTTCTGATATAGGAACAAGTTACTCTTGCTTAAATCTCATTAAATGGTATCGATGATAGAGGAGCTGCCCTCATTTAATCATAATGAAGTGCAGCAATTTCAGTGTTGAAACAAGTTCCAAGTCTAATGAATGTGATGCTGAAAGTGCTGGTAGTGAATCTGTCCTGGCATAAATGCAGCTTCATGGAATTCACCAACAGTGAACATTTTTCAAACCCTTCCCCACTACAGATAAGGTTGATGGGAATCCTGCCACTGCTTTCAACGAGGCCAGAAGTTCACCTTGGGTAAACAGGCTTTCAGGAGAGAATCTATTTACAGAGCTATGAGCCTCCCCTTTCTGCTATTACTTTATCTCATGTCACTGCAGAGCGAAGATAAATTACGGTGTGCTTTAAAGTAAGCTAATAGAGTGGGACTCCTTGATACCTTTTATGGGTTAGGTCTTCCACTGAGATTTATGCCTTTGCCCTAACAGAGCAGGTTGTTTACCTCATGCAGATGGGGATTATTCCTTTCAATCCAGAGACTAACTGCTATAGGTGTCAGGCACCATGACCTATCTTAACCGTTGCAAGACTTTTCACAGCAGTTTAAGACACGGTATGAATGCCCTAAACTAAATACAGTCAAAAAAGATGAAAAAAACTTGTAGAATTTGTAGAAAGAGTTCAGACTAGTCAGTAAATATAATTTTTATTCAGGGTTAAAAAAAAATAAGAAAAGTGAGCAATGGCTTTTGCAATAAAATGACCAAACCAAAAGAAAAAAAAAAGTTGTATAGATGAAGCCAGATTCAAACAATGTCAACAATTAATTGAAAGTAATCAGTTTCATTTCACTTGAATTACAACCCTCCTGCTTACAAAAACAAAAGTTCCTTTGAAAGGGAACAAAATCACCTTTTAAAATTAAAAGCAAAAAATTGTTTTAAAAATGTCAGTGGTCAGTATTTCTTTTCTTTTCTTTTCTTTTTTTTTTTTTTTTGGTGGAAACTATTCATAATTTATGAACAGGTCAGATAAACCCAGGGGTTTTTTTTTGGTTTTTTTTTTGTTTTTTTGGTAAAAATTGTAATAATGAATATTTTTTAACTGAATCAAAAAAGTGGATAGCATATTTTGGACATGTTAATTAATACAAAAATTACAGAGGGCTGTAAATCATGTAAAAGAAGCATATTTGTAGTCCTGTGCATTTCCAGATCTTATGTTATGCATAATTAATGCATGTAGTGGAATGAAATCTCTGCCATCTACTTTTCAGTGAAATGGCAACAATCATTCAGTGATTAAAGGATTGCAATTACCTGATAAATTTACATTCTTCTCACTACTGGTGCAAAATTCAAGCTGCCTTTTATTTTCTGCTGAATTATATTTTGCATCCAAGCATGACATACTGAGTGAGTAATCGACTAAAATAGGGAAAAGTATGTGAAATCCTTTTAACATATCTTGATATCTCTAGAAAAATTTTTCATCTTTTTGCTACCATTGAGGAAATGAAATTAAGGAAATTTAAATCAAAATAAGTCTTTGCCTTAGATAATAATCAAACCAGATAAACATTTTAGGAAAGAAATCTATGGAAAATTCAATTATCATCATTAAAAACATGTATTACCTGATCTCATTGCCTGTGTCTTTAGTAAAACTAATTATCTCCAGCAGAGCACTAATTAAGAGATTTCTCCCCATGGTGTTTGCTAGTTGATTTTCAAAAATAAAGTTGTGCAAAAATATTCGGAACTCATGTAATTTTTTCCCCTTACCCTTTTTTCTCATTTTAAACAGGATATTGTTTTCGGTATCCCAAGCTTTTAGTGTTCAGACATCTGCATAACAGATCATCATAGCACCTAACAGGTCTGGTGAAATTTCATTAGCACTAATTGTCTTGCATTAACTTGAGGCAGAAGGAAATTCTACTATCCATCAGTTGCTCATGAAAGCCTGTTTTCCTGGTGTCACTGTAATCACCTAAATGCGAAGTATATGTTTTAAATTTTAGCTTTTAGCTCACTAGGATGATATCAGAGGCTTTCATAGGTTTTATTGGCAAAAGTATTTTTGGCACTCTTGGAGGTCTGCTTTCATGTATTTTGTGTTTTGTGCTGCTTGACCTCTAGTGTCATGGGAAAAAAAAAATATAAATCTTTTAATACTATTACTCAGGGCTGTCCAAATCCTAAAAGCTCCCCCTCCCCCTGTCCAACTGCTCTTCAAAGTTTGAAAGTAAAGTTTAGAAAAGCAAACAATTCAGTAAAGATACCCATGAAGTACCATAAATAATTGTTTCATACTTTATCTTCCTAATAGAGCTCAGGAAGGTGCCAAAAAAAAAGGATGGGACATTTATGCAAAGATGTTGGCAAAACCATCCATATTATTTGTCAAAAACCTAATTCTCTTTAAATGTAGTCTTTTTAACTTCAACTACATTTACAACACATTCTCTTTTTCATTTTTTACCACCTCCTGTATCTACAGTCAACATTTCCAAAAGCCTTAGCTAGCGATGATAAAGCAGAAAAAGAGGAAGATCAGGTAGATACACAGTATAATTTGGCCCTTTTCTCACCACACTTATGACAGTTCTTTGAGTATAAAGAATTATATGTCTCTACACTTAAAAATAATGATTCCATACAGTGCATCCTATCCAGTCAGTTGCCTTTTTCCCACAGGCTCTTGGTGATGCCCAATGACTATTGGTATTGTAATCCAAAGTTCTCAACATAATTTGAGCCCCAACCATTAAACATGCTAGGCACTGTGCAAACACAGACTACTACCTCATCCTGGGTCCAAAGACCTTACAAATTAAGCAACTGGTCTGGAAGAACTGCAGTGTGTAAAGAGGGCAGCAGTGATACAAGACTGGATGGAGAGGGCAAAGCTGGTATGTGGTGAAGGTGAGGAAAGGAGGCTTCTGGAGGAAAAATTACATGAAGCAAATGAACCCCAGTCCTGTTATTTCTCCCAGACACATTACTGACTTGTTTCTAAGACCATGTGGTGAGGGGTCACACGATATTTTTTCTGTCCAGTCACTTATTTGAATTGTGGAGACTTCTTGGGGAAAGAATTAAGGTTCTTTTTTTCTCCCAGAAATGTTTCATTTCAGAAAAGCATATAGGGAAATTAAGTGTGCCTGAAAACAACACTGCCCTGGCTATCTATACTCTGGTGAATTCTGAATTTCAATAAGGGGACATATGTTGCGTAAGGTGTATTGGGAAACTCATATTGCCACCTTCATTCATCATGGCATCTTTCCTTTGGCATGTTTCAAATTAGAAAAAGCTGAATGTAGATTTCAAATGCATATTGCATGTCGTAACACAGCTCAACAGTCACTTGAAGAATTTGTTGTCCACTGTTAAAAAAGATTAACAGCTGGCAGAAATGTAGTATTATTCAAATCTAGCATAAGGGACACATTATATAGGTACTCAGGCACTCAGAGACATGCTAAAATTTTATCCCATCTGTTTTATAGTAAGCTGAAAATTTAATAATTTAAATCATGTATTAATTTGATTAGTAAAAAAAGGAACGATTAATCTAAATGGATAAAACAGTTAAATGTGTAGGGCAAGAAAACAAATTCTATAATACTAAGAAAATCACTATATATTGAAAAAGATCACAACTGACTTTGAGAATTCTGTTTTCTAGACTTCAGGACAGACAGTAAAGCTACATAAGGGTAGATTTAAACTAGATAGAAGGAAGAAATTTTTTATAATGGGGGTGGTGAAACACTGGGACAGGTTGCCCATAGAGGTGGTAGGTGCCCCATCCCTGGGCAGGGCTCTGAGCAACCTGGTCTGGTTGAAGATGTCCCTCCTCATTGCAGGAGGGTTGGACTAGATGACCTTTAAAGGTCCCTTCCAACCCAAACTATTTTATGATTCTATGATTCTAAGAAATGAACAAACCAAACAAGATCTGTAGAGCCATGCTTATTAGATCTGTATGCATTTTTCCATTTCAAATTGCAATCTTTACAACTAAACCCAGGATAACCAGTTTCAGTCTTCAAGCTGCCAGTACAGATGAAAAAAACTATATCGAATGACAAACCAATGTCCTTAATTTCCCTATACTTTATATGGCAATCTCTCTTTTCTGTACTTGTGCCCATTCTAAAATGTTCCATACCTTGCCTTTTAATTCTGGCTTTCATACCTCTGGCATCAGACGAGGATAGATTTCTTGGCATTATAGAAGTGTTCTGCCGAACATTAAAAATTATCGAGAGGTGTATTCTCTAGCTTTGTTGATTGCTAAATCAGTGACATTTTAAATAATGCATTTTTAGCCTCTTAAAGGATGAACAATGTTTTGCAGAAGGTATCCAGTACTGCTTCTTTTTTATTATTAAAAAAAACCCAAACTTTTCCTAAAAATTAATCAAAACAAATCACAGAAAGATATTCCAACAACCCAGACTTGAAAAATGAAAGTTGGTCAAAAAAAGAAATTTTTTATTTTTACATTCTCCTTTTTCTTATCTTTTCCCTTCACTGTTTTCTTGTTTTTGAAATCTGTATCATAATATTAATGAAAACAAAGAGACAGTTTTTTCCCTTTGTCTTGATGTGAACATTTTTCCATTTTCTAAGTTCCAGTCTCCTGGAAAATTGTGGAGTGGAAAACTAAATAAAGACAAATGAATTCTCTTGTTTTGCTGCATTATCTCCTCAGCTGGGGAGAAATGATTGGAGAGTATTTTGAAAGATACACTTGACACTAGTTGTTGCTGACTAGCAACAGGACAAATGCAGACAAGAGCAAAGATATTTTGCTTCTACATTCTCAGGGAACAGCAACATTTCCCTGGCCAACAGATTGGTTTTCACTAACACTTTTTACTTGAAAGATGTATAACTGAGAAAAGCTCTGCTTTTACTGATGATAGTGATTTTCAAAATAAGCCAACACATGGTAATAAAATCATAGGTATGGGATTGACAACATTAAATTACAATTATATAATTCCTTTCTTTTCTTTCAGTTCATTCATTAAGTTGGTCATTTCACATTCAGTAAGTTTAAATCTGACCTCGGCTTTGCTTACTCTTCCCTTCTGAGTTCAAAAAGACCTGTGCTGTCACCTGTCAAAAAAGTCGTGTGAGCTTCCCATCTTGCATATGTGCCACACACACTTATCTCCCCACAATAAATCACTGCAAAAGCCACGGAACTGGGCACGCAAACCTTGAGAACTCAGATATCTTCTCTAGTAACAATAATAAGCATACTGAAGTTGGCTGCAATAAATAAAGGTCATAGTAAAATGCAGTCATAAAGAATGGGCAATAAATCCTGTCTGGAAAATGTTCATTCTAACTACTAAATAACACTAAATAATTGAAGAAATTCAGGGAACATATTTTGGCTCACATCAATGTCATACTGTTTACATTCTTCTACAATATTGAATCCCATGCTAAATGCAACATTTGAAGAGCAATTCTTCTGATTTATTTTATTTTATTTTATAATTTTATTTTATTTTATTTTATTTTATAATTATTTTATCTCTGTACTGAAAAAATGTATTTTATTATCAATTTCTTTTGATTACCAAAAAATAAATAAATACTGGAGCTTGATCTCTGCTTCTGCTTCCATGTAGCTATTCTTTGTGACTGCTCTCTTTATTGTATAATTGCATTAATATAAAATCTATTACCAAATCTTAACAGATTGTCTGTTGTCAAATCCTGATAACATGCTACTTTAAACTCCAAAGAGAAAGAAAAAGAACCTGTTTGCAATTCTGCAATTTACTGGTTTGCTAAATGTGTGAGGACAATGAAGACATTAAGTCATAGTTGGTCCAAATGAGCCAGTTCTTCACCTAAGAAACCACAATTTTGGTTTAAAACAGCTGATAGGTTTGTATGAAAACTCATGCAAAAATTTTTGCCTTTTAAACTATTCAGTAAAGGGTAATAAAAAGTTAACAGCTGAGGAAATATGTATTATACATTTGTTGTTTTTTGTTATTTAGGTCATCGTTTAAATGCAGAGATGCATTTTGGTTCCAGCTAATTCATCCTGTAGCTCTATAGCTAGGTTATGAGAGGTTCAGGGATATGAAAAGTATATTTGATAGTACCCTACTGTTTATAATTCCTTCAAAAGAATTAATATTAGATTTTTTATTTTTTATTTTTTTATTAGGACAGTTACCTATTCTTTAATATAAAGCACACCATGTTCTGGGTCATGGGACTTTAAGACATGCCACTATAAATGTCTTATGCCAGTTTAAATGAAAAAATGTAGTTTTTTTACCAAAATTTGTGACTAACTTGAATAAAGCCAAAGGAAAATATAGATCCAACCATGCAGACTGAAAAACAGAAATAGCTGACCTAGTTAGGAACTGTATAAAATATCTTCTCTGATAATTTGCATTGTGGACAGAAGGTTAAAAGTGACCTCTTTAAGATGTCAGGATGGCTCATTTCCATTCAGCGCATGACATGGGGGTTTTATAGGCAGTTTTGGTATGGTATAGACTTAAGCATATACTTCAGTGCTTTACTGAATGATATACCCTGGTGCAGTTCTCCCTTCATGTCATGGGAAGATTGCAGTGTTTTACATGGGCATGAATAAATGAATGCTCCATTTCTGGCAGGTTTCTCTCACAGACATACGGTACACACGCCTGGGTTTAGTGGCTGGTGCTACCCAAAAAGACTTCAGCATACCAAGGCCTGTTGTGCTCTGCTGTTTTCCCTTCCCAAATGTCCATCTTGCGTCTTGGCACATCTGATGTGTCAACGTTACCTCCTTGAATCCCTCAGAGACAGCTGAGGTCAGTAGTGTTGCACACATACACACCCTGTCAAGGTGAGTTGAACAAGTGATGGGATGGAAGCTGCATCAGCTTCACATTTGAGAAAGCTCTCTGGAGTCTTTGCAGATGGAAAGTCCTGTGAAATGATGCTGAACAGCACCCAGACAGTCTGGATGTCTGGGTATCAATTTAATACCATAAACCTTGCACTTCTCATGCTTTAAAATATAAATGTGATGAATACTGAAAACATTTAAAGATATATGGTAAATATTAATATACTAGTTTGTTTTCTTGGTGTGGATATAAGCACTAGGTCTGTGGAAAAATTAGTATGTAATTTCTTTTTTTTTTTTTTAAATTGAAAGAGATCACCTATTTTTTTATGTTCTTTCACATGGCCAGCTTGCAGGCGCAAAGAAGTGCGAATCTATTTGGTTGATGATCTTAGTTAAGACAGTTATTTATATATCATTCCACAGAAAAGCCCTATAAATGTCAAGTCTGTCTGAGCAGTTTTATTAAGCCACTTTTACTATGCTATCAAGCACTTTAAAAATAGTTCTTTATTAAGAACATTTACTTGCATATTTACTCATGAGTTTATTAAAGTAAAACCTTGCCTCCCCAATAGTCTGTTCTGATATACTTTTTGATAGACCTTTATGCCTGAATTTGTCCTGGAAATCCTCTTGTGAATTACAGTACCAGGATGAGAAGAAGCTCCAAATGTGAATAAAATAAGCTGAACTGGACCCCTTAGGAGCAACTATTTGCTAATAGCAAAAAAGCTTGTTATTTCCAGGCATAGCTGTGCAATTAATTCACTTTTTACTTGCCTGGTCTCTTTCAGCTTTCCATTACCAGAAAAGATATGTGATAATCTGTGTCATACAAAGTACAAAGTGTACAAAGTATAAAGATATAGAAAAAGAGACTCAGCCCAGGTAACGGAGCAGTTGGCATTGCCTTTACAAGGAATAAGAGTCGAATAATGAATGATACTCAGAGGCTGCTGAAGGGTCAGACACCTGCTTCACACTGAGCATTCGTGCTCTGCCTGCACTGCCACACCTGACCCACCAGCTCTGCCAGCACCAGCACTGCATTCACAGTGACTGTTCCCCTGGGCTTTCTTGCACAACCTTGGATTGGCCACTTTGGTTCAGAAAATAAAAGCTATTCCAGTATCTGAAGCAATGGAGCCCTAGTCCAAAAGTGTACTTTAAAACATCTCTTCTAAAGCAGCTGCCTAAATTTAGAAGTAAATAAAACAAACAAACAAAAAACAGACTTCAGTGACTTGCTTTCAAAAAAGCAAATGTGAATTCTTTGACGTTAGTGCTGCTGCCAATATGACATAACATAATTAATTGAGAGCTTCACGCCAAAATAATCTATGCAGCCAAAGTCATAAACTTTCTCCAAATAGCTGAGGATTTATTTTGCCATAATGTTGCTAGCAGTCTGTCGTTTTTATTACCTTAGGGCTTAACCCAAACACCTAGGCATGCGGCTGGACAGGAATGCAGCTACATCCCTGTTCTCAGTGTTCACCTACAGCTAGTAGATGGTTCCTGGCTTTCTGAATAGGACTTCCAGACTGTCAGTTTTCACCCCATGTGAGGAGCTAACTGCAGTTCAGTTCTCATTCTGCAGGCAACTCTGCAATTCATTTCACTGCAAGCCAGGGAGATAAAAGTTAGATGTAATACTTAAAATCATTATTTGTCCTGAACCAAAAGGATTGGTTTTTTTCATTTTAAATGTTATGCAGTGTGGCTTAAGTACGTTAAGTTAAACCTCTGTTTATATGTCTGCTGAGCAAGAATGGCCTTCCAAGTGCAGGCAAATATCAATCAAACCAGCTTCAAATACATTTTGAAAGGTAATTGTGGTGCCACTGACCAGTAAACGTTACCATTTAACCGTATTTCCACAAATAAACCCTGCCCAATAAAGCTTTATGGGAACAGGATGTAAACTGAGTTAATTTAAAGACGTAGCTGATAGAATCTGGATGTGTCTGATTGGGCCATCAATGGGATTTGACAAACTGCAAAAAAAGATCACATAAAAATTAATATAATTACATGGTATTTCCCCATGACCAGAATTGTAATTTCAACATATTTAAGGATCAAAAAATACAGTTACATCCTCTTAAAACAAACGGATTAGTATTTTTATGCCTTTGACACAAGGAAAGTAGCAATCTGGCTGCTTGTGTGCCACACTTCTGTAAGAGCTGCTCCATGGAAGGCTTTTGTTGTGTATGTATGTCCCACAGTCAGTCAGTGATTCACCAAACAACACAGCTCTATTCTCAGCAAATAATTAAATATGCTTCCCCAATGTGCTCAGAGAGCAAACCCTGTGACCTGCATGGCCATTTAGGGTGGTTGTACGTCTTCAGTTGTCATACCTTTGTTGAGTGTGGCACTGAAGTCAATAAGAACTATAATGCAGACTTTAATGAGAATAGACTTGCTTCCCAAGTTAAAGCTTGTTAATATTGCGTATTTAGAGTTCATATTTTCATTGACAATCCTCATTGTTTTCTTAATAATGCTGAATCAGTTGGTCTCTTTTTTGTGGAATGTTAATTTAGCTTATATTGTAACATTCTGAACTGAAAGTGCCCAATTATTGCCTCTTTATATATATATTCACACATTTTAAAGGAAATCAAATACAAGTATTCTATAAAAACAAATAATTATGTTTGCTCTTCATGGAACACGGAATAATAGAAATAGAGGTCATATAGCTCAGCTTTCCAGTTGCAGCAGGACAATTGCGAACACTAGATAGATCAGGTCAACTGTGGCTCTGCTTAGCTAAATCTTGAAAAAAATTCCAAGGATAAAGACTCCACAGGCTCTCTGTGAATTCTCTTCCAGGACTGCACAACTCTCCCAGCAGAAAAACTTTTCCTGATATTGAACCTGAACCTCCCTAACAGCAGTTTGGAGCCATTGGCACTTGTCATAACATTGGGCACTACCAAGAAGAGTATTTTTTTTATCTCTACCAATACAATTTACCAGTTTTGGGCCCCCTACCACAAGAAGGACATTGAGGTGCTGGAGCAGGTCCAGAGAAGGGCAACGAAGCTGGTGAGGGGTCTGGAGCACAAGTCTTACGAGGAGAGGCTGAGGGAGCTGGGGTTGTTCAGTCTGGGGAAGAGGAGACTGAGGGGAGACCTTATCGCTCTCTACAACTACCTGAAAGGAGGCTGTAGAGAGGCGGGGGTCGGTCTCTTCTCCCAAGTTACAGATGATAGGACAAGGGGCAATGGCTTCAAGTTACGCCAGGGGAGGTTCAGGTTAGATATTAGGAAATATTTCTTTACTGAAAGGGTTGTCAGACATTGGAATGGGCTGCCCAGGAAAGTGGTTGAGGCACCATCCCTGGAGGTATTCAAGAGAGGAGTTGACATGGTGCTCAGGGATATGGATTAGTGTTGGGTGGTGTTTTGTGTGTGTTTTTTTGTTTGGTTTTTTTGTTGGGTTTGGTGGTTGGTGGTTTTTTTTTTGTTTGTTTTTTTGTGGTTTTTTTTTTGTTTTTGTTTTTTTTGTTTGTTTGTTTGTTTGTTTAATCGGTTGGACTAGATGATCTTAAAAGGTCCCTTCCAATCTAGGTGATTCTGTGATTCTATGATCTATGACAGTCTACATCACAGAGGAAGAATGCTTTTCTTTTGGGGAAGGTCATGGTTCAAGAACTTCATGACATGAGGTCAGTGGTTTCAACCTGTAGTTCCAAGATTTCTGACAGTTCCTGGATGTCTTCCAGGCATTTAAAAAGTAAATAAATAATAGTAATATTTTTTTTAAAATCCAGTAGTCTTTGACCCACTATGCAAAGTACAAATTTCCATTAAAAAAAAAAAAAAAAAAAAGTTAAGAGCTCTGCTGAGTGAATCAAAATTTATTAGAAATAATATTTCAGTGTTTTGGACTGGTGAACTCTATTCCAGTTCTCAGTCTTACTAAGACTTCCTGTTAGATTATAAGCAAATCAACAGAATGCTGTAGGAATTACTCTTCATTGTAAAATTAAGCTACGGTGCTTTATCTCAGTAAAGTGTTGTGAAGAAAAATTTTATTTCTTTTAGCAAGTCTCATAAAATCAGAAATTTTAAAGATGGAGTCAAGTAACAACCTAAGCAAGATAGGTAGAACTCTTTGAAAATGTCTTAAAGATAAAGATTCTGGGGTTTTGATTGGGTTGGGGGTTTTTTGGTTGTTGTTTTGGTTTTTTTCTTTTTTCTTCTTTCCCTCTAGACAATAGGAGTTTCACATTTGACTTCACTAGGAACAATTGCCCGATGGAGTAGAACAGTACAGTGAGTCATGTGTTATAGTGGGAAAGTACTGGCTAAAGGTTAACATTTGGAAAGCACAGGGACACATTTCACTTCTTGTGATGTGAGAAATAGCCTTGAGCAAATCACTTCTCTGTCCTTTCACTCATCTTACTGCAAAAGTGGAATAAAACTATTCACCTCTTATATAAAAGTACTGTGTGGAGGACAAGTGTGTTATAAAAGCTAACAGTATGATAGTATGACAAAACCACCAAACATAAATACAGGCAGTGGCATTGAAACACTTTGCTTTATCCAGTCCCCTTCTTTTTTCGTGAATGACATGTGGGATAATGATTACAAGATCTCTTGTCCAGTAAATTGACATCTCTGTACAAAGGAGTGAAAGGGCATTGTCATTAGAGGTTCTACTTTTTTTCAGGAAGGATTTGATGGACAGACTACTGGCGTTCACTCGGTCTGTTACAAAATACAGGAACCACGAATACTGCATTTACCTTAAGATTTTATTATGATATACTGTCCAAAGGAGCATTAAAGAACATTTTGGACACAAAACAAATGTTTTATTTTGCTGACTCCAGAACAACACTGTATAACCCATTACTGAAAAAGACTACTGGATATTTAATCAGGATTATCCTAGATATTCACATAGGTTTCCTATGACTCTTTCCAATATTTTTGCTTGTCAGGATGCGAGAATAATTTTCTGTACTTCCATTTTTTCCTCTGATGAAAGTTTAAATGGATTTCCTTTCTTATCTAAGCGTATATCAGTCATAAACTTCTGTAAGAAGTTTCCTTTACATCACCAAGTAGGACCTCTTCCATATAGAGTTAATAAAACCCTCGGTATAATATTCACAATATAAAATAGAAGGAAATAGTACTATCCATCCAGACTATTTAGACTCAAAATTCTTTAGGAATTTTGAAGAAAAAATGAAATGGTTGCAGCTGGCATTCATAGCCATACCAGGAAACCATCTTTATTTTCTTAAAAGACTGGTTCATTTTAAATAGACTTACATTCTGTTAACTTAACTCTTTCTAAAGAGTTCCTTTAGCCGATGCCATAAGGTTAATCTCCATGATCATGAGTAATTCTAAAATACACATCCGTGAAACCATGAAATTACAATTTTACACCTGCCTCTATGATCACGTCTACTCAAAAGTAAGGATTTTTTCCTCAACCAGACATACAACAAGATCACAGAACAGTAGTGAAATGTGCACTTTGGTCTGTAACATGATTGTGTGAAACCCAACAGAACTGCACCAGAGCATTTTCGCTCTTGAATGAAAATCTTGCTGTCAGCATCAGACTAAAGCAATTGAGAAACTGAGGAGAAGAAAAGGAACCTTTCTGATCAAAGAGGTGAGAGATGAAACTGAAGCAACCCCAAGCAGAATTCATCTTCCCTTACAGTTAAAGCAGAAATGCATTAAATATACCAAAGGATTTATTTCTTTTTAATTGACTTCTGCAATAGCATATACCTTGACTCCCAATAATTTATAAGTTGTTTAAATCTGATTTTTTGTATGTGCTTTATCTGTATTTGCTTTTTTGCCTTTTATTCCCCCTAGAGCTCCTGAATCCAGAAGACAATTTGAACAAAATAGTGAAAAAGTCATATCAAAGATAAGAAAATCCTGCTACAGAAGGGCAGATGATAAAGAACCCATGTATTTCTTGACTGACAGACTGCAAAAACAAGTACAGTATCAAAAAATCCACACTAATATTCAACACCATGTTGCAAATCCATAACTTAGGCTTAGTTTAATTTTAGTCCCCATTAACATATTTCTGACAGAGGGAGGATGCACTGTTGGATTTGTTTCATTTGCTGGGACAGAGAAATGTTCAGAAAAGTTAAATTGTCAAAGGATTTGTAGCTTTTACTAAATAAATATAAATTTTGAAATTGTGTTCATTAATCACTGAGAGGAAAAAAGACACTATTTGACCATTTCTTTTCTCTGAATAGTGTCTATAACACCTAATAAATCTAACCTAAAAATCAAAACGCTCTGTTTCAGGAACTTTAAAGTTGAATCTATAACTGCTCTCAATTTAGATCTGGGAGCACAGTGCTAATCCAGTTCTTCCTAAATTCCCAGATATTTTTTCCTGTCTGCTTCTCTGGTGCATGCAAGATTTGCCAACAAAAACAGTTATAATATTCAGCTGTAATCCAGAATATTTCTCCATTTTAAGGACTGGAGGAAAGGACAAATTTGGCTTAAGTGGTGCAGGAGTCCGTGGGACCTTCTGGTACTGAGCTGAATTCAGTTTTAGAGACAGCCTAAACCCTGTCACAAATCACAATTGCTTGTTTTGAGAATCTCTAAATTGAAGCTCTGTGTGTTCAAGGTTGTTTGTTATTCAAGAGACTAAACATTTACAGAGCAGTAGCTACATTCTCAAAGTTATGTCAACACTGAGTAACACTGAGTTAAGGCAATTAAAACACTGGTTTTTTTTAGTCTTCCCTTGGAATACAGTACAGTAACATCTTAGTTGGCCAGGTCTTCTTACTTATTCTGAATATTACTGATTGATTATTGTGTCTAAAGTGTTATCCTATTGTTATAAAGCCTGTGGCCTACTGCCTAGCCTGGGCTAGAAAAGTAAATATATATATTAAATTAACCTTAAGGTATTGTAATAATCAAATAATTTTAAAATTAAACTTTATCCTCTCTCATCCCTACTGATTTTGCAGTGATAAACTACTAATTCAGAGCAACTGCGGCAGAATCTGATCCCTGGTCAATTCTCCTGTATTTTTGTGTAACTTCCCCTTGATTATATAGGGCAAACAGCACTTTTAAGGTGTGCACTTTCAAGATGTGCAGGTACTTGCTCCCTGGCAGTTAGATGGCAAACAGGGGCAATTTTGTTCAGACGATGGGCCTATCTCCTGCTAATTCCTGCTCCCGCCAGAGCAAGACTATTGATGTTTAGCTGCTCAACTCCAGCAGATCCAAATGCTGTTCCTATTGCAATTCTTACTGCTAGTCTCAAAGGGAACAATGTGTTTTCAGCATGATTCACTGTAACAAAGTACATAAGCAAGTGCAATCAAAGTGTATCCAGGAAAATTCCCAAGCCCATGTTCACAGAACATGTGTTTGTCACTAGGTAACGTACAAAACAAATCGGGTTTTTTGGTTGGTTTTTTCGTTTGTTTGTTTTTAATATGGATTTTTTTCTCAGTTCCAGGCATCTAGTGCTCTGTACATGAACAGAGAGAATTTAAAATTAAATTGTATGTCATAGCCAATGGCAACAAAACAACTCAGCTAAGTTTGCCACGATGGTTTCTAACTGTAAATCATGTATTTTGCCAAGTGAAATTTTATTGAACTTGAATCCATACGTTTCCTGTTCAGATGCTAAGGCACTCACATGAATCAGCAACTAGAGATGATGGGGGCCTGAATTAATTGAGTTTATTTCCAAAGCTGAACCATGGCCTCCAAATTATTATTTTGCTTCTTAAAACCTGTGCAATTTCCTAGTTATGATTACTTTTTTGCTAAGTTGCTGACAGTCCCCCAGGCATAGGATATGAAAAACTTAATCAAACTCATAATTAATTTGAGATCCAGATTCTTCCCTCCATTCATGATAAAAATTAGGTGACTGTATGAACAGTCTACTGAAACCCACAGGGATGCTACAAGAGGGAAGCATTGTTAATGTTTTAATGGTACTACTGCCTGATTTCAATGTTTCATTCAAAGAACACATGGATTTCCATCAACCACCTTGGAATCAAAAATATCACTTCCCTTTACCAAACTTCTGCAATAATACTGTAGCTGTGTTAGTCTTGTGTTTAATGAATTGGTTGATTGTGGGATCAGTTATGTTAGTTATTTAGATCACCATTAGCAATTTAAACTTCACTCATTTGCACCATAAACGAAACTTTTGTTTGAACATATTTGAACAAAAATTTGAACAAAATTGAATTTCCTTTTCAGCTGCAATAATCTCTGTAAAGATTACAAATTTGACATTTGCAATCATCAAATGAGCAGCTGCATTAAGATGCATGTGTGAAAATAGCAGGGTAACTGTGAAATATAAATTGAAAAATGTCTAAAACTATCAATCCTCATTTATTTCAATTTATTTATTCAGCAAGCATACAAATTCTGGTCATGCATGGACTAATTCCTTTTCTCATCAAACTCTGACAAGCCAAAGTAACTCCAGCTTTTATCCTTGGTAGGGTGATGTAATTGGAAGCTGGAATTTGTCCACAGTCCATTTTGCTTTAGATAATTACTTTTTCTTAGGATATCAAGACTTTTCAGTCTTTAGTTCATGAACCCAACAACCCAGACACCCTAACAGATAGCCCTGGTAAGTTATGTCATGCCAGCTGACATGTAGTAACTTTTCATGTACGTGTTCTTAGCCCTCAGCATCTGCAAGGCTTAGCTTATTGTGCACAGAGGTTTAGATAAAACTATATTAACTTGTATCCCCTTAGGTTAAGGTCATGTCCATAAACAGTTCCCAAAGATCAGCTGATGCACAGTAACTTCCGAAACGGTGGCAACTTGCTCACCTGTGTAAGCAGCTCTAGAACTATGTTATCCATCTTTTTTTCCTTCAGTTAACTGTTCCCCTGTTCTCTGCTACATGTTAAATCTGTATAACAAAGCTGTAACTCTAACTACATGGGAAAAAATAATCTGAAGATTTGGACTCCTACCTTTTTTATGTCTGGAAACATTTCAGAAATGCTGAACATTAGAATGAACTTTGAATAACTCATGATTAATTCATTTTCATAGTGCAAAAAAATAATTCCCAGCTTTCATATCTTGTATAAATCATCCCCCAGTTGTGCAGTCAGAAAGAATCTCCCCATATTCAAGCTACAATGGTACTACATTGATCTATCACATTTTGCTCAAGAAAAATTGAATAATCAACTCAGATAATCCAATATTTACCTCAGGTGATGCCAAAATGATAGGAATGATGTGTCCCATTCATCACAGACAAGAAGAGAGGAAAAACATTCCTTGCCTCTGAAAATATGGCTCATCGTGGATGGAATTCATACCTTTGCAGAATAGTATGGTCTGTCAGCTGCTGATTAAGTCTTAGCTAAGCTCAATTTAAAGGGATGAAGGGACACATATGCTTATGTGATGATGTTACATTAAACCTATGAACCATTCTAGCTGTTCTTTTTCTTTCAAAAAAAAAAAAAAAAAAAAAGCCATCACTGAGGTACATGCCTCTGAGATGTTACTTTACAATTTGAGTGTGTATTAATTAATCTTTGTAACATTAGTTATGAATTTTCTGTGGTAAAGAATTATTTAATTCAAATTTAAACTGGCAAAGGCTTTTAGAGTAGCAGACACACCTGTGGAATTCTGCTGGTGTTTCTGAAGTCTAAAAGTTCTTGATGTATAGTTATAATGCCAGAGCCACGTGAAAGCAGGCTAGTAAAGTTTAAACAAGGTGCCGAAACATGAGCTCCTTTTAGCCTTCTGTCCAAATATCATTGGGTTTGAATAAAGCTAGTTTTATTCACTTTATCAGTCCTCTAGCAAAATAAATGAATATCTTCACACGTTTAGCACTGCAGCTTGGCTTTTTCTACCTCATCATATTCGATCTATACTCTAGTAAGATGCTCCTGGCAAACTAAAAGAGTACATTCTCTGCCACTTGAAAGATAACGATTACATCAGCAGATTTTCTGCCATGTCCACATGCTTTTACAACTCTCTGAAGTAGATCTGAAGACTAAGACATTATTTCATACACAGTTTATCATAGCAGTGTTTCAGACTAGGAGTCATCTTAAGTTGAAACTAATCTTGAGAATAAGTGTGTTATCTTCACCTACTCCCTATCTAGTTGAAAAGAAGACATTACTTGTGTAAGACTCCAGTCTCACATAAATACTCAGAGACGTATATATCAGGTCACAAGGGGTGCATTCAGATGCCCTATAGTATTTCTGACAATTTGACAATAAAAGTGCTATGAATGACTAACTTAAACCACACATCTAACTTCAGGGAAATAAAGTTACAGGAGATAAATCTGACTTTTCATATCTATTTTCAGTCAATAGCCATAAGCAGTAACAGATTCATAAATTTTGCCTTATGGCAATATTGGCAATTACTGTGTTCAGTCTTCCTACTGTATCTTGGCTCAAAATGAAAGTTACGCTTGGTCTATATTAATTGATTCAGACATAATTCTATGTACAAGCCAACCACTTATTTTTCTTATTTGGAATTATATTTATTGTGTGTCAGTGTAAGATCTTTGCCAATGTCTGAATTGTGATTCATTGTATTTGTTACATTTCTCTTCAAAAAAAAAAAAAATTAGTTGAAAATGGATGGATATCACTGTTGGAGTAATCTCTACTTTTTCATTTTGTCTTTTCAATATTAAATGATGTCAGGATCAATTTTTGCCTAGCTCCAGATAGATACACATTTAGGGTTCATGTATAGACAAGCATTCATATATCTGGTAACACCAGTTCTCAGTGGCAGACCAAGAGTATGGTTGGATCAACATTCAGTCTGCTATGGGACCTCTCTGAGTCCATGTCTGTTGACATGTCCTTTGCAATTTGGAATGTCCCAAGTGCTTAGGGGAAACCAGAGTCGAGGCAATAGACCAAAACTTAGTTCTCAGAAGAGGCAGATTTTAAAAATATTTGCTATAGCTAATATCACTGCTAGAAAGTTGTCACTAGGAAGTCATACTGTGAAAAAACTCTAAAATGGGAGCAAAGTTAAACATCCAGCTATCTGAGTAACTTAGGAGAAGCTTTCAAAATTTCCTGTCCTGCTGTGATGTTACTCTGCTAACAGAACAAGAAGTCACAGACTCCTCTTCTCTTCACTTCAACCACCTCTTCTGTCCTCATCTTCTCCCAGTTGCATGTTGTAAATATAATCACTCTCCTTGCTGGAGCACAAGAACAAAGCAGTGATGTCAGTCCAGGTCCCATCCCAGCACAGGGGAACTATGCTACTTGCTTCCAAGCAGCCATGGGCTGGAGACTTCAGAGTTTTCTTGTACAAAATAAAAACTATACTCATGAAAAAATAATATATATATGACCATTCGCTATGAACAGACAAAGATGGCATCTTGATTTTTAATATCACAGAATTTATATATGTATTACTGCTTTGGTCAGGCAATATTCTGAATGATTTAAGGTACTTACAGTAATCAGTACAGATACATATAGCCAGATACTAAGAAAATTTAAGTAAAACTGGGTTGAAATTAATACGTGAATCTTTACACAATACAAGGGAGACAATGATTTAAAAAAATAATCTCAAACTACTTACTATAAAGGAAAAACAAGTTTCCTATTGCCCTCCAATCTTTGCAAAGGAGATAGCTGAGGTTACCAGTACCGTAAAGCCTGAAAGATTCAGAATGTGAATCTGAACCTCATGGCATATATTTGGAGGGTTTTTTTAAAGACACAGGAAGGAAAGAGATTTGAAGGATGTATTTCATCATGAATATGTGGGCTGGGGACATAACTTATCCCCACTGCAAATGTGGATAAGGCATCTTTTTCACTTAACACAGTGCTCTCCTTCAATTAATAAAAGGCATAAAAAGCCCAGGTTAAGTGGGCTTGTACCAGAACAGTATGTACAGATGGTAACTAGAATTTAAACACTTACAGAACAGGAATGTAGCACATAGCTTTGCAAGATTCATTACACTTTTCAGAGAACTTCCACTCATCATCCTGCTTGCCAGCAGAAGGAGGTGAGGGACAGGTTACTTTTCATTTCAGTACATCACAATGGAGTAAGTACAACAGCCTTCAGAGAGCTCTGAAGCATTCGCTCAGCAGTCATACCTGTGTGCTGGAGCAATACTTCGTACCACACCAGTTTACAGCTTAATCATAATTAGTGACATTGTCAAAAAAGAATTTATAGGTGTTTATTTTCCCCCCAGCCAGATAATTAATTAAATCTTATTGGTAGATTTATACATAAGGAGCTGCAGGTTGTTTGCTCTTCAGGATACAAAGATTAAAATGTCTCTGTAAAAGTTTAAGTTATTTTTGTATACATACAGTTAGCATAAAGATTCTTGTAATTAGAAAATATTTACATATTGGTATCTTACACATACACACATACATAGCTGGATGCACAGAGGAAATAAAACATTGCTTGACCTGTGTTTTCAAAAAAGTTTTTGCTATTCTGCTCATAGGGTGCTGGAAAGTTCCTCCCTGTTCAAGCTTAACATTGGCCTACAAATGCAGAACTAAAAGGTCCATGGCTTTGCCCTTTTTACTGACTTCATAGAGATCATTTGTCCAGTCCCAAAACAAAGTATTGAACAGAGAATGGCAAACCTAATGGATTAGGTGTAGACTGTAGGAAAAGTAGACAATCTAGGAAAAACATTATGTCCCTTCATTCATAAGAGGTTAAAAATAGAAGAAAGTGTTTGTTTGATTAGTTCCTCAGATGTTTAACAAGGCTATTCCACCAGGGTGGGCCCTGAGAGCTCAGCTGGTACAGCACTGCTGTGGACGGATGCCAGGAAGGCAGTTAAAGTAGAGCCAGAGCACAAATAAAGGGCTGTGTCCCTCCTGCCAGAGCAGAGTGAACCATTGCATTCTCCATGGCTGGCTCTTCCAGGAATCCCTTTGTAGAGAAATTAATGCTTTTTTTTGAGAAAAAAAAAAAATATATATATATCTCAGGGCAACAGTGGTAAAATGTTCTCTCTTTTGTGAGTTTTACTGCTACAACAAAGACTTTACCTCACCTGAATTTTGTAATGTATTGTTTCTTACAAAAACCTACACCATAACTCTTAACAACCAAAGAATGAGTGCCCCATTAAAAATGAGTTACTAGGAGAAGGCAGCAGCACAGAGCTTAAGATATTAAGCTGTATGGAGAGTAGATAGCCTGATAAAAACTTCTTGGCAGAGAGGTGGTTCAGGTGTTCTACATGTCACCTTCAGTTTTAATCTTGGCTAATGAACTACATGTGATTTTTTTTTAATCTTTTTTTCACTAGCTAGCAAAGCCTATTTATGTTCTTTTCACTGAATAAGACCAGAAAAATCTTAAATCCTGTTTCCGAAATTCTCCTTCTTGTCTCTCACCAGGAGAAGGAAAGACAATGTGTTCTTGTGCTGATTTTGTGCTTTTCTGCACAGCCCTAAGTTACACTCAGCGCTAGCAAATTTATCATGTCCTGTTCATGAATTTTAGAAGCATTACCATCTCATCAAAAACATTGATATTAAGAATGATTTAGGTCCCTAAAAACTGTGTAGTGCTATTTACGGCACCCTAGAATAACCTAGATCCTTGGAGCACCAGTTCAACACCTGAATTGCACCTAAAATAAACTTACCTTTGTAAAGTAAGATAGAGGTTCAGGCTGTACTAGCTAAATGAAATAGATGCTAAAGGGAAACTATGTGATGACATTGCTATGTAAACTTAATATTTAGATGGAAAAAGCTGCTGAATCTATTGTGTTTATTGAATTTCATAAAAGGATTCATTATGAACTGTGGAATGAATACAAGAGTTAACTCAGCTTTACAGAAAAGCAGATGATAACAAGAGATTGGGTTTTGCACTCTTTTCTTGTATTTAGATTTCTAAGTTTTACCTTTCAAAAGAGAGGTCTGAGTTACTCTGCTTTAGCAATGGAGGTGGAGGACATTCTCCCTTGTATTCAGTAAAGCGCTGGCCAACCCATCCACTCAGGGTGAATTTTTATGGGTTTCATATTTTCATGGGTTTCACAGTCTGTCAGCCTGAAGAGGATGCAAATCTGTATTTTCTAGCTACCTGGAGAATATACCTTTCGCAATATGAGTACCATCTGCTCCAACAATTCTGTTTTGCAAAAAGAAACTGAAGGTTACTGTGCTGAAAGTGCAAGCATATGGAGTTAACAAATGGTACGACCTTGATTCTAGCTTTTGTCATGAAGGCTACTATACTTTTTTTCCCTACATTGTATGCATAAGCAGTCTTTTAAGTAGGGATCAGAACCTATAATTTCCTGGTCAGATCCTAAATTACCACTTAGAGCATTGGCAGGGTTTCTGCACTGGGCACAGAGCGTGTCATAGAAAAATTTATTGGAGAATTTAATGGACTTGCCTAAAATTGACTTGAATATCTTGTAGAATTTCCTTCTAAAGCTGTCCAGCATTTTTAATTTGAGCTTTTTGTCAAATTAATAAATTCTAAAAATAGTCTTAATCTTATGTTTCACTCTGGCATAGTATTTCTTTTATTATTGCCTTCAAGCTTAAAATAGCACAAAGAATAAATGGACACAAACAAGTGGTGAATATCTGCCCATTTACTGGTTTAAATAATTCCTAAAAATACTGCAGAACATTAACTCTTAATGAATTTCGAGAAGAGATTGGTTTTAATTGGATATGTTGGCTGCTATAGGCTGCAAAAGGAAAGAAGATGGATAAAGGTATACCACAGCCATAATACACCACTTCTGAATTGAATTATTTAAGCAATTATATTTTTATTTAAATTTTATATAATATATAAAATATGTATTATATATTTATATAATATATAAAATTTTATATGTATATAAGTATACAATACATCAGTATATTGTCATATATTTTATATATGGTTATATTCCCTGCTAGAATAGAATAATCTTTAACCCATAGCTCACACTTACCAACTTAGCAGGCTTAGCCTGTAAGTCAATTTTATCAAGTTTTGTCATCATAACAATGGAACAATGAAATACAGTTAACAACAAAATCTTTAGGTTAGAGTTATTTTTATGCCCACATAATTTTGAAACAGTTTTACTCTTTATTTTATGGGACATTCAAATACTTTGATCCTGCATGTAGTTCTTAAATCTTCTGCACACCTGTAATCCTTTCTAACCAGCTACTAAAGTTAATTGATCCCTCAAGAACACTTGGGAAATTGTCCTCAGGACAAAAGCAGAAGCAAGGCAGTTTCATGGCTCCTTTGTTCGATCTTCTACACCTCTAACAAAACTCCACCTTGACTGCAGGTGACAACACTGATAGACATGTTTATGTGTAACGGGGTAAAATGTAGCAGTGTTAAACTATTTGCTAAACAAAAGTTGCTGACTTTGTTTAGAAAATCACAACCCCACACATGGAGAAGACAGGAAACTCAATCTAGCGATTTAGGATGGCGAATGGAAGAAGGGTTAAAAAGCAATGTTTCTAGGCCACCACCCTGAATTCACTTGTTCCTCCCTAAATAACACTCAAGTTTTGTTTAGGTGATTCAAGGTACGTCAGGCCATTAGCAGGCAACATGACACTGAGCAAATGTCTGGATTTGCTGCCTGATCCCCCATATTTCAGGAAAAAGAAATCCTATACTGCATAAACTCTTCTAGCCATCCAGTGCCTGTTTTCCTCTTTTCCACATTAAATGGTGAATCAGATGCTGCTAATCAACTGACTATTAGTGACTTCCATTCAGGGCTGCCAATTAACTCTGAGTGAGTATCTGAACTTGTTTTTTAGACCACTGGAATTTTTCCCCTCTTAACAAGAGCTTCACTTTTAGTATTGCTGTTTTTTGAAAGCTGTGCTGAAAAATTAGAGTCTTAAGCACTTGAACAGGGAGCATATTATGTTTCCCTGTTGATTCATAGATTGGTCCAGGCCGGAAGGGACCTCCAAAGGTCATCTAGCCCGACCTCCCCGCAGTCAGACACCCCCAACTAGATGAGGTTGCCCAGGGCCTCGTCGAGCTTCACCTTGAATATCTCAATTCATATCTCAATAAACACCTGCACACCTTATATGTGCAATATCTCAATTCATATCACTTGGGCTCTGCAAAAGCAAAATTGTCTGCTGTACGTATGATCTGAGGATCCCAGACTGTTTTGTCTAATTAATCCTAAATAAAAATTATTAAGAAAACACAGGAAATCTGCAAGTGTGCTTTCACCTCATTTTTCATGCTTATACTTGCTTGGAAGAAGAGTAGATTCTCTTAAGGGAATTCAGGTGCCTGACCTGAGAAACAATTTTCAGCGGAGGGTACTCTTTTGCAATTAATGCGTATCATGCTTTCAAATTCAAAGCACAGATTTCCGTAGAAAACATTCCCTATAGCAGACCAGTGCATCACACAATGTAGTCACAATATGGTTACTTGTGCACATATATATGCTTAAATAGTACTTTTGTTCTTAACTCCAAAAAAAGTTGGGTTGAATATGTATATTACAAATCTTTGATTCTTTCCATGTATTTCTACCTTAAGATGAAATATTACCTCTTCGCTTATGTATGGTTTTGGTTTTAATTAACTTATTTCCTAGGAAATTAATTCATATCCACAACCAATCTTGAAACAATCCACCTGAATATAGTACATAGATGACTGTAATTTAAATAAATAAGAATGCCATTTTAACAATCATAGAAACTTAAGGAGAATGAAGGTTAAATTTGGACCTTCTTGGTCTTCAATAAAATTTAAATATAGTGCTATTTTTCAAAAGTGAACTCTGTTTTTGATTATAATCATCCCCTTGTTGGTTTGGTAACACCCCATTAGAATTTAGGGTGTTAGTCTCTGCCAGAGTTTTAAAAATTTCTCCTAGCTCTCGGCTCTGTGCTAGGCTGACGTCTGATCTCAGTCACACCACTACCAAACAGAAATAATTCCACTGAACAGAGTTACACCAAGTAACTATAAACATCAACTCAGCTTTGTGTGCTATTACATCAGGTATAAACACCTGCACACCTAATAATATCACAGGCACAAATATCTTCCACCTGGTTCTTCTCACTCCAGGGACATGCCTACATCGAGCAAAGATCCTGGATTTGCTTTGCCCATCCTCCAGACGAGGCAAAAATGAGCCAGGCTGGGAAGCACTGTGACCGCACTAGTTCAGTGCTGTGTCCAAGGCGCTATGGACAGTGGCATGGTGTCACCCTAATGTGGCATCCTGCTTTCCATGGGGGTTTTCAGACCCTAAGATGGGAGCAGAGATTTTTTCATTCAGCTGCCCATACAGACAGGTCTTAAGGGTCTTTGAGTGCATCTCTGTTAATAAATTAAATAGAGACTGGGCAGAGGTGTGAGAGCAGCAATTTGTCCATTGCATTTTTACACTGACAGTGTAGTTCTTGCACTGTTTTGGTAAAGGGCGTCTCCCAGATGATCCCTAGGTACAATTTGGGAACTGAGACAGACCTAAGAACATTTCTAAAGACAATTTGTGAGGAGTTACCCTGTCTTGGGACTCAGGACAGTTTAGTAATATATAGTCTCATTGTGCCACCTCCGGTCATAGAACTAGAAAGCATATCCTAGCACTGTTTTAGTTTATAAGAAGAGATTTAACTCCTGATACCACTCCACCCATGTCCAACTATGTCTTGAAGCAGTAACGTTCAGATTTCTTTATCCTGCCAAAATTGCAACATGGTCTGAGAGTGACTACACAATGATTTGCTGGCTTTATACATGCAGAATTCCCTTTGAGGCTCAGAAGCAGACCACTGCACTCACTTAACACTGATTTAAGGAGCTGATGTCACTCTCACTGACGTCAATGGAAAGATTCTCACAGATTTCATAAGAGGAGAATCATGGCCCAGTTAGCACAGAAAGGTGCAAGGCCCGAAGAGTTCTCCAGGGAAACTACTCTTGCCACCGACTGTAGTAAGAGAAAGCAAGACCTAGTTATACATTTATAATAAATCAAGGTCTAAATATGCACACAATTAATTGGATGCCTCGGTTCACAGGTCAATATATTGGCAGAAGCCTTTTTGTCTCTAGTCTAGTTCAGAACACAGCCATAATAAACTTTTTTTTCCATTTCAAACTTTCCTGTCCCAACCACAAATCATTTCAGCTGAGTAAAGTGAACTGATAAATCTGTCTCTTTTGTTATTATACCTGATTGATTAGTTCTGCTTCATCTTGCTAGGGATGTACATGAAGAAGTACCTTTTTGGTAAAGAGGCATAATATATTGCAGGTTGAAAATAATATTGAGTGCAAATGTAAAATTTTTATAGGATTCATTTCAAAAGTACAGTAAATGATATTTTCCAGGTACAGATACATTCATCACCATTAGGAAATGACTTCTCATCGTTCAACATGTCTTTTAAACTTTCACGCATTTTTTGCAATGTTAAAGGTTGAAAATACTTTTTTTACAGTGGACATCAAAGCCAATTGACTCATAACCACATCCTAGGTGGGATGATGATTAGGACTCAGTAGGTAAGCTGGGAGAAAAATGAATTCAGTGACAGGGCAATTCTTTATCTGTAATACAGGAAAAGTCATGCTTTTCCATGATAACTTCCTGCTGGATATTTGATAAATTGAAGCATATAAGAACTGATGTCAGCAAAAGGACTTATGCAACAGCTTGTTGTGTATGGCAGAAGCTTCCTTACAGGAAAGCCACAACCTTAGAATTTGCTTTCTATGAAATCAAGTACTGTGAATGTGATATTCTTCAGGACATGCTACAAAACCCATTTTAGCACCAGACACTGACGAAGGTTTTGAAGGCACTAGAGAGAACTGTAATCATTATAGTAAAGAATTACTGTTGGGGTAGGGAAAGGAAGGGAATGAGGTTTGTGATGGATTACCTGAAATTCCTTCACTTTGAGTATAATTGTATTTTCCTGTAGAAGCATGGAGATATGGGTCCTTTTGGGGGCCTTTATAAAATCAAGGCAAACAGAGAGAAATAAAACTATGCATTGGCTAGGGTTTTTTGCTCACAGTATCATAAATTGCCAGCAGCAAAACTTGCAAGGATTTTCACTTGAAAAGCCAAACTCCAGTTCTGTGATTGCAACTGGCCCTACTTCACTCTGTTTTACATCTGCACTAGTCACAGTACCACTTATTGAAAACACAGTTGCAACTAGCGAACACACAGTTGCAGAAGCAGCTGCCTTGAACAAACTAAAAGACTTTAAAACCTCAACCAAGGCCCCTAAAAGAAGCAGATAAAAGAAGGAGCCAGTTACCAGCCAATGTAGCCCTTAGGTAATTTCCATCTCTGGCCTGCTCTGAATTACTCCAAACTATAATGGGATGCTAGAAATCAGAAAGTTCAAATTAACGTTGCCAAGCACAGGGACATCCTAAGCCTTCTCTCTTCAGCAGTACAGGCATGCTTGTGAGACATAACTTGTCCCATAATCAACAGTGACTGCTGTGTGGAAACCCCTAATCAGGAATGAAATGATTTTCCTTTCTGCCTTTGCTGCTGAGCCAGTGTGTGGGAGTAACGGACAGAGAGGTTGCAGCCTACGTCATTGACATTGTTATGGCTCTTCTGTGGACTAATGCTTTATCAGCACAGAATGCACAAAATGAAATGAGATTGTTTGGGGGCAGAAATCCTGTTCTCACTCTTTTGTTGAATGAGCATGTCAGACTCCTGATGCACGAATTTAGATGGAAGATTGCCTATGGTCAGGAGATTTGCATTTCTTTTACCACTGGAGTTACTACACATCCACTGTCAGCAGCATCCATCTCGGCCCTCATCCACATCAGCAGTCCCCACAAACAGTGTGAGATGCCTAACTCAGTCACAGTGATCATCTCAGCAGTCTGGAGCCTCCTGCATGCAAGGTCAAGGGGAGAGATGTGCAGCACTCACACTGTACTGGCATCACACAGTTGGTATCTACAGCAGCATTTTGCTCAGATCAGGAATGCATTTTTAAAGCTGTGGTGGATTGACTTTGGCTGGACACCAGATGCCCACCAAGCCACTCTTTCACTTCCCCTCCTGCGGTGGACGGGGAGAAAAAATACAACAAAAGGCTTATGGGTTGAGATAAGAACAGAGAGATCACTCAGCAATTACCATCACAGGCAAAACAGACTTGACTTGGGGAAATTAATTTAATTTATTACTAATCAGATCAGAGTAGAGTAATGAGAAATAAAATCAATTCTTAAAACACCTTCACTCCAGCCCTCCCTGCTTCCTGGGCTCAACTTCATTCCTGATTTCTCTCCCTCCTGCCCTCAAGTGACACAGGGGGATGGGGAAATGGGGTTGTGGTCAGTTCATCATATGTTGTCTCTGCCGCTCCTTCCTCCTCAAGGAGACGACTCCTCACACTCTTCCCCTGCTCCAGTGTGGGGTCCCTCCCACGGGAGACAGTCCTCCACAAACTTCTCCAACAAGAGTCCTTCCCATGGGCTGCAGTTCTTTATGAACTTCTCCTGCGTGGGTCCTTCCATGGGGTCACAAGTCTTTCCAGCAAACCTGCTCCAGCATGGGTTCCTCTCTCCATGGGGCCACAGGTCCTGCCAGGAGCCTGCTCCAGTGCAGGCATCCCATAGGGTCACTGCCTCCTTCAGATATCTACCTGCTCTGGCATGGGGTCCTCCATGGGCTGCATGAGCTGGTTGTCTCCCCTGTGGTCAGTGCCATCCAGTATCGGGTGGGGGGAAATATAACTTTCTAAGAACCTTAGTTGCTTTAGAAATTGGTAGTCTTGTGCACTGCACTTAAGCATTCAAGGGAAGACACAAGGGTGTGACAAGAAAGGGAACAAGGGAAGGATATTTAAAAGGTACCTGGTATGGTATCCACCAGCTTGGCTGTAGGTTTGGGATTTTGAAATGACATGTTTGTATTTGATTTGTTTGTGTTTGATCTGTCATGGCAATAGTAGAACAGTATTTATGTACTAGTAATTACAGTATTCTCCTTCCCTCCCCAGTAGCATAGCTATAGTTTATAGTCTGTCAGCATTTCCATTACAAAGTCCATTTTTCAGAGGTCAATAACTCAGCCATTTAAGACTGCATCAGCTCAAAACTTGATATGCGAGTTGTCAAAGACTCTTAATTCACTTTTTATCCCCATGATGGAAGGGAAACATTTGTGGGGTTTTTTTGGTAATTTATGAGATTTTATTTTATTTTTGAGCTAAAACTTGGCTTTGCCTCTGAAACTGAAATGTTGCAGATAAGTTGTCACTAATATGGGCTAAGCCTTTCAAGATTTTCTAAAGTAGAACTAAACAGCCAAAATATCCAGATAAAATAGACAGCTACCAAATAGTCAGTGCAGACAGTTTTTATCCTTTTTTAGACTGCAAAGTATATTAGTCTTAGCTGTCATCCCACTGGTAAATAGTATGCTATGAGTTTTCTAGGAAGACCACGTTATACACAAAAGAAAGAAAATAAAAGGGCTCTGATTCTCATCTTAGGCTGCTTGGTGCAATTCCATCCAAGTGCTGGACTTGTGCCAGTCTGTGTCACTGGAAATTTAATTCCATGCAGTAAATTCAAGTGAAGATGCTTCTGTCAAATTTTACATCCACAACTCTTTCAATTGCATTAGGGACTCATGAAGGCATGAACTCAGGTAGAAACATCATTAAAGCCTAAGCTGTCTTACTACAGTGGAGGTCTACTTTGTGACATAAGGATATATTTCTACCATATCTGGAGAGACACCTGGAGCCGGCAGTGTGGTCACTGGTTTTAGTCACATTTACTATGGGATGGTTAAGGACTCTCTGCAAGTTGGATTCCCTTAAATAAGTACATCTTTTTATGCCAAAGTATTTTCAAGAACAAGGTGGGGACAAGCGGATATAATACAGAAGCAGTGAAAGATGCTTTAGTTTTTCTGTGCTGACAAAGAAAAAATTGAATGCAAACATACGGGTTTCTGTTTCTAAGAAGCAATAACATTGGCTGTAGTGTTATGACAAGAGGAAGAGGAGGGTTGACCCTTCCAGTCTTCCACGCAAGAAGAAAGTGTTTGATCCACTTGAAGGGCCCAGATGGAGTCCCTTTTCCCACAAACCTACACCACAGTGTGACAGTGAAAGACAAACAGGCACAGACAAAGAGAAAACTGACTGAATAGATTATTGTGTTATGTTGTAAATTTTTCCTCAGCAATTTAATGCCTGTGTATACTGTATTTCTTATTATAAAAATGATATTAGAAAATAATAAACTACATAGCACAGCAAAACCATTAAACAGAAGGTACTTATTTTGCATCCACTATAGCTCCCAGAAAAAATAAAACTGAAAAGGCAACTCCTGGATAAATGAAAAATTAAGAACAGCAAGAAGTGTTAATAAACAGTGACTGCAATTGTTCTCACTAACTGCTAAGAAAAAGCTCATATGTTTAATTCATAACCAGTATACTGAAGTCACATCTATTGTTTACCAAAAATTAACTTGGTTATACAAACAATGCAAGTCTGGGTATTTTTTTTTCCCCAAACCAGTTTTAACTATTTTACTCAGCCACGAAGGGCTAGCTGGCACATGCACCAAAGCACAGTCATCCAGCGGAAAGCCAACAAACATCAGAAATTGTGTGTATCTTCTTCCTGAGCCAACCTGAACACTCTATTCTGCATTTTCTCATTGCTGTAATGTACTGCCATACAAGAGCTATAGGCAGCTGGATACTTTCCTCAGAGCCCATTTGCATATTTTGGCATAGAATACATTAACGCACTATCAGCCAGCCTCACTTTTTGAGATATGCTGTACGCCACAGAAAAGATGGAGGTATTGCAATGTATGTGAACTATTTGCAATATTGTGCAACATACAATGATCAATTACAGTCTACCAAACCTTTGAAACTCCCACAGCAAAAGTAGACTTTCACTGCAAGATGTGATTTAGACTTCATATGGTTTCATTTGAAAAACACTGTATAAATGTGCATTTATATTTACTCATGGTTCTCACAAAATTTAACTACAAATAATCTGTAAAAAACACCCTTACCATAAATAACTTGAATTTTTGCAGCACTTAGTTGGAAAAATGTCTTACCTTTTTTTTTATACCACCGAGTCATCAAAAGAAAATGCCAGAAAAGCCAAGGAAACATTTATTTTTACTAAATGAAAATGGGAAAATATCCTAACTCAAGTACTATCACACTTCACATAAAACCTGTAGATTTTACCACACAATGCAAACTGTCATAGTTCAGTTGCAAAATCCCAGTGAAGTGTCAGAGAAAATTTTCAAACCAGAAAATATTCCTTTTGTACTTTGACAGAGTTAATTCTTGTCAAAGCACTGTGGGCAGGAAGTTCCATTCTGAATAGGATTTTATTAGTCTATAGTTCATATTCATGCTGTGCAGAATATATAATTGTGGAAAGTATGAGTCTCCTCTGAAATTGCTAACCAAAACTATTTTCCATTTAGAATAAATTCGTCTCACTCAGCTTTAGTATCTGAAAATGCATGTATCTAATCTAGGGAGTTGTTTAGCCTTTTTCTCTACCCAGTGAACAGAAATAGAAAACCCAGTGTTCTTCATTTTAGCTGCCTTATACCCTTTCCTTATGAAAGGGTACATTTTCCTCCACTGGTATCTGATTTCTCAACTAACCAGAGAACTTAGACTAGGTGTATAACTGTACAACAGGTAAAGTTAGATGAAATTAATCACAAGTGGCTAATTAGTTTGCTTTGCATTAACTTCATTCATCTGATCACCACCTGGAATGACCTTGAATAACAAACATGACCCCCACATTAGTTCCACAACACAAACTAGTTGTCAATGTATTTCTACCCAAACCACGACAATCACTCTTATGCCATCTTTATCATTCATGAAGATTAATAACTGTATCTCTATAGTTCAAACCTTGTTGTAGATGTCTAATGGCTTTATCTCAGGTGTATCCCACATTTTAGACCTATTTTGCCAGGGCAAATGATCAGTTTACTTGATGTGGCCAGGAAGCAGTGTGTTACTCTACATATACTAGAAGAGGTTGCCCAGAGAAGCTCTGGATGCCCCATCCCTGGAAGTGTTCAAGACCAGGTTGGATGGAGCTTTGAGTAATCTGGTGTAGTGGAAGGTGTCCCTGCCCATCGCAGGGGAGTTGGAAATAAATGATCTTTAAGGTCCCTTCCATTTCTAACCATTCTATGATTCTATGTGTAAAAGAACACAACATTAAATATAATAAGTCTAACATGTTCAGAATACACCGGGCTCACTGAATACACTATTTGCACATGCACGGTCCTGGTCATATGAGATTTCCACGTATCCAGCCCAGACTGTCATAAACTATGCTAAGAGGTTCTACTACCCAAATGATACAACAGTGAATTTTATACCTCTAACAGTGGAGTTAGCCACCAGAAAGGTTGGTAGTTCCATGCATATACAGATTCACTAGTTTTATTGTCTTGCTCAAAAAGAATTGCCTTAAAGTCATTTCAGAGTATATTCATTAATGCTGTTCCTCAAATATAGGCCACATTTTCAAATAGTCTTGGATAATATTTATTTCAACACAAAAAATTCTGTGTGACACAAAATGAAATAATTCATAAAAACCAAGGTTCATCAAGCTGAAGACTATGTCTCTGAGCATGGTCAAGGATGTTTAAGAAGTCATATGAAAAGCAGAGCAATTAGACGATGAAACTTCACCAATATACATTCCAGCAAATTGTGGCTCAGTGATTTCATCAGTCAGAGGCAGTACCCTTATCTTTAAATGGACATTTCTTGGTCAAAATATGACATAGAAGATTCACCAAAGTTGCGCTGGAGGACTGCTTTCTGCACACAGAATTCCTCTAGAGTGTTTGTTTCCACACTTTGCAAAACATGTAAGTAGCAGTAAATGAGAGGGAGTTTAATAGTGAAAACTCTACAAGGGGAGAACACAAGAGCACAGCCTGGCTCCAGGGAGCACTTTCTAATTTATGACACGTAAAACGCTGCCCCTGGGAGAATGAGAACATCCATTTCTGTAAATTCACAAAAAGCTTACTGATGCTGTCCTAAGTTATAATATAGCTTCAAACACCCTCAGGCAGAGGAAGGTCTGTACGAACAAGTGTTCTGGCTTTTGGCTATTGGGAAAAAGAAAGAAAAGGGTTATTCCAGATTTTTGAGAGGAGGAGAGATAAAGGTGTGAGTTTTAGTACCTGAGAAATACCTAACACTAAGATTAAAGCTTACAAAACACTAGGAGCTTCTTGTATAAATCTGTCAGTCCCTTTTCAGCTTGTAATGCATTGTCTTTGCAGTTTCAGCAGTCAAGATCTGCTTTATGCATCAGCCAAGGAAAAGCTTTGTAGTGTTTTTGTGGTTGGATTCCAAGTACAAACTCTTGCTTTTATACTGACGTGCAAAGTCCCACTCAAGATTCTGAACTTATTGTACTCAAATCTATAAAAACACACATCAAGACCTTTCCTGCACCAAGGATGTTACGAAATTCTTTGCTATTGAGACACAGGTTGTATTTCAAGGCTACTATAAGCAGTAACATTTTCTCAAATTAACTCTATTCTGCACTGTGCAGCAATTTTCCTCTTACCTTGGGGCTGGCTGTTCTTTTGAAAACATAGTGGATGCAATAGGTACACAGAATAGGTAGCACATTTGCGTTTTCCAAAACGGTCAATAACTGCAGCCCGTTGCTGCTGGGAATGGTAAGTGATTCACCCCCAGTATGGAAATATAGCCACCTACAGTGTAAATTGAAGTGAGTTAGCAGGGCAAAGTCGAAATGAGAGCTGCCACCTTCCATATGACTGTTGCTGCTTCTTCAGATCCTTCGTGAAAGCTCCTTTTTATTCTCAACCCCATTAAAAATTGTTTGCATGGTGTGTGGTGACTGCCACTTCTCATACTACACAGCATGTTCTTGTTGCCTTTTGTCCCAGCAACGGTTTCCTGCACCTCCCAAGGCTTAGGTTGCCAAATCTGTGATGAGGGTAGTCCTTTTCTTAGGAGCCTGTACCTGGCACATCAGGGTCCTGATTCCTGTTGTGGCTCAGCAAAGTTACTGACACAAAACTAAAACATTTCATGTTGGTCCCACTGTACTTGGAAGGCTGAGATCACCTGCAGGGTGAGCCTGGTTGCACAGAGCAAATGACTTTTAGCACTGCAGTTTTTGTCCCTCGCTTCTTTCACGTGTGTCAGCTGCACTTTCAAATCCTGTGCCAAGGTCTCCCTAAGCCTATAAGATTGCCTTACTCCTTCTGCATATAACAGAGCAGCAGGCACTGAGAAATGTTCATTTCCTCCTTTTGCACATCTACCTGATGTATTGGAAGAGTTATCTCAGAATGAATTCATATTACATAAATTTTGATGGCAGCACTCACTGCTTCAGACTTTATTTACACGTGTGCGAAAAGGCCAATGACTTCAATTTAGGCGTGAGGCTCTTCCACTTGTGCTTACTTTGTAAAGATATAAATGACAATGCAATAAGCAGGAGAAGGTCAGTGCTTTAAAAGCGCAGAGCAAAAGGAGGTTTACTGGAGAATCAGCACCACTGCACTTCACTGAATAGATTCATATACATAACAAATGTATTTATTTCTATATTAAAAAAATCCGTTTTTTTACATACCTTTCAGTGTAACAGAATTCTTCACAGATTTATCCAACATTGATGGTGATACTGATTTCCATTTTGTAGTAGGTCAGGTTTAAATGTTAAATGGTTGTCCTTAAAAAAAAAAAAAAAAAAGCAGTAGTTTTTCTTGAACCATCTGGAGGAAAGAAGTTTTTGTAGAAATAATTATGTATATCTTTATATTTACATAATTTTTTGTAACTGTACAATACTTAGCACATTAATAAAACATGCACTAAATAATAATACAGGAGCTGGAAAAATCAATGTGAACCAAAACACAATTAAACAAATAAACTTTCATTAAAAATCAGACTTTTAAAAAAGCACATAGAGATAGAATCAAAGCTGAAAATGAAACCACTTCAATTTCATTTCAAATAGACTCGCTAATGTAGTGCACACACTTCAAATGATTACTACTTGTTGTGCAAGTTACTGTAAAAATCATCTAGTGCAAACATTTGTGTTGAATACTCGCATCGTATTTTCCTGGAATAATCATCCGGCTTTATGGCCTTTCACATATTGTATTTTTGTCTGTTTGTCACTGAGACTTGGCTAGATTAGAATAATTGTTTTTCAGGTATCATTTCTTGTTTTCAAAATGTACAAATCAGTGTTTGTGAATCATAAGCTACAAAAATATACATTTTGCAAACTGTCTATGAATAATAGAATAGAAGATCTGGAACTCCATAGTTTTTAGGTTTGTATTCCTTCATTTGATGTCATTAATAACGGTAGTAGTTTTCCCTTAATGATGATGATGGTGTTTTGTACTAAGAACCATCTTCTCTGTTGTTATACCTTTGATCTCCCCCATCAGGCAATTAATTTTTTTTTGATTTTTTTTTTATTTTTTGTGGCCTACCGTGGTTCTCATACCATCCTTGTCTTCTTTCTAAACCTTTTATTCTTCATTTAAAATTCTGGTATTTTGCATTCAAATTCAAACCACTACCGCTGTTTATTTTTCTGAACTTCCCTCCCTAGGGTACTTATCAGTCCTCCCTATCAAAAACCAATATCCACTGAAGTCAATGAAAAAACATTGTTTTATCAGACAAAGTCTGCAGATTTCCAAGAGCTGTTTTACCTTACCGAGCAAAGTACATTATTGGTGTTGAACACATAAATGATAGTCACAGAGTGTGCTCTTAGCCGTGTGGGGATGAATGGCAACTTTCAATAGTCTCCAGTTCATTTAGGATTTCAGAAACAGTATTTGTCTCTCTTTGTCTGAGTTGCTGCATTTCAAACACCTGAGGACATTGGAAGGTAGATTTCACACCTCACTATATAGACAAAATATCTGACTTTGCTCAAGGTGAGGTCCGTATTGCCAGAGCTGTGTTGCCAAAAATGTTTGACTGAAGATAGAGCCGGCAGGTTTGCTGCATAATCCTGGTCAGGGACAAGGATTTCTGGACAGAAAGAAGAGCTCAAAGCTATCCACAGGCAATGTGGTTCCTAAGCAGAGGAGACAGCAATGCCAAGGAGCAAGAGAACTGAAGACAATTTTTAACACTGGTTTATTATCTAATTATGACTTAACTATCCATTTTTACAAAGCCGACCAAACCACTTCAAATATAGTTCTGATCAATAAACTATTCTATGATCTTTACCACCTGAGAACATTACACTTCTTTCAGAAAAAAATACATTCATATATGTCTATATCTGTTTAATATTTAACCGTGAAACCTCCCTGTCTTGACTACAGGTTGTGGTTGCTACTGCAGTGGAGTTTTCCCACTCTAATCATAATCACTGTGCCACTGGCAGCAGATGAATGCAGAACTACAAGCTTCAGTTCCTTGTTGATTACCAGATTTTCAGTTCATTACTTCCTCTTCTAGAAAACACTGAGATGCACAACCAGAATATTATTATTCTGCAGTGAATAGGCAGATTTATTATACAGAGCGTGAATGTAATTTAAATTATTTGCTACTGCTCAGCAAACATCCTGTAGGGCTATACAACTGGATATTAGAGAAAATGTTAAGTCAGCTCTTAGGAAACAGACTGGGGAGTATTTACAGACTTACGGAGTTTGGTTTAGCAAGTGCTTTGCCGCTGTTAATAACAAATATGTTATGATGACCATTTAAAAATTGGCAGTTGCTTTAGAGTAGTGCCTTTGCTGTACTCAGATCCAATGATTCAACATAACGTTTTTGGCAACTTGCCTTCCCCCGCATACCCAGAAATATTAACCTTTGAGAGAAATACTCATAGACAGAAGCCTTAGATAACTTTATCTACAGAACAATGTGGTTACTGGGGTAGATATACCTTACCAGGCTTATTGAGAATAACAAAAAGCATTCAGCAGCATAGTCTATTACAGGGGACCCTGAGTATTAACGCAGGTTTCTAAGCCATCTTAAAACTCCCATCGCTTCATTTTTATTGCAATTATTACCTATGCTCACCAGAGGAGAATTAGTTCAGACATGCTTAGGCTAGGTACAGCTGCAGCACTGACTGCAGTACAGACCCATCCTGAGCACTGTTTTATAACATCTACCTGTAGAGCTTTCTACCTGATGTGGCAGCTGGTTCTGCTCATCACAATGAGGAATGCCTCTGGACTGCAATGCTGTTAGTATCTGTAAACATATTCTATTTCATCACACATAAAGAGTAAATAGGAAACTCTTGCTAGTGCCAAGATAACCATATCTTCTTCTAGTAAATAAGAAACAGCCACAGTCTGCTCATCCTTATTTTCCAGCCGTACTGTTAAATAATTATGTGATCCTATCCAACAAGATGGATCAGTCTGCAGGGGAAGATGCAGCTGATCAAATTAACTAAAAACCAGCTCACAGCTCAAATGGGATCTTTGTTGAAATTGTATGCCCCCTCAAAAATCTGTAGTCACAACAAAGCCTGTTCTTTGATGTAAGTGAATCACGTGTTTGGTTCAGAAGTAATCTCAGCTTGCACAGAATTTCTTTAATTTTTTTCCCCCAGCAATATGTTTATTGGAGTTGCCTTTTAATTTCTTTTAGCACAGTTTGCTGTCAGTCACTACAGGTTCTGCAGTCATTTTGGAGGTATCTTCTTAAATGTTTTATACAATGCTGCATTTTGAACAGCATTCAAAGTTGTTCAATTATGTACGTTAGGAGGGGTATTTTTCTTGTCTCTAAAATTCCAAGAATGTGGCCAAAACATGTAACTTCAAAGCTTTGTAATATAACCTTCCTAAGTGACTGCATTTGAAAAATGTGTATAAGATTGATGTTGATGATTTATTCCTGAGTCTGAGCCAAACACAGCCATGAGGATGCTTTAATGTCAATCATCCTCTGCTTCCCTTGACCTTTAGGAACAGCTTCAATGCGAGCTGGGAGTTCTCTCTCCTTTCCTTAGTGGGGCTGCCTAGCAGCAAATCTGCTTACCCACAGCTGCACTGCCAATGCACAGGGATGAACCCTGCCCCCTTGCTGGCACTCTTTTGCAGGTAAGAAACAAACCAGAAACTGTAAATTGCTTGTTAAATTTAAATTACAAAAAAATCATTAAATGCATAAAAGCACATGTAGTTAAATACATTATAGCTTGGAATCAATTTGTCCAAGAACAAAATGGCAAATTAAGAATTGCAGATTATTTGGAACCACTCACAGAATAATTACTGTGCACTAGTAGTACTGCACAAAGGAAATTATTTAGATATTTTCTGTAAGAATTATCAGCCACTGCATTGCAGGAACAACTTTGAGTATTGCTAACACATAACAGCCCCTAATGCTTCCACAAATGAAATCCTGTAAAAGGCTACTATCATTAATCATTAGTTGTAAAATGCCATCAAGCAATTTAACCTACAGAATCAGACCACTGTAGCAAACACAGTATAGTTCAATCTCTGTAATAATGCATATTCAATTATCTAGCTCATCTTCTTCTGTCTTTATTATAATTGATAGTCACGCACTCTTTAACTGCAGCTCTCCATAAAAGATATTAGAGGAAAATGAAAAGATTGGCATGTGATCATTCCTAACCATAGGGCATATAAAAAGGTCAATATTTAATCAATATTTTTCAAATAACTTTGGTTTCAAAACAGTTCTTAATGCACTGCCTCAGAGCAAGTCCATATACTTCAAACCCTGAAAAATGTGGCAGACATGCAGATGTCCACAAAGATGTCTGTAGTATTACATTACATGGTAACAGAGCATGGGTGCAGGCACTAGAGCTTGCTGCCAGCTCTACCACATTGTTGGGGTGGCCTTGATGCCCATCTGGCCAGGACCACCTGTTTTTCACCATGTTCCATGACTTGGAACGGATCAGGGCTAGCACAGGCCAAGAACAATTCCCATAGACAGTTTGCATGCAACTACTCTATTTCATAGCCTAAACAGGTCCAGACCATGCCATAAAGCCAGTCCTGATACTCTTTGGTGTACCGGTTGGTATAGATGTAGCTGCAATGCATCCACCCAAAGCCTGTGCTTTCAGGAGCAAGGTCAATACTCTAAAAAGCATGAGCCTTAGAAACCTGAAGACATGGGTTAGCATGGGCCTGACTTCTTCATATGCTTTAGATTTTATGGCAGTAATAAGCCTACTTGAACGTAAATCTGAGATTTCCACTTCCTCTGGGCAATACTTCCAGATAACTTCTTGAAGTTCCAACTTGCTACCAATGTACTTTTAGCCTGACAGGAAAATAAAATACCAAACTAACATGAATTTGACTAGTATGGTTTCTCAGATGTTTCTTTCTAAATTCTACAACATAGAATGAGAGAGTTGTATCTGGATTTAGGAATACGAGAACATAAAATATAGAGGGCAACACTGAAGATACATCCAACTGAGAATCCATGTACATCAGCGATTTAGGGATGCCCAGAAAGAGAATACAGAATAAGAGCATGGAATATTTTTTCCCCTCAGCATTTGCCTTTCAGCTTCTAGCAACTAACAATTCAGGGATTTCCTGAGCTGAAGATGACACTCAGACTGTTTTCTGATTAATTTTTGGTCTATGACTTTGTTCAATGCCTTTCTACAATCCATTATACTTCCAGCTTCTACAAAAATCCCATGACAATCCCACACAATTCAATACTGGATTGTGTGAAAAGTGTGTAAGGGGTGAATGGCTAGGTTACAAATAAGGATTGGGAAAGAAATAATACTTTCATTTTTGGTATTTTATGAACATTTGTCAGTGCTGTGGCATTTTAAAAATAAATGGATGACCAAAACTTTTGAACTCCATAGCCTGATTGTTATGGATTTTAGACCCCTTTATGTTCTGAATAATTAGGTTTAAGGATATAATAGCATTTGCCTTTTTTTTTTCCACCTTACCTATACATCTATAACAACATTAGTATTTCAACCTGACAGGAAAATATACTATCTATACTGACAATTTTAATGTGTATCTTGTTCCATTCATTGATGCAAATTTTCATTGATATTCTCCTTTGAATTTCCCTTTGGGGAATGTGCTGTATGTATTTGATTTATTTTTTGTGGTACGTTTTTCAATATTGAAAGAAACAGGATTTCTTTTTCATAATCCAGTAAGAACAGACCAATGGATTCATGGCATGTTTTTTTATCAGTTATGCAAAGAGAATTTTATCCTTGGATAATTTGCTGATTTGTAAGCTTTTTTCCTTTCTCATATTTTTGATGTAGTGGTATCTTGCTGAAATAAATAGACTGTAAAAGAAAAAAAAAAAAATTCAAAGCTTAGTTGAAATAACAGCATTATTTTTCTGCTAATGTACTACAATGAAAAAGGTTACATTGGGAAAATCAACTCTCAGCAAAGTCTTTAGATCACAAATGTCCCTGGACACTAAAGTTTGTAAAATGTACTTTCTGAAATGTTGTATGGAAGTCTGCAAGATTTTGGCTGGTGAATTTTCCTCTCAATGTGTGGGTTAGACAGAGCTTAACAGAGACGTCTCCAAAAACGATGCTCTTCAGGAAAAACATACTCATTTCCTGGACTGTTGTTCCTAATGATAATGAAATGCCAGTGCTCGATGAAAACCTGAACACAAATATCAGGAAAAGTGACCTGTCCTGAAGAGGTAACCACTGAATTTATCCTTTCCCAGGCACTCAAATCAAATCAGTTTGATATCACAGGGGGCAAACAAGGCAAGGTGAGGCAGGAAGTGTTACAAGACATATGTCTAAGACCAGTGAGATGAGTTACCTCCTGAATGTGTACATCTTTCTTTATTGAAGATAAAGAAAACTTAACTGATTGGACAAACTTGTAAATAAAATTGTCAAGGGACTTCCTCTGGCTCTAAGGCAGCCTGACGTGGATGGTTTGTATCTATATCACTAAACTCTCTTAACACTCTATAACACTTAACCTTCTTCTCAATAGGTTGGCTGGACTGACTACCTTACTCCCAGGCCATCCTCACCCCTAGACTGTGCTGGAGGATTAGCCATAGACAAGGCACTGAGCAACCTGCTTTGACCAGCGAATTAGACCAGATAACCCCCAGAGGCACCTTACAACCTAAATCATTCCATGAGCCTATGATTATCTGGGAGATTACTAGGTGACATGGACCACAGACCTGCCAGGGCTCATAATAATAGTTTAATACAAGGGATCACATTACACCAACCTCAGGCTCTTTAGCTCACCAGTTCTACCAACAGACTACATATAGAACAGAGGAATAAAAATGTTAAATAATGAAAACATGATCCTTTCTTGGTTGTACTTTGATTTCAGTAGATTAATATTTTCTGATCAAACCTATTGTCCTGAAATTTCTGAACATCCCTAGTAATAGAACAATTTCCTTATTCTTTGATATTGTGATCATTTCCCTGACAAATGGGGAAGCCATGACTCAGGCAACCAAGGTACAGTTGGCAAAAGATACATTAGTAATAAAAAAGTCTATAATCACTGATGTACTCCTGCAAGTTCAAATTAATATTGCAGTGCTGTGACTTGTAGTACATTATGTTGTATAGCTAGTTCTGGCAGTATGTTTCTTTAAAGAAAAACAAAAAACAACCATAAAAATAGGTAAAAACAAAAAAAAAAATCAAGAATGTATCATACATCCAATTTTGTGAGTCTGAAGGTACAGAGACTTGTTTTTGATCTCATCCAAGACAGCTTGAAGTTCGAAGCTCAGCCAAATACCACTGCAGGATTTATTGTCTTTGCAATTGTAGTAGACACACAGATACAGCCTATGAATTACAATTTGGTAGGAACTGCAATAAACATACATTGCTGTTCTACAGAAACAGTGTATGAAAAGAAGTCATTGTTCTGCTCAAGTTAACAGCATTTCCCCCCTGAAGTTCTAAGTGTAACTTCAACACCTGTGGCCATATCCAGCATGCTTAGATTTTGATAGCAGCACATGGCAGGGTGGATATGTAAGAACCACAGCAGGTTCTCAGGATTTCACATGAGTTTTTGCAGTACATGGAAGCTGTTGTTCTTCATATCTGAACTGATTAATCAAGGGATATATATATATATATATATATATATATGTATGAGCAGCATCACACAGGTGACACTGCTCTAGACATCACCATTATTTTTGGTAGTACAACGATGTAAATGAAAATGAAGCTCCACAGCACACCAAGCTTAGGGTGAAACTCAGACATTTGTAACAAATGGAAAGCAATGCAGGAATGAGATGTACAGTGTTTATTTGAGATTGATATTAATACAGAAAGGCATTATGGGAAAAGTAGGTGCCTTTCCACCATAAATACCTTACATTCTTTTTTTCCAAGTAATATCTTAGCAGTTGAAATTGCTAAGAACATCCTGAAAGCTCCATGGCACTTCACTTTATTAGAGAAAGTGTGGATATGCTTTCGATTGCTTAGCACTTAACTACATCACACCATAAGAAAATCCTTAATTCCCCAATGTGGAAAGGAATTTTAAGGAGAAGACATTTAGTGAAATGAGCTGATAGTGATTTCACTAATTAGATTTGAAAAGAATCTCATTGAGAATGCAAAAAATATCTTAAAAAGCCAGTCCTGAAGCTGGGGTCAGCATGGATGTTGATGGGCGGTTTTTTATTTGTTTTAAATAAGTGTTCTTTTATGAAGCATTAAAACAAAAGCTCTGAACAGGTTTAGGATAGAGTCATTCCTCTTGAATCACATAATCTTTAATTTATAGAAAGCTGGAGAGAACTCTCAAGTTCTGCTGCACAAACAGGGCAAATAAACTAGCAAATGCTTTATTTTCTCTCCATAACAACAGAGATGGGAAAACACCCTTTGATAGAAGGCGGCAAAAAATACAGACTGGGGGGGGAGGGATGTTTAGGGTCCAAACATAACAAAAGTCTCAAGTCAAATGGATGTCCTTACTAGAAAAAAGTAATGGAAGAGCAAGTCAGGTAAATGATAGATGAATTGCAAAATGTAAGTTGCAAATGAAAAGAAATCTGAGGACTTAGGAAAAAGAAAAGCTTTACATATTTTTAATGACAGCTTTGTGATACAGAAGTAGAAAAACTGCATGTAATAGCCATGTAGCTTGTACTGGGGGCGGGGAAAACCTCAGCCCACTTGGATACAAGTATTGGCCTGTTGTCAGTAGTGCCCAATGACAGAGGAGTCTCAGGACACAGCAAGACCACAGCTTACCCAAAGCTTACTCCCAGCCTCCAGCAATCTGCAATTTAGGGACTTTCTGAGCCAGAGCTTGTATCTTTGTATCCGATAACTTTCATAGGATGTCCTAGCTGCTTCATGAACCCACATAAAATTTAGCATCCATAATATCTCATGAGAGCGAATTAGCACCTAAGCTATACGCTATATGGAGCAGCATCTTCTTTTGTTGGTTTTGAACCTGTCTTCTGCTGGAATGAGCTGAATCTGCTAAGCCTTTCTTGATTTTCTCTGTGACACTCAGGATCTATCAAATATGAAAAGGCTTTTATTACATCCTATCGTTATCCCTGCCTCCCCCAGACAACTTCTTCCCAGTCCCAGTCTATGCTTTTAGTCATCTTTATGACTCTGTGCTTTTTTCCAGTTTTACTACATAGACTTCGAGACAGGAAAACCAGATTGTGTAGCATTTAAAAAGTGAACATGTAATGTGTTTCTACAGTTTTCTTCTCTATTCTGTTTCTAAAATACTTACTAATCCATTTGTTTTGTTGAATCTTAATGAACATTAAGATGATGTTTTCACAAAGTTGTTATAAACTTAGATCTTGTCTCTTAGTGCCGATATTCAGCTTAGAGACCAAGGTTAGAGATCACCACTGTGCACAGGTGAATAACTTTTCCATTTAACTTACTTCCACTTTGCCCCTCTTATGATGGCTGCTCAACAGAGGTGATTATAAAAAAGCAGAGCAATTTCTTTGTGCCAGGTTTAGTCTCAGGATGAATTGGTAAGATATATTCCTCAGACCGGTACAAGTAATATACAGGCAGTGTCAGAGAACAGGTTAACAGAGAAGTGCTAAAACCAATTGATTAACAGCTGCAAGGTTTGAAAGCCAGATGACAGAGTCCGGTAAGTTCCAAGGTAATAAAAACAAAGCCGTGCTATTAGCAGGGAATACTGGAGAATAGAAAGTGCTGTGATTATCCTCATGAACTGTATTGGCAATAATCCAGAACTACAAACTAGTGTGTGTTACTTCAGCGTTGGGTAAATTGAAGGGGAAATCAAAATTGAATTTGAGAGTGCATAGATGAATGTATGATGCTGGCAACCTTCCATTGCTTTCTATAAAGAAAACCCATGCCTCTAAACTATTTGAATTTTTCAAGCAAGCCAGCAAATTTAATTGAAAGAAAACCTGATAATATAAATTATAAGCTTTTAAATCACAAAATTTTAATATTCCTGGCATTAAGACACTGTCCAGTATTTTACTTCATAAATTAAAAATTTAGACACAGTTACACGAAAGGGAAGAAAAAACTGATTTGTGTTGGCTTTTGCTCTTACCTAACTTTAGCACATAAAGCTAAGACTTTAATCATCTGGAGTTTCTCTCTAGTCAACAGAGAGAAATATGCACATTCAGATAATGATTTATCATATCCTAAAATGAGTCTCTGATAGGTGAGACAAATTGCTCTTTGGAAATATGTGTCTCTCACTATTGATGGTAGATGGAGTTCAAAGGACTTATTTAGATCAGTTAACTAAATTTTATATAGTTAGTGAGAGGAATCCCTCTCTCTGTACTGATTCAGAGAAGCCATTGCAGTACCACTAGCAATGTACTGTACTTGCATTACACTGGCCTCAAGTATTGGATAGAGTTATTGATCTTTTTGTGTTAAACCTAGAAAGCCCGCAAAAAAGCTGTCTTGTCTGAGAGATACACTTACTAAATTAAACAAGTTTATTTCTTCAGCTGGAGATTTGATTACTGGATCTACATGACTTTAGTATCTCTGACTATCAGGTCTATTCTGGGATAGGCTGTCCTCGGTCTTGTGTGACAGAAAGGAAATCAGGAGGAAAAAACATCTACCTTGAGCTACGTGACCTCTGAGGAACTTCAGGGCTTTATGCAATCAGCACATTCTCTGCCTCGATGAGTTATACACTCACCTGTATTGCAATGCCAGGGATGTTTCTGTTTAGTTGCTGATTCAGTTTCTAAATTATATAACAAAATCAATGGCTCCCATTACGTGTAATGTGAGGTACTGACTTTTCCTTTACCTCAGATGATTCAAGTGAAGGGATTCCCATGGGGACATTGTAGATGGGGAAAAAAAAACCACCAAAACAAACAAAAACCAAAACCCAACCAAATAGAATATGAAATCAAGCAGAGTGAAAATTAAGTGGCTTACAGCTTTTCCAGGCCAGAGATAATACATACTGTACACTAACAAATCTTGGGGAATAACAGCATACTTTTATGTCATGAAATGATATTTATGTCATGAAATTGTATGTTTTTACTGATCACACACTACTAGAAGTAATAGAGGATGAAATGTAAAGTCATATATTTGTGAGGTTTTTATGATTCATGACATAAAAGTCTCAGAAAACCATCAACAAAGCTTATCACCAAGCTGTCTTTTTGTGTTGTTTGTGAAGACCTTCTAGATTTGGTCTTTTCACATCACTTCTTTTACAAGTAGTAAGTTTATGTGGAGCCTATACATTTATTCTGATTATATTAGTGTTGCCTTTTTTTTATTTAAAAGTAATATCTAGAGATGCTACCTAAAATCAAGGTTTTCTTGATTTCAGTCTAAGCAGAATGCAGAAGAATCACTACTCTGAAACCAGCCAAGTGACAAATGTCAAAGAATAACATCAAGAGATGACAACATAGATGTCTACATACACAGATGTTCCCATCTCCAACCTCAGTGCTCTGTGCCATGAGCAACATGGAAGGACCAGCTGATTGCCTTTTTGCAGGACCAGGTTCAGAAGTCCTGCTCAGAAGGAGATAAAGCAGGCACATCAGCCCATACAATCTGCATCCACCTCACCTAAGACTGGGAATCTGAGGGACTCTTTGTGCTTTAAGGGCTATTTAGTGTATTTGATATATGTATACACGCATACCCTGGAGACTAGATACCATTCCCTCCTTTGCTAGTGCATACCTTACTGTGAGCTGCAGTCATCTTTTTTCTTGCTTTTTCTCCCTACAGGCCTGTGAAATTTTAAGAGTTAAACAGGTTTTGTAGAGGGAAAGAGTATCCTTTCCCTATTCTATCCCATCTTGAGGTGATTCCAAATTTCAAATTTCAGAGGGTACCTGACTCAAGTCTGCAAATTGTACCAAAGTCTAGAAGACAAGAAACATTTCAGATTCAATCTTCATCTGTTTCCTACTGCCTGGTTTCATTGTCCCTCTCCCTACTGGATATTTGGGTACTTATTGCAGCCCCAAGCTCCCTGGTCACCACACAGAAAACTCAGTTCAGTGAACAGCATGTCAAGAGCTGGTTACCTAAAAGCTGGTTACTCTGCAAAATACAATTCAGTTCCTTTCTGGTCTGGGTATTTAGGAAACAGGCAGCTATAAACCATCTTTAGATAGATATTATATATGTAGTCAGTAATTCACATTGACAGGGTTATTAATGTTCTTAAAATAGTCTTTCACTAATATTGATAGGAGAATAGAAGAGTCCCTCTAGGGCCTCTTGGCAGCAAGCCAGATGACAATGACTTGCTTAAGAGTTGTAAATTTCTTAAACAAAAGTTCCAAAAAAAAGAAATTAATTGTTGCTTACCAGCAAACAAGGTTTTGTTACCACACAGTGTTTAGAGTTTAAAAATAAAACTATATAATATCCATATAATGCATATTGTAATTTAATATCCGTATAATGCATATTGTAATTTAGTTGACAGGTGCATTTCACTGGGCAATTTTAAATAGTATTATCCATAACTAGGTGCATTTCTAGTGCTTTCCAATGAGGACTGGATCTTGCTTAAGCTGATTACATATTTTCATCATTAGTCTGGAACAAATAAAAATCATTACTGGTAAGGTCTGTGAGATAAAGAAACATTTAAATAATACAAAAGATAGAATTACTGCTTCATTTTTGAGAAAGTATAAGGTCATATATAAGGCACTTATAATTTAGACTTTGTCAAAAGCATGGATTCTTCTCTCAAGGTCTGGGTGAGCCTTAACCATCTGCCGATGATGAAAGCAAAAGAGCTAATACAGTCTTGCAAGTATAAGCAGAAAACTATGAAGTGGAAATTCTCTAAACTAGCAAGTTTTAGAGACTGACACAGCTATGATTGAAGTATTCGCTTTACATCTTATATCTGCAATCCAGGAAGGAAGTTGAGAAATTTGAGAAGGCTCAGGAAAGATTCATTCGTATGCATGATTAACAAGAAATTTAGCATCATTGACATATAAAAGTTCCAAGAAAGGAAACAGAAATATGATTACCGAGGAGTCTCCCCTCCAGAAAGTACCAGGCAAATCTGGTGAAGGTGCTCTGCTGAAGCTGAGTAAATTCAGACATGACATTATAGTCATGAGGCTATTTAACCAAGTTACTAAGAGACATAGAGAACTTATTTTACTGAAAATTAAGTTAAAACTGGATGTGGTTTTCTAGATATGTTCCATTTCAATCACAGATATTTGATTTTTAAAAAGACATTATGCAGACTGTGAGAGGTGATGATCAACCTATTTCCTTTATGTGTCTAAAATATATGAAAAATCCTGCTCTCATCTTGTGGAGTTGGGAGGGGAATCTGCGCAAAAAGAAATTAAAAAAAAAAAAAAAAAAAAGAAGACACAGCTAGTGAGAGAGAAATAAAATATTTTTTTAAAGTCTTTAAGTTCTGCACATGTGGTTTAAGTCAGCAAGCTGTACCTTGCAGAAATCATCAGCCAGGTGCTTTTGAAAGCTCACTTCATTTCAAACTGAAATGTGGTCTGCATACTGAAGCTATTTGATCCCAGGCCTCCCACATCCATACAAGCACCTGAGCTGCTGAACCACTGTACCTCTGTCAGTGTGACCTTCCCTTCCCAGTAGCACAGATACTGCTGGGATGCGAAAGAAAGATTACACAGCCCCAGGGTTAAATGGCAACTTCTGAGCTGATAGTCTAGGAAAGTACATAACGAAAGCAGAAAAGCAGGGACTGCTGGAGAAATATCCCAGAAGAGGTAATACCCTGTGCTGACACTTCACATAAATTAGGAAAACTTGGCTGAACCTCTGCTTCAACTGTCCACAGCAATGATTTTAAGACAAGATTTACAGCTACCAGGAGGACACTGGCAAATACTGGCAGGCTGGACATGCTGGTTTTGTGGGTTGCGTTTATTTCCAGTATATGTATGGTATCAGACCAAGAGTTATGGAACTGCTTCTCTGGGGTTTTCACTCAAACAGAGATTCCCAAGAGCTTCATGTTGAGTTTTCTATCGCTTAACTAGTAGAACAAGGCGTTTCTCGGCTATATCAGCTGTGATCTGACAGCATCCTATGGTTAATTGCTAGATTATGGGGGTTTTTTTTGACAGTTTCCCCTAAATGCCAAAATGCTGATTTAAATGTAAGAGCTATCGGTTTCCACATCCAAGGATGCTGATACCATATTATGATGTACCCTTCTTGGAAGAATTCTTTTCCACCAGGAAACCAAGGAGTTATGGTATGATCACTTTAGTTTTGTCCTTAACTTCCCCTCAAGGTGGACTTCAGCCTTGATAATTTGCCTGAGTAAAACTTAATTTCGTCTTTCACTTTCCTGACTGAAATCAGCAATTTGCTTTCAGAAAGTCACCTGACCCTCGGCACCAATCTCAAACACAAATTGGTAAAACAAAGCTTACATTCCTCTTACTTTGAGCAGTGCATGCCACAGATTCTTACTTTGATTGAAATTTCTGAGTGACAAAGCCTTAAAGCTCAAACAACGCTCACTAAATCTTATCGGACATCTGTGCATTTCTACCTACAAGGTGCTCATTTTACTGTTATTTCTCATAATCAGTAATGAGCAGAATATCAGAAAAAATCAGAGGTAAAAAGGATGCATTTCTGGTTGGCATGACTGCAGCCAGTAACTAACAACTTCACCAAAATTAGTTTACTGCTTCTTTTTAACACTGGATCTTCCTCTGTCTCTGCCCTTCATGTTCATTTTGATTGCTGCCTGGAACATTTGCAGCATTCAGGATTGGTTTCTGATTATGGCAATTTGATTTTCCCTATGCTTGGCTAATTACATCTCTCGTTTCTCACAGATCATTATGAGAACAGATGACAACAGAAACCAGTTCCTTCAGAAAAAATATTTTTGCAGTCCCAGGACTCCAACCTCATGAAAATCTTCAGAAAATTGTTACCTCCTTTTTTTTTAGAAGATTGTTTAAACATATGCTTATTTAATTGTAAATTCTATCAAAAAGGGACATTTTCAAGAACACCCTACTAACTTAGTTACACACACCCCATTAACAGCATATGTCATTTTGGAGAGATCACAAACATCCTAAAATTAAAGCAATTGCTGTTCTGAGGATAAAAGCTATTGTGAATCCAACATTTATATAGAGTGCTCCTTTCTATACTCACTTATATCCAAGGCCATAATTGTGGTCCCTTCAAACCACCATGAAGTAACAGCACCAAGAAAGGCTGCCTGGCCACATCACTAGCTTCCTCCTGTGTCAGTTCAAGTAGTTTCATGGCCTCATAGTAAACCAAACTCAGCTACACACACCTTTACATATAAGCTAAGAGGACTTCTGACAAATCACTGCCTCGGTCCATGATTTTAGCAAATCAGGAGAAGCTGGTGAAGTGTTTCCATCCACCTGTAACAATTAGTGCATCTAATTGTTTTATGGGTTGCTGTTCTGCAAGATTTCAGCCCGAGAATGTTCTTTTTGAGCAAGTTGTTATCTCTCTTTCTTTTGCAGTTGCTTGAGGTAGAATTCATTTGTCTGTCTTTTAGTGCCCGAAATGTATAAAAGGATAAAGTCTACAACATATAAAGAAATATGGCAGATAAACTCAGGCATAGATATGTATCATCTAAAGCTGAATAGATGTATCCCCTCTTTAAGGTGAATTTTGGATAAGCTATCAACCTTGATCCAACTTACCTTCCTTGGAAATCAGCTGGAGCCATATCACTAAATCCTGTGGAAGAAGCATTGAGCTAGAAATGGAATTTATGGAAAAATTCTTCCTTGTTACAGAGATGTAATTGAAACTTGCAGACTATCAGATGGAAGGCAATCTGCATTCTACTGAATGTAGTTACTTTGCCATAACTGAGACATGAAGGATGCAGTAGTCCGTGCTGATCTTTAGTGAGATATTCATGTGAAGGGACTAGATCCATCAAAAGTATAAAAGATGTTGCAATTGTGTAAAAAATTGCATTATTCTCAATACATTAAACCACAGAAAAGTTCTTCCATATAAAAAGACATGTTCTGTGATACAAAGCTCAAAGAAACTTTACAGGCCACCGTAAAATCTCCCATTCATCCATTTGCAGGGAGAGCATCATTTAATACGCATTATTGACTGTATTCTTAGTTATACATTGTGCAGCTGAACATATTTATTTTTTGCCATGCTGTCTAATGCTCCGTGCTGCAGGATATTGGAGTCTAGTGGACCATGCAATTAGAATGCCAGGGCAATGGTAACTTATGCAACTTAGATGTGAAATTTTGCATGGAATAACAAAACGATGTGCGTTAGTTATGCTCCACTGCAAAATCCATCACTAGCAGAAGTATTCCTTTGTGAACCAAAATAAAAAAATAAGACAATAATAGAAAATAGAACAAAACAAGATGTTATGCCAGTAACACCATATTGTTATCTAACAGTATCTGCTAACAAGAATGTAAAAGTATAATCCCCTTCTAAAATGATTCAGCCACCTCTAGCATTAACTAGTGGCACAACTACAGACATTCATATGCTGTGCTTACCAAGTACTTCTTTTCAATAACTACTAGCTGAGAGAAATGCATCATGCTCTAACCGTATTTTATTTTTTCAGGCTCAGATGTGTTCTCCTCTTGAATTCATGCTTATTGTTGCCTTCAGCAAACTTTCCTAAATCCAGCAGACCAGGGTGAACCTCTTGTAGATTGTGCCAGTATCTAGTAATCAAGCACGAGACTCTTGATATGATTGTCCAGCTTACCAGCTAACCAGATTTTCTTTGCATAGTTTTCACCGGGTATTGACTTCAGAGGCAAGATTACACTGAAGAAAGATTAAAATCAGGTTGCCTCATTAAATCTAAGGTAGCAAGACAGGTTCTCCTCTGAGGCATTCAAAAGTATGTACTCTTCTCCCTTTATTATACTGGGAATTTAGGTCCATGTTAAATGTCTGAGCTAGACCCCATATTTACATTACTGTTTAGAAGTTTTAGTTCCACAGTTTACAGACACTAAGGCCAGCTGGTATGGAGTATTCTTTGTCTTAAAAATGAACTGCATCATTTCACATATATGACTTCTAATAATCTGACTTTCTTGACAATCATCAGGATTGTCCATCCAGCCCTTCCCTTTTTAATTAGTAAAAGAAAATTTCTCAACTGGATTATTAAACTTTATAGAATAAATAATTTTTAAACCAGGTGGAGATACTGGAAAGGTTCCAATACTATACCATGCAGCAGAATCTCAATTTAATCTCTATTAGGACTTACTCATATCCATACAAAGGGTCTTTTGATTTGAGACTGTAAAAACAAGCTAACTACTATGGCAAATTACACAGGTTTTTGCAAAACCAGCTCTTTAACAATAAAGTTCTCAGTAGATGGAGTAAGGGGTCAAGGAAATGCAGCCTTTCTCTTTTTTTAACCTCTATGATAGATATCCTTGAGGCATAGCCCTTAACAAAAGCACCTGTCAGTAGCTGCAGAATTTAAATTCAATTTTTCTGGTCATTAGAGATAGATTTGAAAAGCCAGATGTCAAGGCAGGTGCCACACTATATTTGATAGTAAGTTAATGGCCCTTGAAATTCAGAAGCAGTATGTCAGCCCTAGCAGGTCCCTTTGTAACCAGCTCCCTCTCTTCCAGGCTTGCGCTTTCCTCGGTGTTTCTATTGCTTTTGTTAAGATCAGCAACTGAATATGAGAATGATGTTGTTTTTCTATTTAGATGAGCTAACATATCATAGTATATTATTTTAATGTTCATCATCTTTGGGGTTTCACGTCTGAGAAGCTTCAGTTTTATGGGTGTTTTTCGAACACAGAAAAAATGATGTGTATGCACTGCAAATAAACTGTATGTACTATTAAATGTGGTTCTGTTGTTTCTGTTCCTGCTCATTAAAATATTCCATTTAACCCGCACTTGTATGGCCTTCTAACGTTTCTACCTTATGAGATGGAGAGGATTTTTTGGAAAGCTAAAGAGGGAACGCTAAAATTTCATTACAGAACGCTGGACCAAATGCTGGCTCTGACTCGCAATATCCAGTTGCAGGAGCAATTTGGCTTCTTAGCTTTTAAAACACCAGTTGGGGTAAAACAATCATCCTCTTTTCAGACTGCCTCAAGTGCCTCATCAGATGGCAGCAGTGTTTTATAGCAAGCAGTTGAAAGACACGGCATACACACTGCAGGGAATGAAAAGGATTTTAAAAAACTAGGCAGGATTTTTGAATGCAGCGCGGAGTCATCACTTGCAGTGACATTCCCTGCGTATTTGAAAAGAGACTATCCCTGCATGTAGGATCATAGAATAAATCAAATCTTAGTAAAAAACAATCCTCAGCAAGTAAAAAATTTCAACTTTTTCAGTTGAATTTCAGCAGGTTTTTTTGCTACCTGAGCATTTGTTTTTTCCATTTAGAGTGATTACTAAAATTTAACCAGCTTTAGTATCAGCTAGAAAAGTTTTGCTTGGCACATCTGACATACTAATTACATTTTAGAGATAACCATAACATAAACGTTTAACCAAATCTGTGGGACATTCAGAAATGTCTGCCACAACAAGTAATGTCTGCGTCTCAGGCCTAGGACTTGCAGATCCAGCTCTGAGACATCTGACTTTCTGCAGATTGCTACTGATGGGATCCACGTCTTCTCCAGCTGCTGCCACGAATTCCTCTTCCTTTCATTGTGTCAGATTTAGCAATCCTGTGAGCGTGTGATGAGTCAGATCGGCTTGCATGTTAAGTGTCTGGCCAGCCTAAGGTCTGTCTATAGGAGATGTGTATGGTTCCTTTCTATTGGCTTGTTAACACCAGCTGAATGAAATTAGCTGTTCCCTGACTCACCAAAACTGGTCTAGCACCATTATTTCCATTCCTTTGAAGAGAAGGCTCCTGCCATTTATTTACCAATACATTGATTTTGAAAAAAAAATTGGAATATCTAAACTAAGGTGGTAAGGGGGAGGATGTAATACAATAGGGGTGGGGAGGGAAACAACTGAAAGAAGAAAAAAACCACATAAAATCAGTATTTTGATAGAATTCTGGACATTTTTCTAATTCCTGGTAACACTCAGAAGATAACAGTAAATTTCTTGGAATTTGTTCCTTTACCATTTCAGACCACCTTTGAAAAATTCCAGGTTTATTTTAAAATGGATACAGATGTAAAATACCCCAGTGCATTTCAAATTCCAGCAGCTGGCACGTGGCATTAGCCAGCAATGCCTCCCCTCCGAGAGCATCCCTCTCCAGTGGCGAGAGGAGCACCCAGCTGGCCAAGAGGCACAGGGTAGTCCTAGGCATGCCCAGGGAACTGCCAGCACACATCTGATTGTCTTCTAATTATATCTCAGCAATCATCCCCATGGAAAACAGTTTATATAAACATGTCTCATGCAATTCTGTCATGTAGTAAAGACCTGGAAGTTACATTTTAATTCAACTGACTTGGAGTGGGGAATACACAAAGGGCTGAGGCTGGGCAATCCATATCCACACAGTAAATGTTTGCCCGCATCAGTAATCCCCATGGTGGATCCTCTGGGGAGAAAGGGTGCTGCACAGCCTGTGCTCGTCAGCAAGCACACGCTGAACAGGGCAACAGGGCTCAGCCTTCAAAAAACTTACTCCACAGAAAATCCCAAAGTTACCTTTTATTCTACATGACTGCAGAAACATAAAAAGTTTAATAAATATTGAAGTTCAATTAAAAACTGTAATATACATTAAAATATTCATTACAAGTTAAGAAAAGGAATTATTGTTCAGATCTGGGAGGGAGAAGGAATGGTCTCATTTCAGTGGTTTTAAATTTGAATGGAAACTCTTTAAAAGCGGAAATAATGTCATTTATATATTTAAAGCACTTTCCCCATCAACATTTGAAGAAAATGAACAAGCTCCCATGATAAATTTACATTTTGGCAAGCTACTTTTTCTGACCAAAACAGTCCATTTGAATGTGCTTTTCCAGTTCCATTGTTATATTTTTAGCTACAGGATGAATCAAAATGTCATTCATAGACTTTCTTTGTCATTGAAAGTTTATATAAGTTTCCTTAAAGCTTACTCAGAAGTCAGGTGCGAGGAGGTCCATTAAAAAATTACTCCATAATGGTGGAATATTTCTGCTCAGCAAGACAGAAGAAAAAAGGGGCCATAACCAAAGGTTTTTCCCCTCCCACAAAATCTCCCCTCCAATACTACTTCCTATTTAAAAATATATAGATATATTTGTTTGTCTCCTATTAAAGGATTTTGTAGATGAACAACCTCCTGCTCCAATAAGGTGGCAAACAGACCAGGTCTCCATCTAGTCATGTGTGACAGAAAGATCTGGGCAATTCTCTTCTTTGGCAATTTACAGATTTCAGAATTTGTCTTCCTGGCTGCTGTCTGAAAGACACAGAAGTGGCCGCTCTAACTCAGACAGCTCATTTAGGAATCATTAGTTTCGGTTCCATTGCAAGTTCAATAACACATTGTGTTTCAGTCTGGTATGTTTCCAACAATAAAAATACCAACTGAACTTTATAACAATGATCATAATAATCAAACCAGGTCTGGTGGCTGCTGCTGGAGAAAAGCAAAATGGCTGACTGATCCAGGTGAGACGAAATTATCCCATACCATATCTATTTTGGCAGCTACAGGGTACAATTTATTGGTTTGTGACAAATGAAAGGGGAAATTCTGGAGATTTATTCTCACTTACACACAGACAGAAATATAAGTCTTCCCCCTTTACATTCCTAATTCTTCCCCAAAGCCATATTCCATGTGTTGAGAAAAAGTTAAAAAAAAAAAAAAATTACTTCAGTTGCCACCATCCTTTAAAGACTCTGTGATCAAGCCACAATGCAGTTTCCCAGAATTTCTGCAGTGTCTTCACAAACTGACCCTTGCGAAAGAACAGCAGCAGAAAAAGAAAAAGAAAAAAAAAAAACCACCAAAAAAAGAGCAACATAATCGCATAACCCTTCCTGGAGTATGTTAGAAGGGAAGAAAAACCTGGCACAAAGAGGCTAATCTTTGGACCCACAGAGAATTCACATCATGCTGCAGCCAGCCATGAGACTTGCTCCCGTTACTAACGGGTCTATAATGAAGTGTCAGCTTTCGGCAAGGAGGTGCATTTTTATAAGTTTTATTGAAGCAAGGATGCCATCCAGGATGTTACAGTAGCTCTTGCAAACCCTGACTTACATTTCCACTTGAGGACGCACAGAGACGCCTATATGTATTTTAAGTGCTGCATTTCCTTCGGAATTTGGTATGGAGGTATCTTCCAACCTGGACAATCTGGATTTAAGTGATACACTGTATGGTATAAAAAGACAAGATGTACTAGTAAATTAATCATGATGGGTAGCAAGCCCAAGTGCTGGAACCTGAGCATCAATATTCTGAAGTTGCTGGAGCAGTCTTGTCACATGTTCAGCTCATATCATGAAGCACCATCTCAAAGAATTCTTAGAAATAATATGGAAATTAGCACTTGTCAGGAAATATTCCCAAGAGGTAGTCTGGATGGACCCGTATGCCTCTGAGGCTAGAAGTGCTTAATATGGTGTATGTGGTCAAACTGTGCGAGTTGACTTCCGTGCCAAGAACAGGCTCTGACACTGTTATTTTACTAGTATAGATGCAGCCAAAGAGAAACACTAATAAAATTAGTCTGAAATGACTTGGTTCAAATTGCTCTCACTCAGCCATCTATAAAAATTATAGGCCCTTGAAGAGAAAGAAAAGAAATGTACACGTTCTACAGAGGATGGGGCAAATGGTCAAAGGGTAAACTCTACTTGCTGCCAGATGTCTTCTTCATTCAAACATTACTCACTCAGGAGTGCTAAGAAAACTGTGCTATTTATACTATTAGGAAAAAAAGCAAACAGATAGCAAACAGAGAAAATCTCAGGATGACTGTTGGAAAAAAATTCTTTCCCTAACAATGTTCGGTATCAAAATGGGGCTTATTCTCTGTGTTTATATTTAAACAAGCACCTGCTCCAATGTGATTTTTTTACACTTTACTCTGGGATAACATGAAAATTAAACTTTGTTGATCGAAGCACCCTAATGATTGGAGGCAGCAGATAGTACAGACAATACATGTACGTCAGGGCTCCCTGTCTTAAGAAACCCCCAAATGCTCTCTCTTACATTAAACCATTGATTCACCACAGTGAAGTTAAACATATTTCCCAAACTTTAGGGATTACTTCTGATATTGTATGACCTTTTGCTCTGCAGCAAAGGAATGACCAGAGCTGCCAGCCCATTCACTGAGTGCTACCAGTCTGTACTGTTCAACAGTTTTAAGAAACTGGACCCAAGGAAAGCGAAAGCCAATCCAAATACACCTCTCCCAGAATGAATGCAACACTCTGAGTTACAGAACTCTTTCCAGAAAAGCTTCAGGTATGGGAAAACACCGGCATATACTAAACATTTGATTTGGGCCCCCATTTGGTTAAGCAAGCTTTGAGATCCCACTCATCATCGTATGTCCAGCTTTAACACAGCACTTTCTGCCACTAATGAAAAGCTTTCAAAAGGAAAAGGCACACAGGCTTCCTCTTAATGGGTAATTTTTGTGCTTATTTGCTCTTGTTATTATTATTTCTTTTTAGACTTCAAAAAATGCTAAATTTTTTATTGCTTTTAACAAATACACCAAGAAACTCAGCCCTTGTTGGCACACTCAGAATTTCTTTTTCTTTTCAATGACACTTTCAGATAAAAGTTTGGCAGGAAAACTGATGATCTGGGGAGAGGGGTACATGTTTTTGAACTGTGTCACTGATCTGCTATTTTTAAACTTCAGAAGCTTTACAAGACTGTTGGGAAAAAGCACAGAGCAGTATTACACAGGGGTAGAAGTAGCTGTGAAGCTCTCGGGTAGGGTTATGGAGCGTGTTTCAGAGATACAGGTTTCCCCTTAGTGTATTAGGTACGCACACATTGCCTCTAATTGGCTGATTGGTGAAAGGAAAGTCCCTTAGCTCCCTTCTGGGACAGAAAAGGAATTGTAACAAGGAATAACTTATATATCTCTGATATTTTGATTGTACTAGAGATGAAACATGGGTCCATGTCAGTACTCTGAATTTCCATCTAAGTAATTGACAATGGCAACCCAAACTTAGCTGTGACTGATTAAATAAATTCTTCCTGGCACTTTGAGAGTCAATAATTCTCTGACAGTAATTAAAAATACAGAAAGGCATTCACCTATCCAAAACAAAAACACCTACAAAAACACCCAAGCTTCAGCTTTCCCTTAGAGAGATCGTAATCTGTGTTCGATATTCAGTCTAGTTCATTATTGTTCTGTATTTATCCAAGACAGGGATGGCTGTTGTTGCACACTCCTGTGATCTAGCTACCTTGGAGTTGTCTTTTAAAAAATTGTCCTACATTTACATGATTTAAAAATACATTACAATAATTTAAAAACGAATTGTGGAGCATCATGAAAAAAAAGTCTAAAATGCTAAATCAGTGCAAGAGATTATAATTCTTTCTGTAATACATAGTAAACTTGTGAAACTGAAATCTCTTTCTGTAATACACTGTAAACCTGTGAAACTGAGAGAATGAAATCCAGAATTTTCACTTAGAATCCACCCTGGAAAATGGTTCTGAATGTATCTTTTAGTACTAGATCTTTTAATACTGGATCTCTACTGGATACCTTTGTTATACTGTATTTGTCTTTTAAGCCAAATCTGTCCTTTCCCATCATCCAGAGTTTAATTAAAGAAGGTCTCCAGCTCTGAATCCCCTGAACTTGATGGTGTTTCTAAGCGTGTTACAGAAGCTGGAGAAGACTATCAAACTGCAGATCTAAGTAAAGTATTCTCAGTTGGTGTTTCTCAAAGTATCTGCATGACTATAATGGAACTTCAGTATCTCCACATCTAATTTCAAGGTACTTTGCTGTTAATAGATTCCCCAGCCTTTACATGCCCTGCAGCCTTCCCAATTCTGTCCCTCCTAGACATTCAACACACAATGTAGTGTCCGTTCATCTCCTTTTTTAACCTTGCAGCTCAAACCTTTCCCACTTACAGGAGGATGTAATAGACTCATTGTAATTAATTTCTGGTCATGTCATGGCTGTATTCATTAGCAAATGTGAAAGGCAAAGGTCAGTCTATGTCTTACGACACCTGATATTAAATGGAGTATTCTGTCAAGAGCCTACCACTCAGTGTGAGAAAACGCAGTAGATTCAAGACTTATACGATAATCTCAACAGTTCCTTTAGTAATTACACCAGTCAATAAAAAACTGCATGATATAAATGTTCAATCTTCATATCATAGGACAAATTAATAATCGTTCAGTTTCAGTTCAAGTGCTATCTCTATAGCAGCCCTCGGCAGCACTCCTCATTAGTCTTAGTCAGTATATTATCTTTCTTAATTAGAAATTCTTAAACTTTTTAGTCATGGGAATTCAAGGATAACAAAAAAGGGAGAAATACTGTGTCATTCATTTTAATTGTAGATTTACATGCTCTTGGCTGGAATAGGCAACTGGAATTGATGGTCCTAGTCTAGCATTAGGTAGGTAGTCATGTCCAGATGTACTGTATGCCATTCAGGAAAAACTAGCCTAGGATAAACTTGAAAGAAAAATCTCAGAGTACAAGGGAATGGGTATTTAATCACCCAGTGGGACTACGAATGATAGAGTTTTCTGAAACAATTGAGAATCTTCCTGTTCACGTGCATAACAATGAACTGAATCCTGCTCCAGTGAAGTCAATGGAGGTCAAGAGGATAAATACTCCAAATCACAGATTCTGGTGAAATCTTGGACTCCTTAAACTCAACAGCATAATTCACACTGACATCAAGTTGTTCATGATCCTGCCATGTTTAGTGCAGCAGAACAATTTTGGCTCCTTCTGAGGGTAAGGGAGCCTACTTTGTCTCCACCCACCAGTTCTTACCCCCTGTAGTCTCCTAACAAAAACGATGGATTTGGATATTTAGCCATGAACACTAGTAGAAGTTGGAATGCAAATACATAATTATGTTATTAATGTCTCCTGCCTCCCCAATGCCCCATTAACTATTTTAACATAGCATGCATAGAAATGGAGCTATTCAGAGAGCTAAAACTATGAATTTTTGCTATAATTGTAGCTACGATGTAAATCATGTCAAAACATAAATACATATAGATTTTTCAGCTAAAATTGCTATTTTTGGAGCTACGTTCCCTTGATCAGATGTGTATGCGTCAGTTTGTCCTACATTTATTCTTCCTTACTTTAGGCAACATCTCTTCCACTTAGCTGAAGGTCAGGGTCGATCTCACCCACCTCCAATCATCTAAAAATTAGACACTTGCAAGCCTTAGTAATTCTTCTGAACTTTCTCCGTGATCTTAAGACATGGAAAGACACCTTCAGAGTGTAATTCACCCTATCGATATTAAGGGTCCAAGATAAGAGGCAGTGCCCTCTGGAGATATCTCTGTCTTTTTGTTGGCAGCAGAGGAAGCCAAGACTCTTTGCATTGTCTGGGCTCATCATATAGATAGTTATGGCTTACTGTGTTGCTGGCTTTACAACACTTCCAGTAATGGAAGTGTGGGAATATATAGCTGGAAGGAAGGAGAAGCAGAAACACCTCACAGATCGACTTCAGGTGTCAAGTGGTCACCTGATTATTTTTTTTCTGTGTTTTTCAGGACAGGTCACATAGTCCAACCTCTCCATAATCCAAAATGGTCTGTGTAACACAGCTGATGGGACGGAAGAGTGGGTGTACACAGCACGTGAAAACAGAGCATGCAAAACTTCCTGAGAAGGCGTTTGTCCAAAACTGATGTTAAAGAGGAAGGCACCATCAGCTCATTGAGCAGCAATTGGGGAACTAAAGAGACACTTTAGAGACAAAGGAGTTAGCTTTAAAAGGAGGACAAAGGCATAAAAATCTGTAACAGCAGGAAGGACAGGGGGATAGAGAGCAATGCAGACTTAGAGCAACAGCGAACACCCACTTTGGTGCTGCCAAAAAACACCCCATGGCACCACAACCGTGCCCAGGCTGCCCTGAGCATCCTCCCCTGCAACACTGCAGGGACGCACACCCAAGCAGTGATGGACAGCGGGGGCAATGAGCAGGGATCCACAAGTGCACATGTGCAACCTCAGGGATAGTTGCCAGGGACCCCCAGGTGCCATCTCATGGGATTTTCTCCCCCATGTGAGCATCAGGGTTGGCAGGGAACAACGCAGGCTCTCATAGTGCTGGAGCACCTGTATCTCCCTCAGGAGAGGGGGAGCCAGTAGGGACTGCACCCCCCAGAGAGGTGCCTGAAACCCACAAAGCCTGTGGGAGGATGTGTGTGCAATTAAAACTTTTATTTTTTAAATTAATTATAGCAGGAAATTTCAGAATCTGTAGGTGTTTACTAACATTTTGTAAGTGTCTAACATTGTGGTTGTGTATTGTTGCTATTAATCCTAAATCTCTAGTTCACTGGTTGCTGATTAAGTGTTGATAATAAATCAACAAGCATTTTGATCACAATTTGATTTAACTAAATGAAGTGAGTAGTTTTTCCCTGCATTGTTATTACCAGATGACATTAAGTTGCTGTTAGTTTCGGGTCACTCATGCACTGATTTTCATCTCTGGTCCTCAGCAGGGAGAAGGTTCCCTCTCTTTCCAGCACGCAGAGTAGTGGCATAATTTTGAAATTCAGCTGCTCAGGCTCTACTTGTCAATGTAATAAACTTTTTTTGTCTGATATTGAGAACTTCTTCCTAAATACAAGAAGACTATCTATTTTCTTTTAGTGACAACTGAAATTTAATAATAATATCACTATATCGTATGGTAATGATGATTTTGTTAATATTAAAACAGACAGTTTGACGCTTATTGTAAAAACCAAGAAGTTCTATCCGTCAGAAAACACAGAGAAAAAAAAATATTCTTTGGTAAATTCACCTTAAATTTGGTGCACTTAATGTCTTTCATCAATTTCTATTGTCTTAGTTTAACAAATGGAATCATAAATAATGCAATCTACATCAATTGCACTTATTTGCAATTAGATTTTTTTTCTGTACTCTGTTTTATGAATATTTAATAAACTGTGTAACCTTGATGGAAGGAGTGCAATTTAGAAGGCCATAATGAATATTTAGAAAATCTTGCTTTGTGATTTCAACTTCTGATTTTAAATTAACATCCAGTAAATCTTCTGAACAGTGCTCAGCTCACCAAGTTTAGTATTTTCCTAATCTAGAAATATATGGATAATTTTAAGATATGTTTTCAACCTCAAAGGTACTAGATGCTTTTGTTAAACTTCTAATAATTATGGCTTAAAGTTTTAGAGGAAAGGAAGCCTAAACCTACATATTTTAGGGTATGTATTGAAAAAAAATAAAATCAAAAAAGAAAAAGGGTTACTCTTAAAATGTATATTTAGGATGTGTGATGATAAAAAGAAATATTATATATACCAGAAGCTATTAGAATAGAAATAATGATTCACTGACTGTTCAGTCACTGCTTCTTAAGGAACAGGAGCAACTAGCCAAAAGTTTTGTTGGATTTTCTGCAGTTTTCCCCAGTACCTTTATTTTGAAATATACTGTCATGGGGGGGAATACTAACCCAATGCTATGGATTTGCAACATTCACATTTACCAGTCAATTAAAATACAGTAAAGACAAATTGCAAGAAGGCAATTGTCAAAAAAAAAAGGAATACTATGAGGCATATTCTTCTAGCAATAAGAAAAATCTTGGGATTCAGTTGGCATTATTCAATCAAAATAAGTCTTATTCTTCTGAAAAGTGCATGAGATACAGGAGAACAGAAGCTCAAAATTGGGTAAATCTCATTCTGGAGGCAATTACATAGAGTGCTGTGATACTTACAGGTATCTGGAAAGTGCTGTGGATCAGTAGTACCTTGACAATGAAAAAAGACATGCAATGGGGGACTATGACATCTTAGGGAACCCTTTCTCCACCTGGCTTCAGAATCAGCTCAGGAAACTGCTTAAAGAATTGTGCTGGACACAGGAAATCTGTTATTGCTTTTCAGAGCATACAGGCACCTAGAGTTCAGGTACCTGGGGGACACTGGAGACAGGAATCTAGTTAAAGCACAACATAAGCCGAATAAACACTTCTTTCTGTGAGAGGATAATGCTGATTTTGTTCACATTACAGCCCTGGAAGTTGATTCATTGCAGAATAAAACAGGGGCAATTCCCAGTGAACCTTGCTGGCAGTGACACACTGTCTGTCCGCAGGCAAAATGCGTTCCCTCTTCTGCTGAGTGTGCTGTTGCCCTGAGCACAGACCCTGGAGTCCTGCGAGTACCTGCTCACCAACTGCCCGAGTACTATGGAGTAGCAACTGCCTTCCTGCGTATCGTCAGGACCAAAGGGAAGAAAGGCAACGTCAGTCTGAATGAAGGTGCTGATCAAAAGGGAAACAGCTAGAGGGTGGCCGTTCCTGATTTACTCAAAGGAAAGATGAATCTGTCTTGAAAAAAAAGTTGATTTTCTGGCAGAAAACTTGTAATTTGCTGTCCTGGTTTGAGTTAAAAAAGAACCCATTTTCTGTTCAGTAATTTTACTTTTCAGTTAAGCCTCTTCTAATTAACTGAACTCTCTGCAATTAGCAGTATATTCTTCAGACACTGTTCACTCCCAGAGTGATAAGACTTGATTGTTTTATGCCAAGGAATGGAATGCAGAGAGGGTCTTGCTTATACTTAATGCTATAACAGCCAAGGTCAGCTCACTTTGTTACTTGTCCCATTGGAGGGTCAGAACTGGAAAAGTGTAGAGGAGTCACATATTCATCAGTGACCTGGACAAGGGGACAGAGTGTATCCTCAGCAAGTTTGCTGATGATACCAAGTTGGGTGGGGTGGCTGACACCCCGGAGGGCCGTGCTGCCATCCAGAGAGACCTGGACAGGCTGGAGAGCTGGGCAAGGAAGAACCTCATGAGGTTCAACAGGGAAAAGTGTAAGGTGCTACACCTGGGCAAGAAGAACGTCAGGCACCAATACAGGTTAGGCGTGGACCTGCTGGAGCCAAGCTCCGAAGAGAAAGATCTGGGAGTCCTGGTAGACAGCAAAATGACAATGAGCAAGCAATGTGCTCTTGTGGCCAGGAAGGCCAACGGAATCCTGGGCTGCATAGGGAAGAGTGTGGCTAGTAGGTCGAGGGAAGTCATTCTCCCCCTCTACTCTGCACTGGTGAGGCCACAACTGGAGTATTGCATCCAGTTCTGGGCTCCCCAATTCAAGAGGGATAGGGAACTACTGGAAAGAGTCCAGCGAAGGGCAACAAAGATGATTAAGGGATTGGAGCATCTCCCTTATGAAGAAAGGCTAAGAGAGCTGGGACTCTTTAGTCTGGAGAAGAGAAGGCTGAGGGGAGACCTTATTAACGCCTATAAGTATCTCAAGGGTGGGTTGAAGGAGGAGGGAGCCAGACTCTTTTCAGTGGTTCCCAGTGACAGGACAAGGGGCAACGGGCACAAGTTGGAACATAGGAGGTTCCACTCGAATATGAGGAAGAATTTCTTCACGGTGAGGGTGACAGAGCCCTGGAACAGGCTGCCCAGGGAGGTTGTGGAGTCCCCTTCTTTGGAGATTTTCAAGACCCGCCTGGATGCAGTCCTGAGTAGCATTCTCTAAGCAATCCTGCTTCAGCAGGGGAGTTGGACTAGATGATCTTTATGGTCCCTTCCAACTCTAAAAAAAATTCAGTGAAATTCAGTGAAATTCAGTGAGTCGCACCTGTGGGGAGGAGCAGGCAAGGCAGGTCACCCAGTCAGGTCAGCCTGACTGACAGGGGTATTCCATCCCATCTGCCTCATGCTCAGTATAAAAGCTGAAGGATCAAAGGCTCTCTCTGTTCATCTGCATTTGATCCCAATCTATGCAGTACAGAATCCAGATCGGGAATCCAGTTCCCATCCATCACTGAGTCCAGTCTGGGAGTTTCCTAGTGCCTGCTGGTGACATGATCATCATACTGGGAGCTAGATACAGTTTTTTATATATTGTATATATTTCATTATTTTCTTATTAATATTTCAATAAAGTATTTTATTTTCTTTTAAACTCATAAATCTATTTCTCTCTCTTCCTCCTCTCCCTGAAGGGACATGCTCTCCCTTCTCTGAAGGGAGAGAGGTCAGAGAACATCAGTTGCTCGTTTCAGTGGCCAGTCAGTCCCAAACCATGAAATTTGCAAAAAAAATTGGAAACTGCTGTAGGAAGAAAGCTAATAGCCAGCTGTAATAACAGCTCCCTTCAGCAGAACAGAGTAGGGAGTAAAGGTGGAACTCTACTGTGCACTGTGGGAGTCTGGTTTCCCTGTACTCTCCATCTTCATGATGAGGTTGTAATTATGTGGCCACATGGGCAGCTCCAGTGCCCTCTGACAAGCACAGGATTAACCACCACAGTGCTAAAGTCCCTTCTTCAGCAGAGTCCCCAAAACTGGCATCGTAGCTGTAAGCCTCTAAGCACAACCATTCATAGCAGAGTGCCTAAATTCTGGTGTAGGCAACAAAACAAAGCAAGAATTTGATTCCCAGGAGCCTTTCTTTTATGTTAGAATAATGCACAAATACCAGTATGGCTGCACAGCCTAGAGTGAAATAGCTGCTTCAAACAGGGGTTCATTTGGAATTGGGTTATTAAATTACTTGAGTTTGGTATTTGATTATAAAATAGTTTTGAGCTTATTGGCATTTTATCTGCTATTCTTATCAAAGTTGACACAAGAAAATATTTATCTTAGGTATGAGAATGGAAATTATCTTGTGGAATATGAACATTATTGCTTAATACATGGGTTTCAATGTCTTCCTAAGCAAGCTATTGCTTTGTTTATCTTTCATTTGAGAGTCAAGATAAAACATAAACAGAAATGAGCTTGTTTCCCTGACGCTGGAACTATTTTTAAGAATGTTCTGACTGCAGAGATGGAAACAAGGCTTCAAGTATTTGCATTGGAACTGTCTTCAGTTAGTGTTTGATCAAAAAGGGGGAAAAAAGAAAAAAGGAAAAAAGATTGATTTGGCTGAATGCTGTATATATCCTTCTTTCAAATGGAAAATTTTCCATGAGGAAATAAATGGTTATTCAAATGGCAAAGAGAATAGTTGATCCCACAAAGCAATCACGCACAGAAGGTGCTTTAAAAGAGAAAGAGCAAGTTGTTAAAGCTCGAGTTGAAAGAGCCGAGAGCTGTGATTCATAGGTCCCATGTTACCGCTCACTTTGACTTAGAGTCTACGCACGCAGCTGCCGACTTATGCTGCTGTTATCGCCGAGTGATGTGAATGATGAAGTCTCTGTTGCTGCATGTCTGGAACAGGAATTTTTCCTTCTTTGTTCTGTTTTTAAAAGATAAAACATCTTAAACGTTGTTAACAAGGTAAGAAAATCAGACCACCAGGGGAACCGTAGACAGAGACTTCATTCATTTCCAGCCTTCCTGTAGACAACTTAAGATATTGGTCCTGCGCGTACACAATCGATGTTTCCAATGCAATTTGATAGTCCCTGGAAGAGTCTGAAGCGGGTATTACCCTATGATTCTTATTTCAAGGAAAACAGTCAACTTTCAAAAAGAACTGTCTTGCAAGGACAGGTTGTCTAACAAGCAAGTGTGTGAAGAGGCCTTACTTTTTTCTGGTCTCAGTATATGTATACATATCAGATATATAACAGTCTATAAAAGACTAGTGGCTGAGACATGTTTTTCATAAAAATGAAACAGCATTTCAGCTAACTGATTAAAGCTCTGTGGATTTTTTTGCAAAAATATAACTTAACAATTTATATGCTTATAAGCTGTAAATTCTTATTAAAAAATCTCCCTCTTGTGGCTAAGATTACATTAGTTATTGGAGAATCAGGTAATGATTTTTGGTTAGATGCTTCTTTTATTGGAAAAATTCTCAAGGGAAAGAAAACAAATAAATACTTCTAAGTTACTTCCTTAGAAGTTCTGACTATATTCCTATAAGATATGACGAATGACTGGCATAATTCTAAGAGCACCAGTAAAATCAGCACTGAAGAAATAAATAGTGCAGACAATTTAGTTTAGTGCCACAAACAGACTGTTTCTCTTAGGTTTTTGTTTCTGTTGCAGTCTGTAAAAAATTACATTAGCATCAATAGGGATGAAACTATGAAGATTTGTGGCCATGAAGTCCCAAAGAAGTTAATGGCAGCATCTCTTTGATTTTAATAGATCAGGACATTGTTCTAGGTCTTTAAGCCTAGGTACCATGGTACACCAGGTATGTGATGCTGTAGAGCCAGGTCTGCCTGAGCCAGCTTGAACCAGCTTGACATTAGCCCAATTGCAGGAGCTCAGAGTAGACAAGATGGATTTCATGCCTTCATCTGGTGTCAGTACACACACAAGCGGGCTACCTATACTTGATCTAGTCTCTTCAGTTATGGAGTGCTCTAGCCCATGCAGAGACACTGAAGACAGTAGCACCTCCAGAACCCTGAGCAGAACAGCTGGTTCAGCCCATGCTGCACCCTTATAACCTGTGCCACTCATCCAGGCACAGCACCAATGTGCCTCCAGTGCTCTCCAAGTCTCCCTGCTTTTCTCACACCAAGTGTGGCACACATGAGTGGCACCAGCTCATCGATCTTTCACAGAAGCTTATTGTGCTCTCACAGCTATCAACTCCTGCACAGCCTGCAGGAGCAACCGTAAATGTATTACCTTTGATGTGCTAAGACTTGCCTGTGGAGGTGGCAATTGTCAATACAATTTTATCTAATATTCCCACTGAAGACAGCAGTGTGATTCCTATTGGTTTCAATCAGAATATCTGAACCACTGGACAAGCACACTTTGCAAGATGGCCACGGACCTTAGCTACACAGAACAAGAGACTAACTAGAAAAGTGTATGGTTTTCTTACAGCCCATACACCCAGAATTCCTTCCAAAACAAATTAGGACAGACTGGTGTACTGTCACACTCAGGTCTCATTCTCCCAGGCAGCTGGAACAGTACCAGGTTGCAGAGCTATGTACCAGAGCCAAAGGAAATGCAATGAGACATACCTGCCCGACTTTACTGAAGCAGCCAAAGCTCCCATAACATTGCTTACAGTAAGAACTACAGTATCTGGACAAAGGCTTGCAACACAGAGGTGAATTTCCCTCTTTGTTATTACAGTTTTCATGTATTACGGTCAAACACTCATATTTTTTGTCACTTCAGCCCTAAGAGTCAACGGGATGCTGGATAGGGCAGATGGACATTAATGAGATAAGTTTAGAAAATGAGAAGTCTAAAGATACCTAAAAATTGCTTGGAAATAAAGCAAGTGCACAGAACCTTATGACGGCATAAAATTACTGTATGATTTACTTTGTAAATAAGTTCTTGTAGGGCACGAACAGCCTGGAAATGGGAGCAAAAACAATACAGAGAGGACCAGCCAACAAAGTCATGCTGACAGGGCTAATGCAATAATACTTTTTAAACCGTACAAACATTTGGAATACAAATGGTCTATTCCCTTCCTTTCAGCACAGCATGTTTTGCTCTACAAATATCTTGAGCTTTGATTTAGCAGAGCATTCAGCCATGTGCTTGCCTCTAAGCACATAGTTAAATTCTATACGCCCTATCCTAGACTTACTGTATTGCAGGTCTGGAAATCCATGGGTTTTGACAATGAAATAGAAAGCTTCCCTTTTCCCTTGAGAAGTCTATAATTCGTCTCTCAGTCAAGAAAGTTTCATTTTCATTTTTTGCACTGATTGAGAATTATGTACTTCTAGGGAAAAAGAAACCTGAGGCAGTAGGAGTGAGCCACTTCAAAAAAATTAAGTCAGTCATGTACCAAGCTTATAGTAGCATGATGAGTTGGCAAAACCTATTTCAAATTGATGAATATAATACTCCTCTGTTTCAGTCTGTGCAGAGGAGATTTCAGCTTGCCAGTGCGGTTCAATCAAAACCAGCAAAGGTCTCTATACATAAACCTGCAGACCAAAGTGGAGCAGAAACCACACAAAGCAAAATGTTTCCCGATCTAATACAGCAAACATCAAAGAGGAATAAAGAAAAGCTACGATCACAATCTGAACAAGCCCTAGAAACTGGCTTTGAGAAAAGAGGGGGGGATTTGGGGACTAGCCTTGACTAAAAATTTCCCTAGTAAAGTGTACTCGCTTTACTAAGATACTGTCTCTTGTTTCATTCACAGTGCGTTCAAAAGAAAATGGACTTTGTATTTTTTTTCAATTAACATCAAAGGAACATCCTGAAGAAGTGAAACAACCCTTAAGTTTCTGCATTTTTGGTTAAGTGCTTAGATCAAAAGCAATCATTTTAAAGACCTCTATGTTCTTGTTCCCTACCCTTATCTGCCCCTGAACTGATTGCACAATACATCTGCATTTAGGTTTATAATCAATAGATTTATATTTAAAATACTGTTGCCCTCCCTAGTATCATTGCATTTTGATATTTTAAAGCCATTAAGTTGACCACAGTGAAATCTCTCATCATAAAATACTCATTACTTTAAATACATGGGTTTCATTTAGCATTTTAGAGCATCCTCCACCTCCTGATTTTTCACTGGTATCTTTTTCATTATGCATCCCTTTCCCTGCTGGCTACTGTATAACTTTCTAAAATATGCTTGAAGAACAAGAACATCTTAGATTTCACTCCCTTCACTGAAGGCACAGTCATTAGATGTCCAGTTTCTCCTTCACTAACGCTGTTTACCACAGTTTATGTTATGCTTCACCAGTAAAATTAACATGATGATTAAATGCTACATTCTGTGCCATCCCGTTACTCTGTGTCATAAATCTCATCTTCTTTTGAACTTCCATGAGTCTCTTACTAAAAATCACTGAAAATAATGACAGGTCAGAATTCCATACTATTTGTCTGCCTTCTAAGATTTATACTTTCTAAAACTTCCTGAATCAAATATGTACATAATGCAGTTCAGGTTTCCAGCTTATGCAAGGTTTAAAAGTAGTAGTTGCTCTAGAACAAGCTGCCATGTCTATTGGGAGTCACGATACCTGAAAACTATTGATCAGGGTTCTGAGATGTGGCAAAGGTCACTAAGCAAGACATGTTTAGCATGTGAAAGTAAAGCTAACACTGGTTTTAATACTCTGGGTTACCAAAGCAAATTAAATTTGGAGACTGAGACTGCAGTTCCACGTGATTCTTTTCTTTCCCCACAGCTCTTATCATTTTAAAGTACTAATCAAATACTTTCAAGTATTTTTGCATTAGGAGAAGGAAACATACCATAAACAGTATGCCTATCCCCAAATTTATCTTCTAGCGTTTTCCTTGGCTATTTTTAAAGAGACAACATCATAATTGCAGACATGCTTTTTAGTTTTTAAAGGTTTTGACTTGAGTATGAGACAGATAGTTTGGGGAGTTTTAATCAGTGAAAACAAGAGTTGAGGGAATTAAATCATGTTCATAAATATTGACAGAGAAAACATAGGTTATTAGACTAGAACTTGACCTTAGCCTTAAAAATAAATCTTAATCAAATTTCAGTGTGAAGGCTGCATAGCATCCAAGTGGACCTCAGCATAGTGGATGACTTGGTGTTACTCCACAGGCAACGATTGTGTATTAAAGACGAGGCTGGCAAACTTACTTATTTTCCACTTCCAGCAGAAAAATATTCATTTGTTCCACTGAAAATTCTTTACGATTTAAACTTTCCAACCAATCTTAAGGGTTTATCATTTTGAATCTGTCTAGACTATCCTAAATGTTATTGCTGGGGCAATGGACATAACTATTATTCCTATGTATCCTGAAGTTATTTTTAAAATGTTTTCTGTAGGACGGGTCAACCATTTCTGGAACAACATCATGGACTGCGCTGTCTTCTTTGGGGTTCTCACAGGCTCTCTGGCAGTGCTGGAACTGAAGCAGAAGTTTAATTGATGGCCCACTCATATTTTTGACAGATGCAGTTCATTTGATACATTAACGAATATTTGGGGGTTGGTAGTCTATTTAAGGCAGTTGTTATTAAATTGTCATAATTTATCATTGACTGTCGCACAGTGTTATCTACAGTCTGGAAATATGCCCTGGCTTCAGAATTAAAGCTAAGAGCTACAGGGTAACGGCTGAGCTTTTGAGCCTGCTTTTAGCCTAAGACTTATTCAAAAGATATTTTCACGATTAAAATGCCGGTTCATCCCCACTGTTGCCACCAGTGTTAGCTGGTACATCGAGTTACCTTGTGGAGGTACAAGCATAGCTTAGACTGTACACCTAACTTTAACACAACTGTTTTATGAATCACTTCTCCAGTGGAGAGTGTCTTCCTGAACTTCAAATGCTATGGCCAAAAATTTAGAGAAATAGGAGACAGTTCTATAAAGATACTTGCATGTTGTGCTGCAGTACCTCATTGTCCACAGCCTTTCCCTCAAACAGAATCTACAGGACTGATGGACACTTTTGGTTTGTATTTTAAGTAGCTAGCTGAAAGACAATCTCATCAGCCAGAAGATGGAGCTTACACAAAGCAGAATGCTGAAGCTCACAAGAAGGTAGAATATTGGCCTGGCCACTAGATCTGATGGCTCCGTGAAAATTCAAGGCTTTTGTGCTGTAAGGTAGCAATAGTTGTCATTACATCGTCATACACACCCAGGTTTTCTTTTTTCTGTTAAATTCTCTAAGAAATCATTTTTAAGTAATATCTCCTCTATTCTTTTTCTCCTCTTAGAAACAAATTTCAAATGAGGTCATTTGACTGGAAGTTATTTCAGCCTGTCCTCTCCAAAACAGGTGGGATTAGTGTTCATGTACATACAAGCTAGATGCCTTTGAATGCACTGAATAAACAGAACAGGCTGACATAGCCCACTCAGATACTTGTGAAAAGTGACTGAAGGTGTTAAAAGCTGCATTTATCATCCACTAGTGCTGTTATTTAAATGGTCTTTGCTCTTTCATATCAAGCAGATTCAACAAGATAGCATGATAGAAAAATTATCCATCTCTTCCAAGATCTGCAGACAGAGCACAGAAGGAAAAAGTTCTGTAATTGCAGTGCTGAATCAGGGGCTCAGCAAATTTAAATTCAAGAAAAGATACAGATGAAAGTGAGTTCATACAAACTGGGTGAAACTTAATTTTACTGAGTGGGTCTCTCTGTGGAGACCTTTAGAGAAGACTCTGATGTTACTTATTCCGCAGGGACGCTGAATATCCAATAATACTTCCATTCTTAAGGTGATGTTTGCTCTGAAATCCCTGACCATACTCTTTCTTCCCCCCATCATCTCAACGTATGAAGCATTAGTGGTGTGCTCATGACTCTGCCCAGCCCCTGACACAAATGTGTGTCTCAGGGTCTGTGAAAAAACAGCAGCTGTCCCAAAAGTAAGGTGTTGGTTAGTACTTAACTGAGGCTTTATGAAAGACTCTGCTAAGCAGAGAGCTACCAGATATTTGAAACACGCACTGAAATATTTCCTTCCTTATAATCCTCAAACCCACCCTTCTCTGCATCTTCAGCCAAAAGTTTTGTCAAGCTGTTTGGACCTTTCTGTGGAGCGAGGATGTGTACATGGGAGCAAGCTACTGCAGGGCAGTCCTGCTCCACATAGGTGTGTTTTGTCAAGCTTCTTGCTTAACAGCAGGCAGCACATGGAGAAACACCTCCAGAGCCCTCCATGCATACAACCCCCAGCACGTAAGCTGCACCTGCCATCAGCCTCCCAGTCCTGTATCTCTTGCTGGAGTTCCCAATGTGTTTGGCACAGCGTACCTGCTCCTGTTCCTCACCTTCACCTGCACCCCTGGACTCTAGGAATGAAACTCCACATGTCCCCTGGGCCCTTGGGCACCCTGCCTTCCCTGCACCAGGGGCAAGTGTTGGTGGCTCATTGGAACAAGGATATGACTCTGCAAGTGTCCCCATGTGATTTTCTGCCACTTCTTTTCTTCCTATTCCTTCCTTCCTTTCCTTTGGGAAAACTGTGATATCAAAAGTTCAGCATAAACCAAATAATCTTGTCCTACAGCAAACAAATTAATCAACCACTAACTTCCACCAAGTACGTCCATCTGGCGTGTCTGTCTTTCATTACCAGTAGGAGCAAATATGACTATTTGAGAACAGCTTTCATCAGGCCTGGAAAAATACTAAGAAAAACAGCTATGGTGAAAAAGGAAAGAAGAAAATCCTGTGCTCTCTGAACCACCAGGAAAGTATCCCAAATTCTATCATTCACTGCAGTATAAATGCCGAACCAAAGGGTCAAGCAGGAGGGTATCTTCCCAAGCATCTTTCTGGGAAGGACCTCTAACAGCTGCACACACATCCGAGGCTGGCTGACTGCTGCTTCTGCTGACTGAGAGGAATGTTTATAGAAACTAAAAGAGGCCAAAGTATGGGGAATAAGGGATGTTCAGAGTCAGAGAATCTGTTAAGCACCAAAATGTTTCTCTGGAGTTCTGCAGGAATGGACCAAAATGGCACAGATTGCCTTTTGATCTATGCCTAGGGTGGGATCTGAAAAGAACACGTGGTGGTGGTTTCAGATACTTCTGTCAGGAAAGAGAAAATGAAGAACACAAAACCTGTATCCTGCTACCCACTAACCAGTGCTCTACGATAGTTATTTCAGTTAAAGTCTCTGCTCTTTCCTGTCCCTGGTGATCAGATTATATCAGCAAAGAAAATAATGAAGAGGAAAAAGGAATGTATAAATACTTGCCATAAACTGTACATTGCATTTTTCTATACAGAAATATCTGGCATTTTAATTGCATTAAAAGTCTTAATAAAGGTCACGGGTTTGCAAAATCCTAACAACCAGTAAATACATTCAGGTTTTCAACCTAACTTGGATTGTGCTCTCAGGTTAGAAATTGGCTGATAATGTGCAGGGAGTGGAGAAGCAGCACCTTGACCAGAGGGACACTGGAGAGTCACATTCAAGAAAAGGCTTGCGAGACATTTTATCTCCTGCCCAACAGGGAAAGAAGCCAAAACAAACTGAAATTAATGTTCTTACACAGGCTGAGAGAGCTGTCTTCTGAGAAGAAAAGGTTACGCTTTTATTAAATGGTGATCAGAGCTATGGAACTGTAGTAAGCATTGTAGGTGAAACCATGACATAATTATCTATCCAAAATATAATTATTTAAGACAGTCCCATTTTGCAGTGGGATATAGTATCTTCTACTACACCATAGCTGGATTTCCATGTCAAATTAAGACTTTGAAATCATCATCTGCACAGGAATTTCCTCATGTCAAGAGACGTTTAGGCTCCCAGCACAGTCACTGTACTCTACAGAAGTATTCATCTGACCCAAGACAAGGGTAAGATTCAGTTGCCTAAACATAGCTGAATAGTGTCACTTCAGATGCTGCAAGGGTATCCAGGGCATGCAATCTCCCATAAGGTTTGTGCATTTGTGCCAGCCATTAGCAGACATTTTGGAAGCCCAAAGACATCTCAAATGGCAGTAGGTGCCTAAATTTAGGCAGCTTCCTTATTTAGGATGAGCTGGACAGACTTCCAGATTCTATTGACAGTATTGGCTGGGTGTCCACTGACTACTCAACACTAGCACATGAGCAAGTACCTACACATTGTGGCTTGTTCAAGTACCTGAAGTCAGATCATAGAATTATAATGGTTTGGGTTGGAAGGGACCTTAAAGATCATCTAGTTCTAACCCCCGTGCCATGGGCAGGTCCCACTAGACCAGGTTACTCAAAGCCCCATCCAACCTGGCCAGATACATTATTCTGAAGATAAATCCCATCCTAATTTTAGATCAGATAAAAAACCAGAGGTCATAGCAAGAACTGCACCTTAGATTCAGTTTTAAATATGTTGGGGTCAACAGTAGCTGTGGCTACTGAGCCTTCTTGCTGAAATGCCCTTTCATTTTGATTGACTTAGTCTGCCTTCATGGCTGGCTAGGAGCGGGGTTGAACTTTAGGGCCCATGCTTGACCCTGAACACCAGCAAGGAGAGTGACATTTTTGCTGCTTCTGTAGTTTTCAAAACACAGTACCTGAGAATCCCAACATCCTTTTTATCAAAACTGTCTTCAGAAGCACCCTGCAATAACACTGTTGTTATTGCTATTATTTCTATTTTAGAGAAAAGTGGGCTGCTGAGAGACCATATTTTTAGGGTATCATTGTCATTATAGACACATATAGCCCAAGTGAGATTTTTAAAGCACCTCAGACCCTAATTTCAGCCGAAAAATTAGACACTTTGTGTCTAAGTGCTTCTGAAAATCCCACTAGGGTCCCATTTGCTGTTTTATTGCCTAACTAGCCTATAAATTCTGCTGTGGCTTGTTCAAGGTGACACACAACTTTTGGGTGTTACTTTTCATCTCATTGTCTCCTCAGCTTGCTTTGGTTTCGGTCACTACTCTTTTTCCTCCCTGACCCCAATCCCAAACTCACTCATAAGGTCCATCAGGCACAAGTGCACTGTGGTGGGACTGGGTTCAGCTGGTCAGTTCATCTGCTGTTTTCCTCTGCATACAACAAAACCCAAGGGGCTCTTGCTAACAGCCCTGCACTCACCTTGCATTTTTGCTATTAAAAATATTCCCACAGTCTTAGTACTGTGCTATGGGTTATATATATTTAAGTTAGCCTCTTAAACAAATCCAATGAAATGGGTACCACAACCTCTCCAGGTGGCTGCTCTAACAGATTTATAGGAAACCTAAGAAAAAATAGTAAGTTTATTATTATCTAGCTTACTGCAAATACAGCCAATTCCTGTTTTCTTCTAGCAGTGGAAGACATGGAAAATAATCTATCATTTTTTCTTTTGTAACTACTTTTTCCAGACATGGAAACTGTGAAGAACATTTTTTTCACTTAAGAAAATAAATCCATTTCCTTGTAGTTTATATTTTTTAAATGGTTTGTAAGACTTGTATGTCCTCTATAGTCTTTGATTTGTCAGTGGATTCCTCTGTAACTAGCAAAGTTGCTGTTATTTGACACATCCCTCATTTAAAATGGGAGGTGAATTTAAAATAATGTTGTTAATTTGGGATGCAGTTATAATTGAGCAAAAAGTTTTCTGAGAGACTCTTATTTTGATAAAATTCAAGTTAGGAAAACAAACTATTCTTCAACTAACTACTTTTAATCTAAAATTATAATATTTAAATGAAGAAGTGGACAAATCCCTTTATTTTCAGAGTAATTCGGTTTACTTTATGACACAGTGACATGCAGATTTGAGAACACGTAATAGAAGATGACACTAATAAATAAGAAATGGTTTCATCCACCAATTAGATAATCTTTTCTCCCAGGTTATCTCAGGAGAGGTTGGTCTAGTGCCTGTAAACTACTTCTCAAACACCTTGTACGCCTACGACAATATATACAGAATGATGAACTTTTCAAAAAAGAGATTTATTCTGAATGTCAGGAGTGACTAATTTCCTCGGTATCTTGTACAATTTTCCAAAGCTATAAAGAAGTATACAGGAGAATTAGCTTATAGCTGTGCCGTAATTTCCCTAGCTAGTAAATTCAATCTCTATCTCTGCATTTAAATATGTTTTATAATAGAAAGTGAACTTTGCAATTCATCATTCCTCTCTCTCTTTATATGAACCTAAAATTCAGCTGCTGATCTTGGGTGATGTAGATAAGCAACGATGAAATTAAAAGTAAAAGAGGATTTTCTACTATTTGTAAGAATTGTTTTATCCTTAGAAGAATTACACAAAAACAACAATAAAAGCTTACTGGTTACAAATAGTTTAGAAATCACAATGCAATCCTCATATTCCAAAGAAAAGTGATATACTGTATAAATGACAAATGTCCATTGAGAAACTACTAAAGCCAGTGCAACCGACAAGGCACTAACTGAATGAAAAAGCATATCCAAAAACTTGCTGGCTTGAAGGATTTGGAAGAGGTTGTAGAGATATGATTCAGACAGTTTTTGCTACTGTATTAGTTATGGTGTCTTTCTTTCTTTGCAACTGCATGTGAGACAAGCATCAGAGAAGAACATGTGGCTTCTTTTTTTTTTTTTTTTTTGTGGTTGGACTCGATGATCTCAAAGTTCCCTCCCAACCAAGAAGATTCTGTGATTCTGTGATTCTGTGGTGTGAATGATTGTTCATTTCATATTAACTGAATTGAAAATGTTATTTTCTTATGGAAAAAATAAAAAATCCAAAAAGTCAGAAAGCCGAAACATTATTTTTTTTTTCTTAATGGAAACAAGTTTCAGAGCAAGATACTTGATCAAAAATGAAAATGAAACAAAACTTTCCGCCTTTTGAAAAAAAAAAAAGAAAAAAAAAAAAGGCAAATGTATTGCCTTTGATTTCCTGAGCAGCTGTGATTGATTCAGAGATACAGATATTGGTGAATAAAGTAATAGATGTCATTACTTTATGGAATGCATTACTTTCAGGAATGATAGAAGGATCATGTTAAGTCTTTTTAACAGATATTTTTGTAAATATACAGTATTACATGATTTAATATTATATTTAGATCATATTTATATATTTATAACATTAATATTAATATTCTCTTTGTCATAAGTGGTTTGCCATAAGATTTCTGCCTTAAAAATGTATATTTTATCTAGCTTTCTTTAGACTTAACAAAATATTTGCCAGCAGTTATATTCAAGAACACTTAAAGGAACAGTTAATCTTCTGTAACTCATGGGACTTTCCCACTGGGTCTGCTATGCAATGCTACCAGAATAAAATAAATCATATTGCCAAAATCATGAAACGGTACCTTTTTTCAGCATACAGTTCTTGTTTGCCCTGCACATTTACATCAAAATATATTTCACAAATTGAGAGTTTTAGGGTAATTCAAGGGGAAGGCAGAAAGTAGGAGTACCCAGTTTCCTACAGAAACAAGCTTTATGCAAACCTGTTTGTCTGCCAACCCTTCACCTTACCTCCCCTAAATGAATTCTGAAGCAGTTACTGTAGATCTCATATGCCTTCCCATGCCTACTACAAGGCTTATCAATAATTAAGCACCACTAGGTGGAATGGCAAGACCCATTAAAGTCACAGATCATGTTGCTGTCATGTAGGCACATAAACAGTAGATGTAGTTCTAATTTCACTTTTATAGATGATCCCAAAAATTTATGAGATTTTTACAAGTACAAAGTTCATGGTGGTGTTGTTAATATACATCTCAGTAGATCCCAATGGGCAGTTCAGTCAGTATCTGGAATCTACAGAATATGGCCAAAAATTGTTGAATCTGAAAAATGCTCTTCTGTTTACATAAATCATATAACTCCAGTAGCACTAAAGAATTTACAAACTTACATCGTGACACTTGTCAAAAAGCTGATCCATAAGGCTTACCCATAAGCTCTGTACATCCTTTAAAGAGTAAAAGGCAGTGGTTGATGTGCAAAGAAATGCACTAAGCAGTTAATAACTTCTTGTTCCTTGACAGATGTTTTCTTCTTATACATAAAATCCAAATAAATAGCAATATAAGAGTTTTATTTTCTCCAGGATTTTCCATGCAAACGTAAAAAAGATATATGTTACTTTTGCTGTTCAGAACGTCTGAGAGTTCTGCAGTATGCCAGCTAAGCCCAGCTCATGCAGCTGATTCAGTGAGCATTAATATTCATTAAAAGCAATAATGAAGTGATATTGCCCTAATTTAGAGCACTGACAGGAGGCTGGTGGCAACAGTCAAAGCTGGGCTAGAATTCCCTGTCTTGCTCTGTACTCAAGCAGGCATGTGCACCAGCCCGTGGCTCATTAGGTCCTGCTGTTGATGTGGGGCTATCCAACCAAGAGCAATGAAGCAAGGGAGAAGTTCCACTTCAGTCCTGATGTCTTTGCACTATAACACAACGTTTTGGCTTGCTGTGGACTGGGTAAACTGCTTCATTGACACACTGGGGCCAAAATTTTAAAATGTCAGTGTTTCAACGTATCTTTGAATTATAAGAAGTAAATAGTTTAGTATTCTTTAGTGGTTTTGAGTCAAGCAGCTCCAAATAAGTCAAGGCACATCTAAAGATTTGTTGGTATATTTTGTCATCCAAAACTAGAAACAGTCTTTCTTGTCATTTCAGAATACTTCAGTCATCAATTAAAACCATGTTAAAAAAGGATTTCATGCAACTGGAATTAGCAAAGGACCTGAAAAGGTCCAAATATCATACTTTTTCTAGTCAAAGCTAAAAATGAAAGGTAGTTAGGATGATCAATGCTGATTTTATGCAAGAATTTATTACTTACTGTTGGCAATCAGAGACCTAAGGTGTGTGGGGGAGGGCGAGGCGGGACGACACCATCATTTAACACTTTTATTAAGCAACTAATGCCAAGAGGAAGATTTTCCGATTCAAGAGTGAAGATGGCTTACACCTCAGTTACGAGCACGATACATAGTTTGCTCACCAGATACTCCCCATCCCTTCTTTTGAAGGTTTCCATCCTTCCTGATTGCAAGGAAGCTCCCAAGAGGCCCCAAACTGACTGGTGGTGGCTTGCTTCGCTGCATGGGGTTGTCAGCTGCAGCAGTCAACGCATGCTTCATGAACTGCAGAGACTGCTGAGGACCAGTGTCCGCAGCCAGAGCCCCAGCTATCACTTAGCATAATAAACCCAGATTAGCCAAAGGACGAGATGCTTCCTGCATGACTCTGGCCGACCACTATGGTTATGTTTAAAAGAATAAATTAAACAGTGCAAGCTAATGTTCCCAAGGAGAGGAACTTGACTGTACATGGCTAAGCTGTCAGAATGACCCAATGAAGTCCCCCAGATAGTCGCTGGACATGCTTTGTAAACCAGCGTGGGCCAGTGGCTGCTCCCAGAACTCACTTCTGTTGTAAGCACCCTGCTCTGAAGGGTAAAAGAGCTGAACAGCAATAAGACAGGCAGGACTCTCACTGTTGGCCTCCATGCCAGAGAACATCCCTGCCTAGACATAACACCAAGTATAGATGTCGGCATTGGTACCCAGGAGGGCAGGTGTAGGTCTTTGGCTATCAGCAAGCAATGTTCAACCTTGAGCTGGGCACACAAACTCCTTATTGCACACCAGGGGAGAGTTATCATCCTGGGGTATTGCCAAATCACCCATTTCCCAGCAAAGAGTCTTGGACAGAAAGTTAGAAATCGTTTCTTTAAGGTTGTCCCAAATTTCTGCAGAAAAGAATTTAAGATTAGTGAGGCCAGTCAGTGACAGCAAAGCTCTCTGCCTTGGAGAATAAGTCACAGGTCCCAGTTCCAGCTTTCAAGCATGTTTGTTTATTTTATTCACTGTCTGTTTAACATTTAATACATAAACACTGCTTGGGACAAGAACAGGAATCCACAACTCACCTTTTTTAGACAAATTTCCTGATAATAGTGTTAAAGACGTGTTTGTTCTTGTGTTTTCTGCCTGGAATAGTGGCTCTTTGGTTCTTTGCTGCACAACAAAAAGGCTTCAAGGAAAAGGGGAAACGTCCGACAAGCTAAAATCATCTCTAGTTTGGGTAGTTTCCTGATGAACGGTTTTGGACTCCTTCAGCATAAAGAGCTCATGGCGGGGGTGGAGGAGATTAGCTGTCCCCACGGTGAATCATCCCTAACATCTTATCCAGGTGGACTACAAATTAGCTGATTGCTCCTTCCCTTTCCTGTTAATTAATCAGCTAGTCTCATAAATGTAGCTGATGTTTTTGCACTCATTCCCACAGACACACCATAGGTATATTCTGAATCCTTAGACTGAGTCTTTCAAGGAACTAGGTAGCAAAGCAAATTAAAGGATCCCAATTTGTACTCATTTAAGACATACAGCTGCAGGAAAGAGCATTTTCAGGGCAGAACTTTAGGCACCTTTGCAATTTCACCAGTGATAACAAGACATTTGCAGACCTGAGAATTTCAGATTTTTCCTCCTCAGCTGACATCCTAAATTCTAACTACATTCCCTTTAAAAATTCAGTTGAGAAATCTATATACTTCCTTGAGTCCATGTTTCTTTCAGTTTTTCTTGTTGCACATAGCTAGCCCCATTTCTGTGCTTATGAGTGAGGTTTTAAGAACAGCTACTGAAAACTAGGAAGTTTTTGTGCTGTTAAAAATATCCTTGGATGCAGTTTTCTTCAAGACTGTTGAAGTCTGGCTCTTGCTGCTGCTGTTAGATCAGTATCAGCACAGAGACCCAATAAGAAACTGAGAATGAAGTTATTTTCCAAACAGGAAGGAAGAATGCTAGAAAATAAAGCAAAAGACAAGGAAGAATGTAGAGGACCAAAGTGAAGGAAGAAGTGGGAGGGACAGTTTTGTTCTTCAGTCCTAGAAGTTCATATCCATGGAAGTAACTCATTACTGCAATGCTTGATTTGAATAGATAGTAAAAAATAGTTTCCAGCAAAACTTATCTTTGCACGGTGCTGCTTAAAATGGGGTCCTTTATTTCAATTGAAAGTATAAACACTTATTTCAGTGATTGCACTGGAATGACAAACTGAAAGAAACACAAGATTCATAAACCACAATGCGTATGCTGGGAATGTTTGGGTTGAACTGAGAAAAAACAGGTAGCCTCCCTCCACAAGAGATCACCCTCGCAGTGTCTGAGTCCTTAGCGCTGGCAAGATGCTGAAAGGGTCTGAAGGCAAATTCCTCCAACTCATTCTGGTTGGGTGACCAAAGAAAGATAGACTGTGTAGAAAGTAGATTTTACCATTTCTCATTAAAGAACTTGAAATTAAGAATATGGCTTAGGCCCCACATTTAAAAAACAAACTTGAGAAATACCTCCCATGCAGAAAGCCGCCTGTAAGAATAATGCTTTGAAGAAAAAAATCTCTTCTAAACTAAACTTTGGACCTGTCAGTCGAGTTCTGTTCTAATCTGAAGCTAAACCAATATTTTGTAAAATTAAGATGTGTGCTTCTCTGATTTGTATTACTTCTAGGATTCGTTCCCCTTTTTAAGTAAGGAAGGCTGGACGACAGTCCATCTGAATTAAGCTATTTTACTGGGAATTTCTACCATATTTTGAGCATGTTCCAAGTGGCAGTTGAGATATAAATAGCAGAATAAACAAACAGCTGCGCAAGCAAAGTTGAAAAGTCAGAGACCAACGAGATTATCAGTTGTTTCTGCAGTACTTCCAGCCTGCCCACATACTAAATGTGACAACATGTGACAAGCAAATTCTTTAATGCCAGTAGCAAGATTTGGGGTCTCTTCATTCCCTACTTACTCATTCTGAAGTATTTTTTCAGTATTTTCATTCTGAAAATAAAGAAAATTATATTAAAGCAGACAACAATGAAAGTCCCATGGTTTTGGTCAAAAATCTTAGGTTATGCATTGTGTTTCATTGTGCTTTTATGGGCATAAATAAGGGCATAAACATAAGGGCAGCTGTATGTTTAGGAATGAAATTCCAGAGGTAAAATAAAATATTCCTTCCCCTCTAAGCCTACTCTTATTCAAGGCTCTGAAGCAGGAAGATGTCTTTTATCTAATATTTGTGTGCAGATATTATGATAAAATTATGATCAGGCTTAAGACTCTCTGTATACCATATTTGATTATAAATACTACTCATTTGGCAGTTCTTTCTGACTACAAGCACAAAGAAATAGACAATCCTGCATAATGAAAACAACTAGAATAATGAGCGTAGTGTTAGAATGCCAGTCTTTTAATGCTCTCTGCAAATGCAAATAGGTTAAAATGTATTTACTGATTGCTGAATAAATACCTGTCTTCGCTGCGTTTTGATCTGAGGTTATGTGCTGCATTTCACAGGAGAATTTTATTTTTTTATTAAACTGAATCAAAGACTTTTTTTCTTGATGGATTTTAGTGTATGTGATGAAAATGTTCAGATCTGCAACATGTTCCAGAGCTCTGATGCAGAAGATGATTTATGATTCTTGCCTCCAAGGACCAAAGTTTCTGCTGAAAGGGCTGTGAAGAATCACATTCACTTTAATGCCTTGAAACTAAGCAGAAAATTGAGCTTCTTTCATTTATTTTATTGCCAGTTTCAATAGTGTGCTAGCAACATTTGAATGTATTGCATTGGTATTCTGTCACTAATGTGCAAAGGAGGTAAGTATATTTTAAAGACTCACTGTCCAGAAGTCATTTTTAAGCTACTCTGAAATTCTTCTTCCTATTTTGACATTATTTATGTGTTATGACTTATTTATTTCAGTGGGAATTGCAATTTGTCCTTTAAATATGCCAGTGTTTTTTAGAGTCCTTGCAGTTCATTTTCAAACTCGGATGTAGGTCTGCTCTGTTTCAGGTTCTCATGTCAACATTGAAGTGATTCCATTTTAAAACCCGATCTTTCATTGTTGTTTTCTTGAGTGATGGTTGCATTTGTGAATCCTGTAAGTGTGATTGCAGTCTGAAACTGGAGACAGTTAATCTAGGAACACTTATTCTGCTACCATTTAACCGCAGTCTCATGGGATGAGCTGAGCGGAAAGTATGGGATGCCCAAAACATTTACTATATTGGACAAGAAATTGGAGCTTTTTGAGCTCTTTCCAAGTACTTGTGATGTTTGACCTATCCATTAGTCATATTTGGTCTATGATCTCTGGAGTATCTTTTATAGGAGGTGAGCTAATAGCCACAAAAGATGGATAGTCAGCTAAAACACTTAAAGGGATACAGCATATCAAAACAAGATGGAGTTTCTGTATATTAATAGTTAAAGTAATACACTAATATGCCAATTACCAAATAATACATTAATATGCCAATTACCAGCCTCAAGGTACTCCAAAGGGGCAACTGGTATAATCATTCCCATTTGACAAAAAATGAGATCCAACTTGCCATGGTCACCCACACAGAATGTGGCAGAGTTAAGAATAAAACAAAGGCCTAAGAAAACATTACTTGTGAAAAGCCAACAACAAACCGCTTGCTATCTAAATAGATAAGGCCCAGGGGGAGGAGAGGACCAGAGCAGTGCAGTGAAGGGGCAGAGGAGAAACAGATGTGAAGTGACTTCCCCAAGAAAATTCAGTGACAAAACCAAACTCAGAGTTTGCACACCCACCATCGGAGTCATGTTCACCCCATCCGTAGGACTTCACAGAATCACAGAATCACAGAATCACCTAGGTTGGAAGGGACCTTTTAAGATCATCTAGTCCAACCGATGAAAAAAAAAAAAAAAAAACCACACACAAAAAAACCAAAAACACAACACCCACAAACAAACCACACACACCACCACACCACCCAACACTAATCCATATTCCCAAGCACCATGTCAACTCCTCTCTTGAATACCTCCAGGGATGGTGCCTCAACCACCTCCCTGGGCAGCCCATTCCAATGCCTGACAACCCTTTCAGTAAAGAAATATTTCCTAATATCTAACCTGAACTTCCCCTGGCGTAACTTGAGGCCATTGCCTCTTGTCCTATCATCTGTAACTTGGGAGAAGAGACCGACCCCTGCCTCTCTACAGCCTCCTTTCAGGTAGTTGTAGAGAGCGATAAGGTCTCCCCTCAGTCTCCTCTTCCCCAGACTGAACAATCCCAGCTCCCTCAGCCTCTCCTCGTAAGACTTGTGCTCCAGACCCCTCACCAGCTTCGTTGCCCTTCTCTGGACCTGCTCCAGCACCTCAATGTCTTTCCTGTGATAGGGGGCCCAAAGCTGGACGCAGTACTCGAGGTGGGGTCTCACCAGTGCCGAGTACAGGGGGACGATCACCTCTCGGGTCCTACTCACTACACTGTTCTTGATACAGGCCAGGATGCTGTTGGCCTTTTTGGCCACCTGGGCACACTGCTGGCTCATGTTCAGCCGACAGTCGACCAACACCCCCAGGTCCTTTTCTGCCAGGCAGCTCTCCAGCCATTCTTCCCCAAGCCTGTAGCGCTGCCTGGGGTTGTTGTGACCCAAGTGCAGGACCCGGCACTTGGCCTTATTGAACCTCACTCCGTTGGTCTCAGCCCATCCAACCAGCCTGTCTAGGTCCCTCTGCAAAGCCTCTCTACCCTCCAGCAGATCAACACTCCCACCCAACTTGGTGTCGTCTGCAAACTTACTGAGGGTGCACTCGATCCCCTCGTCCAGATCATTGATAAAGATGTTGAAGAGATCCATGGTACAGGGCAAAGGGTTGTATTGTCCTGAAGGATCCAGCTAACATTTATGGCACTGAATATCCAGGCCACAAGATATTTTAGATGGCTCTCCTCAGATAGTGGTAGGCAAGAGCTGGAAGAGGTCACCATTACTTTCTTCAAGGTCCTGTAGATGTAACTATTTATACCCAGTCTCTCTCTGCTAATTGCTATCCCCATTTCATTGTCAAGAACATTCCTCTCTCCTTAGACAACACTGCCAGTTAAATTCCCAGATCAGTATCCCTCAGATTTCTCTGTGCGCCTTCTCTTATGTAGAAATACCTTTATACAATTGAAAAACTCCATTCAAAGCTGTTCTTTGCCAGAACATTTATAGTGGTTAAGAAACTCCTATTATGAAGTCTCATTGCACAAGCAAGTAATTGTATAATTATTTATCTTCTATCTGTATCTAGCTGTGGTCTCTATATTTACAAGCACTTCATGCAGGGCAATCCAGGTTAAGCAAATGCACTATTGAAATATGAATACGCATTTGTTTGTGTTTCTCTCTCTTTAAATCCCTTTAACCTGGAACATGGTCGTTGTATGCAGTCAGTTAGATATGAGAAGAGATTTACTTCAAAAACACTGACTTTCAGAATTCTTCCCCAGTCTTTACTGGGCAGGATATGTCACTGAGAAATGAAAAAAAACTTCAATAACTAGTTTTCTTGGGTAGCAAAAACTTTGCAGAAAGAATCTGCTCAGACCTGTCAGGAGAGTATTTTTTTCTGTGTAGGAATGGTATGATCAACAGGGAATGTGGACTATTGCTGGGACGTTATTCCTGGTACTGGTACTAGCAATGGGTAGAAATAAGAAGAAATGCAATACTCTCAAATATTTCACAATTATTTCAAATATTTTCATACCTTTTATGTATCAATATGTACAGTGTTGATTTTATTCTATTTGCAGCAACCAAAATAATCTACCTTCAAAATGATGATTTTTATCATAATGACATATATTCCAGGACTCTTGCTTTGTAGCCAGGGATTAGGTTAAAATTTGTAAATGCAAAAGTCTTTTGTTCTTTGATGTATAACCTGGGTCCTGTCCTAAATACTGAAAAAAATACCTCGATCTTTTTGTATAAAAATAAGATTAGAAAAAGAAAATTATGGTGGTCCTCTTTCTCTAATTAAATAATTACACTTCTCAGGCAGAGAAATATTTCTAGCAATGTGAATGGCTCCCAAGTCTCCATTTTTAGAAGTGTCCTTTAGTTGAAGACAGGTACAACAGCATGGAGAATCTGACACCTAGTGTAGACTTTTAATGCTTCATGTAGAAGTAGAGTAAAAATCTGAGATTTTCTTACCAAAATATTTTCTTCTCTTCCATAATTCAAAATATTTTCTACTGTGATTTTTTATTTTTGTCTATCCCTCCTGGATGTCTGAAGCTCACATATCTGTATGGGAGACAAACTTGATGATGTATCTCATTAAAAAAATAAAACAAAACATTTTGCTCAAAACAGAAGCATGTTGTGTCTGAGAAAGGGAGCTTAACACTCTTTCTTCTCAACCTTTACTGTCATAACATCCACAGTAATGACCCACTTTACTTAGGGCTTTGATTACATTGGGTGAAAAGGGGATGTAATGGCTGATGCGAATATCACTACATTGAGCTCTTCAGCTATTATCTCCTCCCATCAAATGAAAATCACTAACTATATCATGATTTTGTGTATCTCTTTTTCTATATATTGCAGTAAATTGCCTGAGACAGTTTAAGGAATCAGAATTTTAGATTTTATTTCCTTTCACTAATCTTGTGACATAAATTCAGCTCAGCTTAAATCAAGCACTCAAGCTGAGCTTCCTGTTTTGCATGCTGATCTGCCAGTTGTCAGCACAAACTGAATGGAAAACAAACCCAGTATCTCAATATTTGAACATCCATTATTGTAAATAATTACAGTACTGCCATAGAGCTACTTACAGAATTAGTATATATTGAAGGTATGCATGCTGTGCCTCTAAAGTGCTTACACTGCTACTTAAAGACAAATGAAAGACAGAACACATCAATGCAACAAACAAGAAGGAAAGAAGAAATAACATCTAAAACTCTTAAAGTCACATAAATATTTAGATGTCACCTATAACTAGAAGTGTCAATAACTAGATTAATACAATGAGCAACAGCATTTCCAGAAAGAAGCTCTGACAAATTTGAGGGAAAATGGAACCATTTGAGGGGAAATTGTCACTGGCTGAAGATAATCTGAAGTCCTGACATCAAATGCAATCTAAAGAATTACATCTTCTCGTTTCATACGATAACAGGGTATTTTGTATGACTACAATTTGTTCTCAGTTGACTTGAAAATTGCTCCAGGCCACCATGAAGCCTTTGAAACCAATAATACAAAATACACAAATTTTGCAACATCCGTTTCTCAGTTTGATTGTTTTACATAGTTCCTTTTCCTCCATTCCCAGTCACTAACACGATCTTTTCAGTTCTTCTGAAAACACAAGGTACCTTTGCAAAGAGTTCACTCAGTTCTTTTATTATATTTCAAATAGGGAACAGTCTTTAGGGAAATCAGGAATTATAGATAAAATAGGCTGTCTCCCCCATCTGTCTGCATAAGTGCAATTCAAAAGTAAAAAAGTGCTAATAAAATAGGAGAATGAAACATGAAAAAAGAGCATTGAAAAGTTGTGGAATAGAGAATAATAGCTGTATTTTTTAAAGTCAGTGAGGGTCTTGAGTGTTTAAAGTGTATAATGTGAAATGAGCCAGATGAAATAATTATTTATCATTGGCTAGCACAGAGTGAATTCTAAATGGAAAGCAATTTTCAATTAACTGGTCATGCTACACTTACCTGAGGTAGTGTTGCATAATCAATCATGAAGAAATGCTATTTGTCTACTGTTTATGAGCCAGGTGGTTCTAATGCTCATTTTGAAACTAAAATACTATTAAAAAAAAAAAAAAATGGTGGGGGTGATGGCAAAACTTGCCTCCCACTGCAAAAATGAATAGTAGAGGTTAGTTGACAATGCTGATGTATAATTTCAAAGCATTTTGAAGAGCTGGATTATAGCTGTTGGCATCTAACATCAGATAAAATATGCATTATTTTCAATACAAGAAGTATTATCCTTCTAAACTAATTCCACAGCCACTTTTGTAATCAAAACTATTCATCTCTTGTTATGTTCTTCCAGGCTAAGAAAGTGGAAACAGGTAATTAAAGTGGTATATAAAGTGATGTATGTAGATGGTCTTGCATTCCCTCCTCATATGCTGAAAGATGGGCAACAGTTCCCTAAACTAGCATTTATATGACATTGTTTGGTGTCTTTCAGTATGCACCTTGAAGTGGTTTCTCTCACAGGGGAACCAAAATTGTACTTCTATTCCACCTAGACCCCTTTGCAGTGCAGCTGCAAGGTCTTCCATCACCCAGCTCTCCATATGCCTGGAACTGCACTGAGGATGGCAAAGCAGTCAGGGACAGCCATACATAAATCCACTTTGCAGAAACTATTATACATAGGGCATGGCTAAGACTAGCAATGCATGCAGACACCATTGCTAGTAAAGGTACAATGTGGCTGTGCTGTGCTAGGGCTGTGATAGATCAGCCCAAACCAAACCCTGCTCCTTCTGCCTCTGCACTCACTGCACCATGAAGAGATACAGATGTATGCGTGCAGAGATTTAAGTAGCTGCAGGCACAGCGTCAATGAAACACAGCTGCAGTAAATGCCTGACTCTGTATCTTCTGCAGAGACCTAATTTAGCATGATAGAATCAAGCTTCTTCAGAAGGAATCCATGATTTTGGGTTCCTCTTGAACATAACACGTGATTATGCTAAGCTCACTCCTCAAATTCAAAGATAAAGTCCCTACATCACTGGGATCAATGGCAAATTTCCCTTCATGGCTGAAGCCATGTATCACACCTGATTCCTCTGCAGTCTCTCAAGCTTCTTTACTATCCACCTCCAGAATTTCTGCTTGTTACCTGATTTTCACTGGTTGAATATATGCTCAGGATGAACTGTTGTTGTTTTCAACTTGCCTATACTAAAGAGCACAGAATATAATTTGTTCTGGCTTTATTGTTTCTTAGTGCAAAGAGTTTTTGTCTCCAAAAGAAAGATCTCCAGGATCAATAAATAAATTGATAACAATAAAATAAATTGTTAACAAATAAATTGATAAATGATAAATTGATAACAAATAAATATCAATAGTGCTCATGTCTTGGAATAGCATAGGTTTCCTGTGCTGAAGCATTCAGTTAAAAATTGATACGTGTGTGAGGAAATGGAAGATGATCTTCTGGATAATTGAAAACATTGTTAAAATTTAATTTGCTTCAAGTAATAAGGTAAATGGATAATTGTATTTAAATGCATATATAAATATACAAGTGATGATATTTGTAAAATATGAAAGGGGAATTCTATTTTCCACAAATACATATATTCCAAATAACCTGAAAGGAACTACCCATGTGCTTAGTAGTAAGCATGTGCATAAAGATCTGACGAACAATTACATAGCAGGAGAAATTATTTGCAGAAGGCAGCAAACACCTTATTTTTAATACAGCCACTGAATCATCCTAGAATTTCAAAGTACTTCATAAAAGCTAGTTCATAGAATCATAGAATGGTTTGGGTTGGAAGCAACCTTAAAGGTCATTGAGTTCCAACCCCCCTGGCATGGGCAGGGGCACCTCCCACTAGACCGGGTTCCTCAAAGCCCCATCCAGCCTGGCCTTGAACACTTCCAGGGATGGGGCATCCACAGCTTCTCTAGGCAACCTGTTCTGGTGTCTCACCACCCTCATAGTGAAGAATTTCTTCCTAGTATCTAATCTAAATCTCCCCTCTTCCAGTTTAAAACCGTTCCCCCTCATCCTATCACTCCACTCTGATAAACAATCCCTCCCCATCTCTCCTGTAGGCCCCCTTTAAGTACTGGAAGGCCTCTGTAAGGTCTCCCTGGAGCCTTCTCTTCTCCAGGCTGAACAACTCCAACTCCCTCAGCCTATCTTCATAGGAGAAGTGCTCCAGCCCTCTGATCCGCTTCATGGCCCTCCTCTGGACCTGTTCCAACCCATTCCATTTAATTATATTTCCTGTATACGGAACTCTTAATCAGAGGAACTCAGCATCTTTTGCAGTAATTAATTTTGTCTCCTGAGACCACAGTGAGGTCGGAAAATATTATTGTCCCCTCTCATAGTTTGAGGGAAGTCAAAAGAAGAGCCTTTTTTTTGGTGATGTTACAGGTCACCTACTGCCTCCGGTACCCCCATCTCAAACAGCACACTGAATGCAACACACTTGCTATATGGTTTTTGCAGGTGCTTGAATAGTTTTTCAAACACTGACACATAAGAAAGCCAGAAATAACACCTGACAGTCATGGCTCTGAATCCCTGTGCTAACTAGTAGAAGCACATTTTCACTAAAGATTGTTAATTAACAATTTAAAACACTTCTACACCTTCTTTTGTAGTATCTTTACTTAAATCAGTTTCAGACACTTTTCAGTTATTGTGTTAACTGAGTGTGCATTAACAGCAAGGTCAATAGAAGGGTGGTGCTAACCGAGGCAGGATGCGTTACAAAGGGAAATGGATCCTGTGAAACAGAAAAAGTAATTTCCTAAGAAGTGCTAATGGGAGAAGGTTAGGCTGCATCCAATACATCCTGTGGTTAAAGCCCTTGTGCTAGTCAATGTCGTGCTAATTAAATAAGATGTACTAAGTTTACTGGCATGGTTATTATGTATAAGATACCATCTATCTCAAAACTTGTGCAAGGTTTTCAAAATACTGGTGAAGGTGTAGTTGGCATACAAGCAGTATAAGATGCACACACGAACTGCACAGTGTGTTGTATTGTGCTGGAACAGCTTTTGTGATACAACAGAAATAGATATTTTTCTTTTTAACCTTGCCTACATGTGCCAAAGGCAGGACTTTTACACATCGTGTTGCTTACTTGCTTACTGTGTAATATTCTTCAGGTAGTGAGTAACACGATAGTAAAGTGTACCATGTAATTTACGGGTAATGTGTGCCTGGTGCATCAAATTACACAACAGCAGGAGAAATGTGTCATCTGCTACAATCTGTTCAGTCCAGACTTAAGGATTGCTTTACAGAAAACAACTTGATGAGATTATTAATATGTTTCATTCCCCATTTGTCCTTCTCTGCAGTTCTCTACGGCTGCCACTAAGAAGTGCCAGCAGCATTTGGTAGATGAGAGGAAAACCACTCTATACATTCTTGATATTCCTGGAAACGTTGGTCAATCACTTGCTTATCTTCTGCTGTTAGCTGTCACCACAGCTCCTCCCAGGCAACTTCTTAGGGAAAAGGCAGAAAATCTGATTTGACCCGCCTCATAAAATAGCAGGTCCTTATCTTCTAGCCACTATCTAAGGTCACACACAGGAAATATTTGATAAGAGTTAGCCAGAAATCTTCTCAGGGATAAGGATTCCCTCCTGGGACTGCATACTGCAGGGGTTTCAGTGGCAGAAGAGGATATAATCTGCATTCCCTCCCCCATTTTTCTGTCTTTCAAGAATGGAGTAATAAAAATAGTTTTGGGTGCTTACAAAAACCCTTTGAACATTGCTGGGAGCCAATGGCTGATATGACCCAAGACCCTCTGAAGAGAGAAAACGTTTCTCAGGATAGTGATGTTAATCAAATCCCTTTAGAAAAGAGCAGCTTTGGCTCAAGGCCAGCGTGCCTGGTGCACAAAGACTGTACCGATGGCCCAGTTAGATGAGGTTGATTGTCCGAGGTTGATTGTCCAAGGTTGTCACATATCTTTCTCCACACATTTTTAATCAAACCAACTCTGCACAATTGGTACACCTTTCTTGCACATACACATTGAGATCTATAGAGGCATTATTGATAAATGTAAGAGACTTCTTTCTCTTCATTTCCTAAGGTATATAAAGCCATGATAGAAAGGATTATATTCTTTATAAAAAACTCGAAAAAAGACTTGGAAAAAATGAAGATCTATAAAACTATCTTGCTACCAGACCCTTACCAAGTTCAGTCCTGGCTCTGCTACAGAATTCCTTTTAGATTATGAAAAAAACTCTGTATCTCTCTTAACTCCTCCTTTCCCAAATATCTCCTATCAATACAATCAATGCAATATTTCCAATTGCAAAAACTGTCAATATAAGATGAAGTGGTTTTGGTCCAGAATCTATAATTGTTACCATAAAATGTATAAAAAATACTACACATGATGAAAATCCTATACATGGACGATGTGAAATAAGGCTATCATGGACTCAGCCAGCTTAGTTCTACAGTTCCTACTGAATCAGGGATTTTCTGAAAACTCTCTGCTATCGGGCCATTTACATGAAACAGAGAAATAACTGAAAGGGTGTTAAGGAGTAGAAGCTTATTCTATGCGCACGTACTAAGTACATTAGTTAAAAACACTGATACTTATGCATAAATATATATAAATTTTATGTATTTCTACATGTAGATATATGTGCATATGTATAAGTATATGCAAATAAAATGTAACCTATAATAAGTAAAAATCATCCTTGCATTTTGTGATGGGTATTCCAGTCAGAATACTCTGATATGCTGCCTTTCTTGAATGCTCTGCTTTCAATTCAAAGAGGAGAAATGGAATTGCATTCCTTTTCAATTGTAATACTTACTCAGCACTTTTGGTTCCAGAGTTGGGATTGGTACTTTGACAGAGCAGTAATTTGATGCAGACCCACAGATAGAAATTCGGACCAAAAATGCACTATCAACAATGCAGTATTCCCTCCTCCTGCAGTGTAGCTGCACTTCAATTTATTGAAACCTGAAGGTGATTCCCTGGGAAAAGATAAGAAATCATCTTGTCCTGAGAGTTATTTATAACCCTAAAGATATAGGGACAAACTCAAAGTGATCTTAAGAAGCTAAAACAGCCATTCAAAGGACTGAGCTACCTAGACCCAAAAATACTGCACTATAGTCACTTGAATTGGAAGCATCTACATCCTGTCTTGTGGCTGTAAGGAAATGTAAGAGTATTGAAAGTCTGCAATAGGTCAAATTGAACTTCACTGACTATATTAATTATTCAGAACTTCCTTCTACAATTCACCTGATGCCTAGTGCTGAGGACAAATGTAGTTTGAGATGAAAAATAAGTTAAATATCCTATATACAGATTCAATACTATTACTATACTAATTGTGTTTAACCTGGCAAGTCATATGGTTTATTTATATCAGTCAACAAGTTTCATTCTCTAGCACAAAAAAGCTTCTCAGAATTTCCTGTTCCTACATCATCTGGACATCTTGCTCCACAGGTTCTTAGAGAAATGCATGTACATGTATAGAGAAGAGCCTGTAATTAATTATTAAGTTATTTAGGTAGGATAAATGAAAAAATGTAGCCTATGAGGAGACAAATGTGTATTGTCATTTCATGCCCTTGGTTAAAGAGAGGTGCTAGTGCTTTGCTACATATGCTCCACAACAGAAGACTTGCACAGCAGAAGAGCTGCCCAAACAGTTCTTTCAAATCCAGGCCTTTTCACCAATAAGAAGGGCTTTGCAAGAAACTTGTATTTCCCTCACCACCTTCCTCATGTTCTCCCTGCCTAAACATATCTATATTTGGGTTTAAACTCTATATTGTGACATAGCCTTTCAATGGGTTTTCCACAAAGAGACCTTGCTCCTGCATTTGAATCCTAAGCCCACACAGCTCTTACTGGATGTATACATGTTTAGATTCAAGATTTCAGTCCCATGGCAGAAGGGAACTTGTGTCTGGTTCATTCCACTGCTCTTCAGCAGGCTTGAACTCAGATTCATCAGTTAGTCAATTCACCTTTTTTGCAGGCCTTTCCAAGGTCCTTCCAGCCTGAACCCCTTGCCTGATTCTTCTGCCCATCAAAGATGATGTCCTCCAAGACACTGTTTTTAGAGACTTCCTCAGCATCCATACTGAAAACACCAGAGGGGCATGAAGGCAACTTCTGGTCTGTCACCTCTCATCACATAAAGTGGCAGCTTAGGGCTTGAGAGACACTTTATGCACACACTTTATTCAGGGGCCAGGAACACAAGGTTTTGGGAAGGAAAGCAACTCTTCAACTCCTCCTGTACCCTGATCACCAGGATGGGAAGGAAGCCACCCTATCTTTGCACAGATTGGTGCTGATATTATAGCTATGTCCAAGCTTCCTCTTCACTCTCTGGCGTACTGAAAGCTTCTAGTGGAAAGCTCAGCACCTTGTGGAAATCCTGCCCACCTGGAACAGCAACTGTGGTTACAGAACTCAGCAGGAAAAGGCTCAAATTCAGCTCTCTGCTGGAAATGTGTTGTCTATTGAGTAGGAGCTACTTAAAAAAGTGAGTATTTTCCAAGGTTAGAAGGTACAGCAGATGCTTGTCTGCATCTTCAATTGAAAAGACAGGTTGAGGGGCTTATGAAAAGTGTAATGACAGAAAGGTTGTGAGAGCTCCCAAACATACACAGGTCCTCTGTAAACAACATCCAGACAACAACCTCTTTGAGTCGTAATGATGTTCAGTGTTGTACTTGCAGTTTGAGAGTGTATTCAAAATACCTGGTATAGCTTGTGTACCTACTTGACTCTGCTTCCAGCCATCAGCCAAACTAGTACCCATGTTCAGAGGCTAGCTGTTCTCAGTGAGCTCTGGTTTTGGATCAACAGAAATATGTGCAGTCCCACGAAATCCTCAAGGATTATCTAGGGGGCAAGTTTTGGCCAGATTGTTTTCAGGATGAGTCTATTGTGTGCTGAAAAGAGCAACTTAGTTGTGTGAGGATCTGGTTTCCTTCCTAGAACCTTCAGGCTACCCAATCTGGTATCAGAAGATCACTAGTAATAAGAAGACTGGTTTGCAGGACACTGGATGCAGTGGACTGCCTGGACTTGGCTGACCGTGGGACAGAGTAGGAGCAGCAGACTGTGAGGCTACAACACTATCAGGGACTGTAGGAGGATTGTGGACAAGCCAACACAAGCCAGTCAAATGCTAGTCATCTATGATGCCTGCAGGATGCCTACATGATCCTTCTGTCCCACTGAAGCATCCCTTTTCTGGCTGCCTATTGACACAGTTTCAACAGAGGGATGAGTTTCAGGTGAGGCTTGGCCTGGGAGCTGCGTGTTTGAAACCACTCTGGCTGAAGGGAAATTCAGACTTGGCTCTTCTACTTCCTAGGGGAGCACTGTAAACATTAGTCTATTAGTTACAGTTAATTATTGCAGAAATACTGCAACCAGCTTCCCCCATTTTCCTGTATTAGCAACAAAGCCGTGACTGAGCTATCAGAAAGACTTCAATACAGTTTACTTATTTTCAATGTGTTCTATGAACATTTAGGAAAGACAGGCTGATTCACATCAGATACGAGACAGGCAAAAACATGGCTGGATATGAAACCCCTTTCAATCCCCTCAAAGCACACAAAACTACAGTAGAAGAGGTCGGTATCTTAGGCACCTGAATTTGAAAAGTTTAATCAAAATACTTTATGATAGAAGACACCTTTAATGGTTAAATTACAGATAGTACAGCAGCTTTATTTATAAGTTACATGCAGTTCACAAAATAAAATCAAAGAAAAATGCTCTGCGAGACACTGACCCTACCGTAAGCCACATATTGTGATCCTTCCTTCATCTTTAGTAATGCATTTATTGCCGTTAATGTAAACAACATTTTCTTGCATAAGGGTCCCAGAATAATACTGTTCTAGACAAATAATAAGGTTGGTTTTACCTCAAGCAATAAGAGTAAAGGTGGAAAATTCACTAATAAACACAGGGAAAAAATACACAAAGAAAGTAATATCAACACTGTTTTGGTGCTGAGGTAGCTTGCCTTATTGTGGAATAGTCAGCTCAGTTTGTAGTTTGTATAGTGATAATTTTTACTTTTATCGAGATTTTAAGGAGTAGGAGCAAGGAAATAGCAAGCAGTATCATCTACACGTCACAGCATATCCAGATTATACAAAGGCAGCAGCAATTGCCAGCAGTTACGGTACAAGCAGCTGCACTGAACCCAAAACTCGTCAGTCACACGAGCACTGCGAGTGGTGCAAGCACCAGAAAAATGATGTCAAAAAGGTGACTGGGGGAAGGGAGTGTGTGATTTAATGTAAGCCTTCTCCTGACCAAGGAGAAGGATGTTTGTCAGTAGCGAAAGGTGAATTATTAGGTGGCGAAGTGCATATTGGCAAAAGGCTCTACTGGTGAACAGGTGACAGGATCAAATCTGTCACTGCTACCCCCTTCATACAACATGATTTGGCCATTAAAGATAGGCAAGACAGGTCTGGTGGTAATTTGAATGGGAAGATGCAGCTGTGTCTCTTCAGATGCTAGGGAAGATTTTGCCTGACTGAGTTTATGGTCACGACAGGTTCAATCACAGATGGGCCCTCAAAGAGACTAAAGATGTTCTTACTATGAGGAAGACAAACACACTTTTAAAGTGGAGGGTGAACATCTGAAAAATTAAGAACCCAATGTATCTTGCAGCTACCATGACTTACAGGAGGAGCAAGCTGAAAAGTAAAAGGAAAAAAAAGGCAACCAAATTTTAATTTCTTCCTTGGTTTTTGGTTTTGTGTTTTGTGTAAAGGAAATGATGCAGTTTATGTTAATTTAGTAAAATTAGCACCCACAGTGTCTAAGCAGTAGAACAAGAATATGCAATTATATTTGACTGCAGAACAAGAACACAATTGTTTTTCATCTCTTCTTTTTGTTAAAGAAACAGCTGCAATTTTTATATTTTTTTACTGCTAGTACATTTTTGTTGTTTGGAAAACTAAATACATGGTTACAAATGAGACATAACAGAACATTTTTTTCAGACTAAGCTACAGAGAATAAATATTTAAATGTTCTTTAGCTCACTGGTAGTAATTCTGGATAAGACAGAACATGGATGGCAAAGTTTAGTTTCAAAATTTACATGTAAGTACTGCTATGTGTCTAAAGCTCCCCCTCTTCCCTCTCCACTTTTTACAAACATCTCCTCATTCAGGTACACCACAAAAAGAGCTTGTTTGTACATGCAAATATGCATATCAAACAGTTCATAAGACAAACACTACAGAACAGCTACTGGGTTTTATTTGCAAATTATAGCTATAGCTTAAGATGGATTTTTAAAAAGAGATATTAGTATTCCCTACTGCTAATTATGAAATAAATAAAATGATAAGAAGTGGATCAATTTTTGAAAGGTTAAGTAGTTCTGGTTTGATTACATGTCTGAAAATCCACACTTAGACTCCTGCTTTGGAAACTGAACTGGGAATTTCCCTAAATTTACAGCAATTACTGATCACTCTTAGAGTAGAACTTATACAGAAGTAGTCCTTTTTGGCATTTTTCAACATCTATTTTTGATTCCTATCTGAATGAAGAAATTCTTTGATGAGAAACAGCGCAGCAAAGATGTAATATGGCCAGACTTTCAAATCTAGTAGAATCATAGAATCATCATTTATACTATTTCTTAGGAATTGTTATCCTACATCCATCTGTTCCTCTGAGAATAATGACTCATTAAGAACTCAGACACATTTTAAAGCTCTGGATGTAGTCAATGGGGTTTGCATAGGGATTGTCTGAAGGACTCTAATGGAAAGTGGATCTTCATCGTGCTGGTGAGCGTAGCAAAATGCTGAGTAACTTGTCAACCTACCCAATAGCATCCAGTCTATCTCCATCCATGCAGGACAGGCCTTTGTGGATTAACAGTGCTCACCTCAGGTTTCAAGATCAAAAGTACCATTGGTAACCACACCCAACAGTAGTTACTTTCATTACTTGTTTTGTTATTGCACTCAATATTGAGAAAAAAGCTAGAAATTACATAGCTTACAAAGCTGGCAGGAGAACACTACTCATAGGTGCACTGCCATCTTCTGGGAGAATGTATCCCATTTTTCAGTCAGATGAATTAGTCACTTAGTCCAGTTTCTGTCTAGTGTAGTGAAGATGCTGATTTCCAGCTAGCGGACAGTACAGCTAAAAGCTTTGCATTTTGATTTTATGATCTCTTGCTTCATTCAGCACCAAGAAAATATCATCATCACAAACTACAGTTATGAGCACTAGCACATCAGACTGCTTAGGAAAATCTCTCTCATGGTCACAGAAGGCAAGACACCACTGTAAAACATTATTTTCAAACAAAGTGTTCAAAATTTTAACTATTGGCTCTACGATTCCTGCTCCTATCCAATATTCCAAAGGGAAACATAAGAAAGTGGTTGGGTTCCACGTCCAGTCAGAGATTAATTGTGAGTTTAAAATATATTAGCTCATCTTCAAATAATTAAAGAGTTATTTTTTGTCTATTTTTTGCTTAATGATGCACACTGACCCTCTGGAGCAGGCTGTTAATAACCTCTTTCATAACGTCTTCCAAGCTTAGACAGATCAGCTGGAAATCAGCTCCATGAAGGGGTATGTGTCTCTAAAAATATTTTAATACTGCTAATAAAAAGTCTGGATGCCTCAGATGAAAAGCAAACACTCCAGTCTTTTGAAATATTTTTTCTCAAAATAATTCCGTTCTCTTTTATAGAGAACATGGAAAAACACTGTCCAAAATCTCTTGCAGAAACCACATTAATTTGTAAAATCTTTAAGGTCAATATATACCAAGTCTCCACTGCCGTTTATATGGCGTGTTGCAGAAGCTCAATCTGTAGGTCCTGCAGTGCAGAGCTAAGGAAGCAGAGAAGGGAAAAAGTTTACACCATCCTATTATGTGGGTAAATGTTATTAAGTGAAACAATCTGTTTAACAAACTTAAAATACCTGTTTTATCATGCCTCAAAAACCTTAAGTAACAATATGTTTTCCTGCTTATATTGGTAAGTCACAGACATGCCAGTTGCTATCAGCTATGCCCAAAAGTAACAAAAAATATATTACTGTGTAATTTGTTTATAATCACCAAACTCAGCAGGTTTCTTAATTTATCCTCTTTCTATTCTATCTCCTTTTGTCATAGGCTGGAAGTATGCCAGACTGAGGAGATTTAAACGGACTAACCATTAGCCAGTGCTGAATCTCCTATTTGCTCTTTATGCTAATAAGCCATTCCCAAGCCAGTTTATCAGTTAATGCACTCAGACTCTCAGGAATTGCTTGTCAATATAGATTTTAAAGAAAATGCCTTGTTTTTTTTTAAAAACAAAAAAAAAAAGGAAACCGTTACTGTGGCAGATAAATGCCAGTAAGCTCAGGACAGGATGCAAATATTTCAGAGAGGTCAGTGACTCCTCCTCTGCCACCACCTTGTCACAGCTCAGAATCTGACTAACACAGAACAAGGTTTCATTTGCTTAGTGCCTGCCTGCCACCAGCTGCCTTTTCCATGTCCCATCTAACTCTGACCTCCAGAGAAGCTCAACTGAGTCTCTCCGCCCTGTGTTTTGAGGGCAAATGTTAATTGCAATCAATTAGGCTACAATGATGTTGTCTAATGAACTCATCCACCCAGTCATGTACCTTCAGACTTTCTGTTACCAAGAATATCTGTGGTGTTGAGAGAGATGTCAAATAGAGGTATTTTCCAATCTCTGTTTACTCTGCAACTTAGTTTGACCATTTTTAGGTTCCTAAAAATGGGAACATCTGGGAAGCTGACCAGTGTTTGTGTTAACTAACAGAAAAGGCTGCCAGATCCAAATGGCAAACTCTTGTCAAATACCTTCTTATTCTCCTACTATTATCTCCCCAGTTAAAAGGATGTTGCAAAGAATAGCAGTCCCTGGACCTAAAGAGAGGTTCACTGACAACATCAGTAATGAAATTCATCTTCAGTGCTCCCAAGAAAAGCTCACACATACAAATAGGAGTTCTCAGAAGGTGGCATATATTTCCTCTGCCCAGTTCTTTCACACTGTAAATACCCTTCAGAAAACTTACAACAGAGAGACAATTACAGTAGAGAGGTACCAAAGTTTGTTTTGGGGATGGGAGAGGACTGGGAAGCAAGAGGTGAATGATTTCTCCTTGGATTGCGCTGCACAGAAATGGAATTATGATCTAAGTGTCCACGCTCACTCACGTCAAATAAAAATGAGACAATTCAATTTGAAACTGAGACCAGACGCATTTCCAAGATCCAGGCAGGTTTCCGGGACTGCAGATGAATGGAAATAATTTGCTGACCAGATAAAATCAATCCGTGGTTTTGTCAAAGCCAGCAGTCACAAAGTAACAAAGTAAACAAAAATAGTATTTTTCTAATGCTAAATAGAGTGCTGCTGCTATCCCACAGTCTCAGGAAAAAAAAAAAAGAACAAAAAACAAAAAAAAACCACTAAAAAAAAGGATTTGGAAATAAATTTCACTAAAAGAGGGATATAAAAATACCGTAGATCTGCTCTTGCTTTCCAGACAGGATTCATGTAAGCCATCTTTCCTCTCCCCTGGAAAGGCCAACGTACCCTGTAGGACAGCTTTAATATTCTCCTCTGTGTTGAGAGAAGATGCAGAAACCATGATGACCTAGAACACAAGACCTTTCCAAAACCAAATTTACAAACATCCCCCATCCATAAGGATCAGAAACAGGACTGGAGGGGCCTGTGGTACAGGGATTATGAAAACCCACTGAGCATAGCTATGACTACTCAGGCTCCTTTGTCCTTCTTGCTTTCATCTGTAAATCCCTAATGATCTTTGCACCAACAGTGAAAAGCAAGCAGTTCTTCTAGTGCAGATGGCAGTAAACAAGTGAAGTTCCAGAAAAATTGCAGGTTGTAAAATTATTGCAAATTAATTTTCTTGTCAGTGGAGACAATTAACTCATGATGTCACCCCTTGGCTCCAGCCTACACCTGCCAGTCCAAAGAGGCTGTTTCCAGAGGAAGAAGTGCTTGAACTGCCCCTTCAACCTCCTGGCCCTAGGACCCCTGTCCTTGCTCCTCAGCCTCGCAGAGGCTTTCCCTGGGCTTCCCAAACTCACCTCCCAGCTTTCCACCAAGACCCTCTCTGGCCAGGAACCACACAAATGCCTTCATTTGCCAGTAACCTCCAAGGAACAAACACGTAGCTCGTCCCCAGGCTGGGAGAAGAGGCCTCCACCTCTCTCCTACATGTGTGCCTTGTCAGAGGACTCAGAGTGGGCTGTAGATTCTGGCTTTCTTCCAGCTCGACACCATCTGAGTCCGAAGACTTGTATTGCTGACAGCAGCACATCTGTCCTTCTCAGCAACCAGAGATGCAGCTTTCTAGTCTGCTACTAAAATATTTTTATGGAAGGTTCTAGAGGAAATAAAGATGTTCTGATAAATATTATTCTAAATTCTTCTGAAGCTTACAGTATTTATTAAGGATGCACATTCATTTAGACACAATGTAAATTCTGAGGTTTAAGAATTAAGAATTACCTGAATATGTCAAGACATAAAAACGAAGCATCAAAAATCATTACATACTTGAGCAAAACAAGCAATATATTTTTGCTGACATTTGACTTAATACTGAAAGTGGTTTTCTTATATTCATTAAGGGATAAGTTTTTTTGACTGCGTAGGGACAGGTGCTGGAAAAAATAATTGTTTCTTTACATACTCAGAATTCAGAAATGTTATTTCAAACATTTACAAAGGCATGGACTGAAATACAGTTTCCAGTGAACTAATCTAGAACAAAAATGATTACTCACTTTCCCACAGGAAGAAATCATCAAGTTTCACCCATGTTCCCTTTCCTGTATGATTAACTGATACTTCTGAACCAACAGCAAATGACCTGCAGTAACCACTCACAAGGGGCTAAAGTCATAAATAGATACAGTCTCAAAAATATTTATCTAAAAGCAAAACATCTCTCAAATCAGCTGAGCAACATGATAGGTTTGCTTGGCACACATTGAGATATAAAGATTTAATCTTCCCACAACTTAGAGCCTATGTGGTTTTCTCAGATAATCCATGCACGGAAAGCAATAAGAGATCTAAGAACTAAGAAAAAAAAATCAGATATAGTTATAAATATCTATGTTGGTAATGAATACAAGCTGGCTATATTTCATTGATGGCAAAAATAAAAATGCAGACCAGTTTTATCATGACTTTCAAACAGGAATGCAGAGTCATAATTAAGCTCAGATCTCAACATCAATGGAAAAGTCAATTGTATCTGCATCAACAAAGTCTATATAATACAAATATCTATTAATAATGAGAAGTAGCTTCACCAAAGTCATGGATAAATATAGAATAAGACTATAAATAAAAAAGACTGCAGATAACTGCCCAAATAGACTTGCTGGAAGTTAAATCCCATTAATGCTTTAATGAAATGAAAGTTATCTTCTATCAGCACAACATTCTCTAGAGTTAGGAAGCAGCTGGAAACACCTATCAAGGGTACCAGCTGTCCTCCAAAGCTGCTAACCCCAGAAGCTGTGATCCACAGAACATCAGCTTTTTCAGTTCTTTTGTAAAGTTTTCCAACTGTTTTGGTGGCAAAGCAGAGTTCAAAGGTTTGAACTGCCCCATTAATTCACTCTGGGCTTTATCCTGCTGCCAATAGCTCATATGTCGCTGTTGCTGCTTCTTTTCTCTTTTAAGTAAAGAAAGGAAGGACTGCAGATCTGCACAGCTGGTTGCTAGGAGCGCTGCCTTACTTTACAGAGAACGGCCAAAAAGTAGGGGGAGGTTTTGGGACTTACTAGGAATGTTTTCCCCTCCAGTTAAGGAGACATGCACATATTCCAGCTCCACTGGAGAGGAACTAAGCAAGAAAACTGGCCAGGTTGAGGGTGGCACAACACTATTTACAGTATGATTCACAGATTAAACACTTGCTGGTGGGACACAGAGATGTGATTTATTTCATCAATATTTGTGCAAGGAGCTAAACAGGTAAGCAAAGCACAGAAGAATAAGACTACCAGATCCCTTACTTTCTTCCATTCTTTCTCAGAGGCTTAAGAGGCTGCTTGAATTTAAACTCTGTCCCTTGAAGCTTTCTAGCACTTCTGAAAAATAATTTGGTGGCGTGGGTGAGGTCAGTGTTAAATACAACAAGATTTCGTCATTCACACAGTGAACGATGAAGCTTTACAAACCGCAGAAGTCTGGCATCTATTCAGAAATTAATTGAAATATTTTGTTCAAAATTACAGGAGATTTTGTACAAAGTTCAATGATTATGTAGCTGTTAGACTACTTATAAGGCACTCTTCAAGCACACCCACGGACTGGCTGATCAGCATGTCAAACACAGTAAGATATATGAATGTAAGCAACACATAACAAAGAAAGTTGGGTTCTGACTTTAGAATGATAGAGGTTATATTCCACAACCTTGAAGCCAAATTTGGAATAAGCTTAGTGCTTAGAAGTAATTAAAAAGTAATAATGCTCCTCTAAGGAAAGAATTGAACTTTGATTCTACGTATAAAATGTGGTTATATTTCTGATATCAACACACTGAATCAAATTGTATCTGAAAAATTAAGAAAGTATGAAAAAAAACGGTCCTGTCTAAGGAGAAACAGACTGGATTTCAGTGAACTAAATGGAGTCCAGGGGTTAAGGACAGAAGTTCAAGATACTTGCAGGGATGAAAATGCAAACTGATGTATTCAAAAGAGCCCAGGGAAATCAGACTTTTGTGTGCAAAGCCTTTCAGAAACCAAAATTTCCTGTTGCCATGGAAATTGAAACAAAATCAAAACCCATTCCCAATCACAATGGAAGGGTGGGATTTTGAAATTTCCTCTGGAAGAAAGTTTCCAGGGGAAAAGAAAGATTAATTCAAAGCCATAAAAATATGTTGTTTCTGACATAAAATGTCTTGTGTAGCTAAGGATCAGGATTTCATTTCAGTAGTTCAGCTCACCTCTATTTATATAATTAAAATATTAATAGTTATCTGATAACAAATATACTTAACACACAAGAAAAACCTTTTCAGTACTGTATGAAAATACACGCATGACAAATCAAACAGATCACAAAGCAGATGATTATTTCTGCTTTGCACTTTGACTTTTAAAATCAGACATGAAATGGAATTCTTAGCACTTCCTTACAAGGCTGCTGACACATCAAGATGATCTGTATCAAGAAAAATTAGAAAAATATGCCAAAGACTGATAGCAGCCTTGGAATTTGCTCATGGCAGACTGTCACTGTCTCTCCGTCATGCTCCCAAGGACCCGTTTACCGAGTAAGAAGTTATTTCACTCTCTATTGACATGTACTCCTAGTTTCCTCCCCAAAGGTCTTTCCTCCTTTTCCACCACTGAAACCATGGGAAAATATTGGCAACCACCACAGAGGATATCAACTTCTTCCCTTAAGTCCACGACAGAGTCACAACAGCAATTCAAATGTACAAGGCTGGGTCCCATCATCCAGCTGTTTTCTCCTCACCACACCCCAAGTTCTCAGGCCACGCACACCTCTGTGACACAGATACGTAGCCCAGCAAAGTCCGTATTGAAGCCACTGAGTCAGATCCTCCATGGAATAAATTTTCCCATGCCCAACAAACTGACAAGTCATACAAAATTTTGGACTGTTGCCACAACTATGGAGTCACAGAAAAAAAGAGTTGGTTCTCCATCAAGAGGACAGCAATCCAGGGCCTTTTCAACTTTTCAGGCTCACTGCTCCCTTCCACCCACTCAGCAGTGAATTATTATTTTCTAAACCTGGGTCACTGGAGCAAACTGCCCTATCTTTAGACAGATTTATATCTACATGACTGAGATAATGAGCATCTCGAGCTGGGGCTGGGCAAGGGGCTGCAGGGGAGCAGGAGAAATTCTTGAGCCACTTCTATCATCAACCCTTCATCTTCACTCTCCCTGGATTGAGCTGAGCTCCTTTGCTCCCTAAACAGTACAGAAAAAAATAAAAAACCCTATGCTTTGTCTTCTCACAAAAGCCTTTCACATACATTAATATTGCTCTAGCTGCCCGAGCCTTCTCTTCTGTAGACTAAACAGCATAAATATTAAATAATAATATTATAACAATCTCTCTCTTGAGCCTACCGATCCATTTTAGTACACTACTTCTACTCACCAGCCACTAAGCAGTTATTGGTTGATGCTAGTTTATTTACTGGAAAGAGCTCTATTCAAAACATATTCACCATTTATTGCAGAAGAACATAATTATCCATTTGTAACTACTACTTAAAAGAAATAACAATTTTCTCTCTGATCAGCCTTCACAGTCAGATTCCCGTCAAAGGAATCACATGAACAGATGAGGTTCAACAAGCTTTTCGTGTGTTTTCTTTTTTTGTGCTTCATAACGAAGCTCTCACTCATAACCTTGTTAAAATGGGCTCATTTCCTTCCTCAGGATGTGATTTTCTTGTAACTGCTTTTTATTTTCTGTCTTGGGCAAACTAGACAACTCATTTCTCCTTACCAATCACCACCTGAGTGTCACGCGCATCAAGGGAAGGCAATGGATCAGTGACAGCAATCACGGACATGACACATTTTTTATTTTTTTTTTGCTCCATCTGAATTCTCCAAGGAAAATAAGCATTTTCCAAAGAATACAGCTAAAACTGGATGAAAACAATTTTTTTGTGAATAGAAAATTCATTGAAAAAGGCTGTGTCAGGGAGATTGACTTTATTTCTGAATCCAGCCCGCAGTTGGTGGGAATTTTCCACAAAACAAACAAACCGAACAAAAACAAAACAAAAAAGGCAGGAGGGATTTTGGAACAGTGCATATTTCATTGTGAAATTTTCTGAGAGCATCTTGTTTCCAAAGATGCTGAAATGTTGCATTTCAACATATTCTAAAAAAATACTTTTTCATTGTGAAACTTTTTTTTTGATGTCAAACCAGCCTAAATTTAATTAGATGCAAAAGAATTAACCCCTCAAAATCAAATGAAACATTGAGTCAAAGAAAAAAAAGCTCAAGGGGTCTCAAATTATGGATTTTTTTTTTTAAACAATTTGGTTTAGTAACCAAATAGAAAAATCTATTGTTTGCTGTAATAAATTATAATATTTTTTATATAACTATGACAGGACAGCACAGGGGACAATTATTTCTCCTCCCCCCATAATAATATGTCTTTTTTTTTCCTTAGACATTTCATTAAAGACAGCTTATTTTAAACAACTTGGCCAAAACTAAAATCAGCTCTTCCAACAAGACCTCAACTTTTTCCACTTCTTCACAATCAAGTCACCACTTTCCCAGTAACACAAGGTCTTCTTCAAAATCAACACCCCATTTTGGACCACCACACTCCCCCTAGGGAAGACGGGTATAGATTGAGAGACAACTGCCGTCCTACATAGCTTAAATGTCAGAAAGAGAGGCAAAAGATGCAATGGAAACCAGAAGTGCCGGATGACAGAATAGCTGGCACAGGATCACATGAAACCTTAATTAAAGCCGCAAGGGAAGATCCCAATCCTTTGTAGCCCAAAGCCGCTGGTCTCCACCATGAGAGTGATCGCCTGAGCCAACCCAGATCTGTCCCTGATGCTCCATCCTTGTCTGCACTGCAGTACCTACAGTTTTCTCTTCCTGGTGGAAGAAGGATTGGATCCCCTTCCCTTCAGTACCGTTATTTCCAAATGACCACAACAAAACACTCAGCTGTCCACTTTCGCAGCACTTGAGCTGCCTTTTACACTGCCAATATAACTTTTAATTAAGGTGTCGAAAACTGACAGGATTGATCACGGAGGTCGCTTCCTTCACACTCAGCTGTCTTGGATTCCAAACTCCTTTTTCAGCTACTTTTTTTGACCACTTAATTAACAAGTGGTTCATCATCTGACTTGCCAAGAGAAAGGTATCTCAGAAAGGAGTCAGAGACAGGAAAAAGTCAGCAATTTTTCTTTTCTGTCCTTATTTTTTTAATGCTCAAGTGTATATATAATTTCTTTTTGACGATTTCATCCATCAAAGATCACTCTGATAATTGTGGAATTATTTAGCCATGAGAGTTATTATTCAAATATTTTCACCTGCCTTTTTTCATCACACAAAGAAGCCATGCATTTTTCTTGTCTTTTTTTCCTCCATCCAAATATAAATAATAAATCAGCCCATGTGAGGTTTATTGCAAGTAGTTTTTTGTAGGTTGAACTAGATTTGTGATGGGGAAGTCACCTGTATTTTAAAGGAACTGGATACTGAAATTACATCACGGAATTGTCAGAGTTGGAAGGGACCTCTAGAGATCATCTAGTCCAACTCCCCTGCCAAAGCAGGATTGCCTAGAGCACATTACTCAGGACTGCATCCAGGCGGGTCTTGAAAACCTCCAGAGAAGGGAGACTCCACGACCTCCCTGGGCAGCCTGTTCCAATCCTTGACCTGTCATTAGTCCTACAACAAGGCAGAAGAGCCAGGGCAAAAAGTCTTTGAGCCACCTTTTCCCCCTCATCTCAGTATTAGTTTTCAAGGAACCCTTGTGTTTTCTAAACCCTTTCCAGATACCCTAAATCTTCTTGGGATGAATTAAACATTAAATGGGGCACATAGAGGTTTTCAGCAGGTGACAATACAGTGAAAGCAAGCTGACAAACCCCAACATTTCTGCTGCAAGCACCCTTGGCAAAGACCCACGTTCCCACTTGCATACTTGTGCTGCACTGCCTAATGGAATCACTTTGCATGCACCGCACACCCCTGGAATGCGGCAACTCCTCCGCGAGTGCCAGCACGGTAGATGAACAGAGGTTACCTTTGGTGCCAGACTTCTAAAAGCCTGCACAATAACGCTTTGACAGCTGTCCAATCAGTCTGTATACGTCCAGATATATAAAATACCCAAAGCACTAGCCTCCCATTTGCAGAGGCAGTCTAAAAGCCAAGAGTACATTACTGCACCAAAAGCTGCAACTAGATCAGAACCAGATTAATACCTGAATTTCTATTAACCTTTCATTCACTGAACGATGCCAGAACTTTAGGTTTTTTACTTGAGATACATTAAATGTGCCATACCTATGCATGAATCTGTAAGTTGCTTAGGAATGCTTCTGATGAGTTTTAAATTCATTCTCAAGCCCTGTAATGTTATATTTGACATTAGACTGAAATTCCGTACCCTATCTTTCCCTTCAGATTCAATTATCTAAAAAATAATCTCCAGATAAATATTAATTGTCTATTATTTATTTTGATTCTTCAGTTAATACAAAAAAATGTTAATGCAATAATGTGTGATGACAAAGGCAAAAGAACTGAATTACAAAATAAATCATAAAACATTCAAGCACCCCCCACATCCTTCCCACCAGCTATTTCTCTTTCCACACCTATAACTAGAGATAATTTAATCTTAAAAATATCCAGCAAGGGAAAATATTGCTGAGGTTTTCGTACGTTATGTTTTTGCCTTTAAAAAAAAAAAAAAAGTTAGAACAACATGAAAAATTATTGTCCCGAGGGAAGGGGGGGCGTTTATAAAAAAGTCATGTTCATTTTTAACCGCCTAGATTTCAGTGTGCCCTTCATTTCATTCAACACTCTCCATCACAACAGAACAGCAAGATTGTTACTCCATCCCTTCCTGAAATATTTAGGGAAATAAGAAAAAATGTGTTTTGCGTTCCACCCAAGAGGCTTATGAAGCCATGCTGTCAGACACCACCATCCTTCTGGTTCATAAGGAATTCCTGTACACTCAACGAGCATTCAGCTGGCATTTTGGCACCATAAGTTATTTATTCACCACATTTTTTTTCCAAATATCCGCAGTCTAAAAATGCAAGACTGCAACCTCATTTTCCAAAAGCCAAAGAAATGGATACTTATTTGTGTACTTGGGGTTACACCACCTGGAATAAAATGCCAAACTTATCTATCTGCCTGTCTCAGGACCTAAGCTGGTCTTCAAATAATTGATTTAAAAAATATATAAATACCTAAAGTCTAAAGTTCACAGTTCAGGAGTAGGGTAAATCCCTTTCTGTGAAATGCATGGCATTTGATGCTGTCAAGAAATAATATTGGACTAGAGAAACTGTTTTAAACTCTTTCATGCTTGTAGTTTCCAGGTTTCTAGGAAATGGGGCAGAAGCTGCAAGGATGATTTATAGCATATGCAACATTTCAGAAACATCCAAACTCCAGCCAGCATGAAAGGCAGAGACAGCATCACATCTAGCAACTGGCTTAGAGAAAAGGACATATTGTACCTGCAACTCAAAGCCTGTGGGAAGACAACATATTATTCCAGCTAATGGAATGGGTTCAGGTTATATACAGACCTGAGATTCAGTAAAAGCCCTTGGATTAACACAACACAGAGTAGCCTCCAAATGGCTGCTGCTAAATATCTGAACCTTGAACTTCTTCCTCCTTACTGCTTTCTTTCCCGGGTCTCTTACAGGTACAGGAGGGTGGTGACAGCAAATTCAGTGATATAATTCTACCTCCCCAAAGCTCATTTCATACAGACCTCATCATTTTCTCACCTTCCCTTTCTAGGGACATCTTCCCACAAACCTAATAGTCCCAGAAGGGTCTGTTGAGCAGTCTCCAAGGCTTTAGAGGTCCCTCAGCCTATAAGCTCCACCAAGAGTTCAGTGTTAAGTGTGTAAAGCAACAAAGGGAAGCCCACATACCGGTGCTCGTGCACGGTCCCTTGCTCCTCCTCACCACTGAGGCAGCTGTTACATTAAAACAGCAGTTGCAACTACACAATATTTCTGCAATTTCTCCAAGCCCAGATTTTTTTTCCAGCTCCGCAGCTGTAATGCCAGGACTTGGCTCCACTATTATATTTATATACATATATATTTATATGCACAGGGGCAGATTTTACAACACATGGCACAGTAAGAATATTTTATATGGCTTACAGGAAGCCAAGAAAAAATGCAAATTTGGGTCACAAAAGTAGTGTCAGCATATTGTGCCTGCCTCTTTGCCAACAACGGTTTGCTCCCTCTGGTATTTTATTATGTGGGATTTCTTTTTTTTTAATTACTACAGGAGACTGAACTTCAACTTGCAGGTCATTACAGACTCTAGCAAACTAGCATGGCTTTTTGGGAAAATTTTCTTGTGCAGAAAGCTGTTTCTAGCAATATTACACTGGATTAGTCCCTAACCAGTGGCAATCACTGACCAGCCTTCAGGCTTCAGAATGAATTCCAGTGTCTGGCTTCATGTCACCCAAGTTCAGATGCCTACATCAGAAACACAGTCCTTCCTACACATGCAGTGTTGAGAAGGGAAGAATGGAACCACCAGAGGATTAATCACATCCCTGCTTCTTGTCATCCAGCACTCATCAGATCTAACTTCAGCTACCTAAAGGCCAGGCATCTAAAATAACTAAATTATATACGCTTGTTGGATAGCCATCTTTAGATAGGAACCATCTACAGTATAGATAGGATGGACGTGCTGTCTCCTTTGGAGGCCTGTTGTTTTTCTGTTGACGGAGAGAGCCCGAATGACCAGCCACATAATAGCTGAGGTCAGTGAAGACAAAGCTGCCAGGGTGTCTTTCTGTCTCTGTTGATTCATAAGACATCCTAAGACAATGACACTAAATTAGGCTATACCAATCTCTAAGACAGTCATCTGCTAGTTAGAGTAGGATTTGAAGTGGAAATAGTGGTGAATGCCATAAAAAATAGGTTACAGTTTTAGACAATATATATGCTATTAAGCAGTAGAAACAACTAAAGATTAAACCATTGTAATGTAATGCCTTCTTGGATTCTACCTTGAGATAGTTTTGAAGAAACAATGATACGGGACCAGTCAAGGTTCTCCTCCACTACTGGCCCTCAGCTTGGGAACTCAGTTCCTTGGCTTATAGTCATGGGGTCTGATAGAGATGTTGCAAAGTCTCTTCCTCCCACTGATATATGCAATTTGGGAAAAACTGGTGTATGTGTGGATTAGAGCCCTTGACCCGCAGCCCTGGACCTGCTAAAACTGCCTTCTCCAATATATTCATTAAAAAGATATGAGAAGTAGGTGGTTTCTCAAAGAAAGTGTCTTTATATTATACATCTAAATGAGATCTGCTCAGAGGGTATATATACAGTTACATATAAACTATATTCACTCCTCAGGAGCTCTGCCATTTACTCCTTAACTACTGTAATGGTTTTTGGCCTATACTACAGTGAATTACCACTCCTAGAACCACCTTAGTTGTGCCAGTCAGGTGGGAGGGCAATGCCCAGAGTGGAGTCAATAACAAAGTCTTGGAACTTGTCTAGAGACACACAGTGACTTTTTCTTCTGCTAGATTGCGCTTGGACCATAAGCCCATCATGAAAAATTAACTACAACTACACGCGAAATTAAAAAAAAAAAAAGAGATCTCAGCAAGTTATGGCATTTTGCTGGGCATAGAAGAGACGCCACAATTATTGCGCAGCAGGAAAGTGCTGAGATGGTTTTAATGGCATCTGCTGCCTCTTGACTGACAGAGCATAAACATTTCAGAAATACAAGCAACAGCACTGCAGCCATATAGTGCCAGACAGCAATATTTACTGACTGCGACCAAGCTACTGCCATCAGTCACAAATTGCACATCTAGCACAGGCATATTCTGATTTTGTTTGAGAAACGTCCTCTTTTGGATGAAGAGGTATTAGCAGCTTCACAAACACTGTCAGCTAATCAAAAAATATTAGAGAAACTCTCCACAGCTTAGTGGTTTTCTGTCACTTGCTCTAGATGTTAGGAATGTGTGAAAATGAATAAATGTATTAATCCACAGCAGCCTGTCAGGAGCCCTTGGCACACCGTGAGCCTGGGTACTGTGTTTGCCAGTCAAATCTGCCTGATACTCTCAGCATTCCCTGACAGCAACCCACTTGCACGGGAGTCGGCATGAAGTCTGCTTTTAAATGGTAATATCTCATATTACGGTTCCTGACACTAATTTCTACCTAAGCCGTAAGTGATACTTCGTTTACAGGTCTGACACAGCAGTGCCATTTGTTTAGCTCACGTTTATACTCATTGATTTGAGCCAGATTGTGACCTTTCTTACAAAAAAGCACAGCCCGTAAGTGTGGTGATCACTGCTCATATACACAGTAGGAACGCTCACTAATTTTATCCCTGCTAAGTTCTGCCCGCTGCCATCCAGGTGGATGAAAGATGCCTTTCTGGACTCAGAAAGACACTCGTTCTGGGACAGAAACAGGACTGCTGGACCACAGGCTGGGTGGGAAGGGAGGCCAGGGGGCAATAGGAGGGGATGCGAGGCAGAAGGGGAAGAAAGGGAAGAAAAATCAAGAAAAAATAAGAAATAGAGTGAAGACAACTGAGGACTCTCTTTTGGTCAACCTCTTTCTCTTTTTCTTTCTTCTAAGGTCCTCTCAGGCTTTCTGTCCCCCTTTTTGATTGACAGCTGCTTACCTTCTCCCGTTTCTCTTGTTTCATGCCTCTACATTGGCCTTTTCCCTCTTCTAACACACACTGAAAACCAGTGGCAGCCACAGAGCCTGCTCCCAGCAAGGCATGAGCTGTAGACAGTTGGGTGACACCCCTGCCAGGTGGCAGCTGCTCAGACAGGGAACTGGAACGTGGTGCAGTGGTGTCTTCCTATGCTACACTAGGAAAACCTGCTTCAAAGACAGATGCTCCTGTGGGAATACTGGGTATCAAAAGGGAAGCGCTTGCTGCTTCAAGACAAAGAAACTAATAAGGTGCCAGTAAACTGTTTTGTATAAAGACAAAAAAATCTCACCCATACAAAATGTGATGCATATCTGAGCAGTAACCTCTTCTGTGCTTTTGCATCTGAAACAGAACAGCTGGGTGAAGAGAATTTAGGAAGTGTTTTTAAAGAGAAAAACATGTGGCTTGGGAATATAAAAGTAATAGACAATCTACCTTCTGCTGACACTGATATTACACATCGATGATATATGTAACTGTAGAGCAAGGAAGAAGACAAATTAAATAAGAAACAATCCCCTCTTGCACTTATTTCTTACTAGTAAATTCTTCTACTAAAAACTTTTACTGGCAGGAAGAACATGCGGTATCTCAGTGTTTGCTCTGATCTACTTTCTTCTGGCACTCAGGACTGGTGACGCTCTCTCATACCAGTGCACGTTTCTGCACAGAAACACACAGGACTGTGTTTCTGCCTTGAGGGGAATATCTTTTGGAGTGAAACATGGGTCACATCCTGCTCCCAGTTACACCGATGTGAAAACAAGGTGCTGGATTTATTCCAGGAAAGGGAACAGAAAACAACAAAGCCATTTTTAAAGACAGAACTGATTTGGAAAAAAGTGAGATCTCATCATGGAAATCAAAATAACATACAACGCATGATACATGGATATGTACTTTACCTTCTGATATGTTCCAAAAGACATGCCTCACCTTGCTGCAAGTTATATCTATGCATTAAAAAAGGAACTTAAACAGTGTCACAGCCTTAAGATTGATTCAGGTGTTTGATCAAGATCTTATCGATTTCATGACAACTTGCCAGTCGTTACAATTTAACACAAAAAGTTGTATGCTCTGTGATCTTTAGGTAATGCTTGATATATAAAATGAGATATTTCAGTAGCAGAGTTTTTTTCAACTACTTAATACAAATTTCTTGCCGTTTTTGTTGCATTACAATATTTTTCATTGCCTTTGAATTTCAGTGGCAACGTAATATATCTTTAAATGGAGACTACCAAGAGAGTTTCTCTGGACAGAGAGTAATTTTTATGCTGTTATTCTGCTGGTTGCTATTGGATTCATATGCACATACATATTTAATATTTTATATCATTGCTTCTTTGTAATGTTAATTGTTCAGTAAGAACAAAACACATTTAGGCTAACTTTCCCTTTTGATATTCCTGCACTAACTATAGGAAGAATTAACCTTAATTATCTGTGAAGCATCACATACACTTACGACACTCAGCAAGTAATAAGCCAAATTTTGAAGTTTCTCCAAAGTTCAAAATATTCTCTTTAAGTCCCGCATCACTATATGGTGCACAGCAGTACTGAGGGACAGCTCTTTTCAAGGTATAGGTTGATCCATCCTATTCTTTTTTGTTTCTCCATCTCAGAAAGAGGTCAGAGCTCTGTGCCTCAGTAAATATAAGTGCACCTCAGTGACTTAACGCATTTTGCAATAGAAAACCTGGCAGACACCTGAAAAAAAATCAACCCTCTTCAGAGGCTAAAATCAATTGCCATCTTCTGAGTTTACTCAGTCTTCAAGTCAACTCCTACTGAGTTTGATCCACTTCTGCAGAAACTCAGTAAGGGCTTCGGCATTTGGCCCAATAACAATTAAAAAAAAAAATAAAAAATAAAAAAATGAAGCCTCTGTTTAAGAAAAATATCAACATCACAGTATCTTCGATTCTCCACTGCCCAGCACCTAATTTAGTCACTAGACAAATGAGAGAAAATGAGTGTTCAGAAACACTATGGACTTCTATAAGGTCCTCAAGTTTCTCCAGCACTCCTTTGTGCCGGGCTCGAGGGCTGGCTTTTCTTTTAAATAGCCGGAGAAGATCCAGCTTGAACCAGAGGGGAATTAGCTGGCTGCATATGAAATCCCTGGAGAGGAGAGGAACGCACAGAGCTGCAGCACTCTGCCAGGCAATGAGCACCGCTCCAGCCCAGAGTACAAACCAGAAAAGCTGCTATCACCAACAGATGAGCTTTAGAAAAAGGAGCTGAAATAGTTTAAGATACGGGTGGTCATATGCAGTGCCCACCCTACATCTCTGATGGGTGAAATATGGCAGAGAAGAGCATGTCTGCACATCTCTGTTGCTTGGCATTACAACCCTGGTCTGGGAACCAGCGCAGCTGAGATGCTGCTCCCATTTGCTCCTACCACCGAGGCAGTAACCTCCAGCAAAGGAGCAGTGCTGACAGCAGGGAGCAATAACTTCTAAAGACCACCACAGATGTTTGCTTCAGTGCCCACAAAACAAAGCCTCTGGGGAAGCCACCAGGGTGGTCTTAATCACAGCAGGATCCTCTCCAGGCACCAGAATTGCTCAGGTTCACAGTGGCAGAAGAGGTGGCTAAACGGTTCAATAAGCTCCTGTCCTGCCTACATCAGACTCTTCATCATGGGACTTGTGATTTAGACCTTTCAGGCCCTGATAGAGCTTGGCCATGCTGGACATTGGGAAAAATATAGGCACAATGGGATTAATTTATTTTAACAAACTAAAAATGTATTGTGCTTTTGGAAAGAAATTCATAAATATTATGCTTCCATGGAGTAAAAACAATATGTACCAATACATTTTCTGCCCCAACTTAGGAAATGGCTTCCCAACTCCAAGATTACACAAATGTGTTAGTGACCACATGTTTTAAATGTACATAATTCCTTCTTTTTCCTGATGTATTTGCAGGTAAAAACTTCATGGATATGTGTGATGGTTCTTACATGTTTGTAATATATCTCTACCTGAAGAGCAGCAAATTATAAAAACAGATTCTGTATAAGCTATCAGGTTGCTGCAGAGGAAAAAAGCCCCAACAAACAATAAAACAAAAAAACTCCCCCCAAAACCAAACAAACACTGATCTCACATTTAAAACTGTTTTCCTGACTTTTTCTCTCAAAAGATGCATAACACTAGTTGTGTAAAAACTAAACCACCATATGAGGCATATTTTAAAGCCTCATATAAACAATGAAGCTTTTATGGCATCCTCAGAGCAAAGAATGTCCAAATATGGCTGAGTTAAGTACCCTGAGAATTAACTGCTCTTAATAAATTCACTGAAGTTTGTAAGTCCACATTCACCAAGAATCAGAAGAGAAATAAAGGGAAGAGAACGTGATTCAACTCACTTTCCTGTACCATTCTCTAAAGATGTTGTGTTATAAACATCCTCCATATCTTGGATGCTGGAGGCATCTGTTGAATCTTGGTCACTGACTACAATTCCTACTGAAGAAAGGCTAGAAATGAAGGAGTGCATCTTTTTTGCATAAATATCCCTAATATTAAAATAAGGTAGGTCATTACATTTCTCTTTGCGATCATTGTTGCATTGGTCTGGATCAATATCTTTTTGTTTTTGATAGTACTTAGAGAACTTATTGAAAATAATGGTGATTGGAAGTGCTACCACTAGTATCCCACATATAATGCATAGGGTGCCAAGCAGCTTTCCAGCAAGCGTGACCGGGTAAGTGTCCCCATAACCAACAGTGGTCATGCTGATGGTTGCCCACCACCAGCAAACAGGGATGCTGTGCAGTTCTGATGAGTCATCATCTTTCTCCACTGAGTAGACAAGCACTGAAAAAATAGAAATCCCAACAGACAAAAACAAAAGCAGAAGTCCAACTTCCTGATAGCTATGTCTCAAAGTGGCACCTAAAGACCGCAGTCCTACGGAGTGCCTGGCCAGTTTCAGGATGCGAAATATCCTCATTAACCTCAGGATCTGGACCACTTTCCCCATGTTTTCAATATCTTCGCTTTCTTCTTCCTTCGTGTCCACAGCCAATGTGGCATAAAATGGGATAATAGAGACAAAATCAATGATATTCAGTGGTTTCTTCCAGAACTTCTTTTGACTTGGAGCAGTGATGAGCCTGATCACTAGCTCAGCAGTGAACCAGATGATGCACGTAATCTCCACAGCTTCCAGCACAGGGTCTTCAATCTCCCTGTCATTGGCATCCAGCCTCTGAAACTCTGGCATACTGTGAATGCACATGGCCACGATTGACGCCAGGACAACACTCAGGGACGACACAGCAATTAACTTGGCAGACAAGCAGTATGCAGGATTTTCCATTCTGACCCAGATCTTCTTTCTTATTTCACCAAAACACAGATTGTCAAACTTTTCCAGCTCTTTATCAAATATGGATGACTCTTCGTTAGAGGAGTCTATACTTCCGTCATTGCTCTTCTGATCCCAGTCTTTCTCAGGACCTTCTTCTTTCCTTTCTTGGTACCGATTGCTGCAGCAGGAATCAATAAACAACTCATTTATCCCCCAGTACTCTATTTCCTGGCAAAAGGAAAAGACACAAAGTTCTTCCATGACATGAAGTTTGCCCGTATAGTAAAAATTCAGAACGTATCGGAACAAGGAAGGATTCCTGTCAAAGTAATATTCCTTGTCTGCAACACTATAATCATCACACAGTTCTAGAATAGCCTCTTCTGAATGGCATTTGAGAAGCTTCCCGAGTCTGGTATGTGGAAATCGGAGCAAGGTGCTTTGATCCACTGATTGCTTAAAGCCACCCACATTCAAATTGATAAGTTCTGCGTCTTTGCCAGGTCTGCGGAAAAATTCACCATAAACCATTTTGAACAGAAGAGTTCCACTGCTGGTGCCCAATGAGATTACATTTAACCTGGAAAGAACATAAGATACTGTTAGAGCACTTAATTTAGTTTTTGGTCTTGTGACACATTCTTTTTTCCGTCTCAGGTTACTGTGAAATGCTATAACAAAAAAAAAAAAGAAATGAAATTATGAATACCATTATTCAGCATTTCACAGAAGTAAGTTTAAATTAGTTTGATGGTTTAACACTGCTTTAACAAATTTGAAAGCAATGGGTTCTGGTTTAATTCTCCTTAATTTTTTCTAGTGTGGAGGAAAAATGCCTAATCCGTCAGTAAATCAGTCTCTGTTCTACTACCACATTGAAATCAATAGTCATGAAATAAGTTTACTTCAATGATGTAAAAAATCTTTAGTTTAAAGACAGAAAACATGTCAATTCATCAAAATGTTTAGGACAAAGCTTAAGAGCAGCTGTCTCTCAATTATGGTTTCAGTAGAGTTATATTGATTTTTATGATGTTGCAATTTATAATCCACTACTCTCAAGGTTATCTGATTGAATGTGGACTGCAATTACATCTGTTGTCATATGAATTAATTTCTTTCTAGAGTCATCCATAGAAGACAATTCTGTATTCTTGAAAACATATCAAATATGCATTTGAAGCTTTCCAGTTCCTGACTTCAGAGTTTTGTCTAGTACATATTTGGGTATCTGCACTCCCTGAAGGTATTTCTCTACCTGCCTTCTTACTCACCTGGAGTGTCACAACCCTCTAATGTCATTGGTCAGTTCCAGAAGCAGTTCTTACTTTGCCACAGCATAACCATAACTACTGTGGTAATGTTGAGAAGTTGGTGTTGAAATGTCATTTCTGGAAACAGGAGCTTCCAGACATGGAACTTCCAGAGAAATGTTGCCTCAGCAAGTAACTGTGGATATCTGCAGACAGACAGAAGGACATTTGAATGTTTCATATTTTACTGTAAGTTAAATCATTCAGCTGAAACTGAATTCAAAAAGGCAGATATAGTTACTAGCAAATAAGTTAACTTTTTCAGGAGAACTTAGCTCTTGCTTTCCCTCTAAGGAACACTTGTCTTCAAGCCAAAACTGGCAGTTCTTACACTTGTCATGAGATGATATATAACTTCTGATCATGAAAAGAGCAATTTTTTTTTGATCTCTGACACTTAAACATTAATTGATGTATACTAAGCTAATTTATTTCAATTTAATATGGAAGTCAATGGATTTTAAATGTGATGAGAGAGCATAATAATTCTCCAATCCTAACAGATGGACTCATATCATGCAATGAAATTGCTTTGGTGCTCTGTAATGGCTTGGGGAACCTACTCAAGGAACAGACTGTAATTTCTATATCTGTCCATATTTCAGTGTCTCCTGCAATAGCACCAATTATGATTCAAAGTTGGGACACGTTAGAGTTTGAGTATTTTTTGCTGCTCCTCAAGGTCTCCTGACTCAGTTGATGAAGGTCATTAAGGTTATATCTATTTCCCTGTTCATAGTGCGTGCACCACAGCTGTACCCCTGCTGTATGTCGGCATGAGAGAGGAGCGCCAGCACTGCTTTACGTAAAAGAAACCTGGGCATTTTCCTCAAACAGGAGTCACTGTAGACTTCAATAAGTGCCAGACTGGATGTCTGGGATACTGGGCCTCAAGGGTGAACCCCACTTTACACCACCAGCACAAGCAGGAGGCAAAAGAACAAAAAACCTCCACCCCGCAACCTTTATTCACCGTCAGCTAGAACAACGCAGTTTTCATTCAGCCTCGGGTACTAGCATTAATGGCCTAGTTCTTTTGAGCCATATAGCCCCACTCCTTGAATTTGTGAAGATAGCAAGGCCTACCTTTTTGTAGCTTCAAATAATAGACTAGACACATGGGGTCTTGTGGAGAAGGGAAGACTGGACTGAGATGAATTTACCTTTTGATATGAATCAACTGTGAATACCCTGAACAGAGATAAGTCTGCGTCTCTACCACTGCTAGCTACACCTCCACCAGTCACCCAGAGTAACTCACTATGAAACTTCTTAGGCACCTCTACCTAATCCAGTACTGACTTCCTCATAATTTTTAAAACAAACTGACTGAACTGGTAGCATCGCAGAGCTGCTGATCCCAAACCTATCATTCCAAATGGAAGGATCCATCAAGGCTGCTTGCCTTGGAGGGACCCACTCTGCTGCAGAGCTCCCAATCTCCTTTTACTGCAGCAAGACCTAAAGGGAGATAACCCCATCCTGCTTCACACTAGGGCCAACCCTCATGTGCAATTTTGTCCTTGTAATTTTTTGATTATAGCAAAAGATGGAAATGGGAAAAGCCTTAAAAACTAGGTTCAAACTTCTGACTAAATGCCAAGGATACAGATCCATGCTGGGAGGTAAAGCACCAAACTGCCCAGAGAGCTGAAGAGTTTATCGGCCACGAGTTGAATCCCTCCAGCTGAGACCGCTTTGTAGTATCTATAAAATGCAATGGAGAACACCTACTGTTTAGAGGAGCAGCAACTCCCTGCAACTGCCATGAAGGAAAGGGCTTCTGTTGCATTCTTGCCACTCCATAGCCTTCCAGATGGGGTGAGAACAGAGAAACAGATCACTGGGAGCTCATGGTAGCAGGGTTTCAGGGCACAAGGTAACGCACACCAGGTTTTAATACAGATGCATTTTTCTGTTTCAGGGGAGTTTACAAAGGACTTTCTGAGCCATGATCTTCACCCTCACCTCACTTTAACTTCCCCACATGCAAGGGTTTCTTTAGGTTTGTCACAAACCTCTCTAGAGACCTACTCAGTGTTGTTCTCTCTTACTATTTTCCTTGTATTATTTTTTGATAGTCCTTCACACAAGTAGGAACACAGAGTCTGATGCTGTAAACCTCACGTATTCTACTTCTACTTCTTCATGGGACTCATTCCACAATCTCATAGCAATCTCCCAGTGCATAACTACTGCCACATATAACACATGAACAACCAGGCCCAGAAGATGCTGAAACTACATACTTGCTCTGGTAATTAATTCTGCAAAAACAGATCTCTGTCCAGCGGGAGCTTTATTTATATAGCGAGATAAAAATGTTATTTTGAAAAATGCAAAAAAGCATTTCTTTTTCTGGCCACATTACAACCACCTTTAAACAACTTATCTTAAATCCAAATTAGTTTGAAACATTAATTTTACTGTGTGCATAGCCTACCAGACAATCAAGATAAAGTTCTTGTTCTGCTAAGACATAGGGGAATGGGGAAAGCCCTATATGTGACATACTGCTTTCTAACTAAGCAAGACAGAAAATAGTCAGCTTTTACGGCATGATAAACTGTGTACATAGAAGTGATTTTACACCTTAGTTTGAAGGCAGGCATTTACTAGCTAACAGAATGATTGTAAGACACAGCTGCTCCAGACATTTCCCAAGGCTTAGCTTTTAGGAATGATTAAGATATAAAATAAAAGCACTGATCTCTACTCACAGATAAAGGGCAGCAGGACTGAGCTGATAAACAGTGCCACACTTTACTCGTGATCTGGAGCCAAGCTGGGTTTTTACAACACTGTAAATTAAAAAAAAAAGAAAAAAAAATGTCAATCTCAAGGACTGGAGTGATTGTAGGCCAAACTATATTCAAAACCAAACTAACTTTATTTATAGATTAATTTCAGTGAGTAAAATCTCTATTTCACTTTCAGCAATTCATTGAGATGAGAGCAGTAGAAATGTAAGCTAATATAAAAAATATGCAAATTCAGCAAAATCTCATATTACCTACAGGTGTTTCTGACCGTAACAAAAAAAAAAAAAAAGCATCAAGTTTTACTGAGAAATAACTAAAGCAAGAACTTAGTGTTCAGCAAATCCTTAGGACACTAGACTCTGACTTGCTGTTGAGACAGCAATATAAACCCATAGTGATTATGCAGATGATATTCACAATGGTGCCTCCATGTAATTGCTCTGTATAATAAATTCAGTGAGCAACAATTTACTGCTTTGTTTTGAGGGCACTGTAGTCGTAATTTGTGCAAGATACAGAGAGAAAATGTGCATTGCTTAGGAAGGCCATGATCTGGGACCTGCTATAATACTACTATTAACTGATTTTTAGATTAAGACAAGAACGTACAAGAAAGTTTCATGATAACTATGTCAAGAGGAGCTTCATGATCTGAAGAATGTCTTGTTTGACTTGCAGGGACCTTGATCCCTGAGCCACGGACCAGGATATTGTTGTGCCAGGCACCATCAGAACAATCTGTGGCATTAAAACAAGTGACTCCAGCCACAGGGCAAAGACCACAGATGACAACTTCTGTCTCAGCACAACATGCTCTCTACTTGAGGGAACCCTTTACTCAACCAACTTTTTCACTCAAGGGTAAAACTGTGCTTAGCTGAAGACGATGCTTTCCTGGAGTGCCAAAGCCTGTGTCATGAACATCCTAAGAACACAGAGCTACCACAAACTTTGCAACTCTCAACATGAAGTGCAACATTAGCCTCTTTGATCTTCTGTAAACAACAAGTATTCATATATAACATAATAAACTGCTAACCATTCCAAAGCACACACTTCTTGCCCTGGAGAGAGTATAAGAGAGTAAGCAAACACATACCAGATGTTAGTTACTTGGTTGCTTTAATTGCTTCAGTTGCCTCAATGAGCTACTGGATAAGAACTTATACAGAATAGAAAATGAAACAAAACACAAAAGAGAGATGCCTGCTGGAAGAATCAACATTATTTTCTGAGATGATGGAAAAAAACCCAACAAATAGAAGTTCCAAATGTTAAGCTTAAGGGCCAAATAAAAGCCAGTCATAAGGAAAGCTGTGTGAAAAGGATACAAACACTAGAATAAAAAACAAAGCAACAGGATCCAACTCTTCCCAATCCAATTTGGAGATGGGCTCTAGCCAGCAGTTCTGCAGTCATACATTGTTGGTGAGGCCACAGGCCCATTGTCTGGCTCGGAAGGGGGATAGCAAATTTCTGGGCTTTTAGCACGCTGTGAAATCCCTAAAGCTCACAAAAGGAGAGTCACAGACACAGAGTTTATATATACAGTTCCTTTGAGAGAGCTATGACACAGATGTATAACATACCCCAAAGTGCTGTGGTTTCCAATCTCTTCTGGAACAAATCCCTAACAGATTTTTAGTGGCAATGTGGATCCCCACACCACAAATTTATTTGTCAGCAAAGTTTCTCTTTCTCAGTTATCTTTCACATATTCTCTACACAAAGTCCCCATACTTTGTGAGGTCCTACATCACAAGCCTCTGTACATCTTTTCTGACGCGTTGCACATTTGTGCATGGAAGTACCTCAGCTACTGGTAATTCCGAATTGGGACAGTTTCAGCGTTTGTTAGCGTTAATCTGTCTGTGATTATCCAGGTGAAATGGAAAGAAAGTTGAACCGATTTACAGTTGGATAGACTACGTTGTGCTTTGCTACTTAAAATATTCAAAGACAGCACATCCCTACAGATTTTCCAACAGTTTGCTTCATGGCTATATTGTCTATAACCTCACCTCCTACTTGCTACATGGTACCACTTCATAAACCTCTCAAGACTAAGAAAGTTCATGTTTTAGGATGGTTTCCTCTAAGTTGAAAGAATATAAATAAAAAGGGCCAAGTCCTGCTCACAATGAACTCACGAGGGATGCAATACTGGCTTGAATTTGAAAGGGCAGGCAAATCTCTATAACTCTACAAACTCTACAGAGCTCAAGGATAATTTTTTCCAAAGAATCTGGTGATCTTGGTAGATTTCCATTTTAGTGTTCCCAATTCAGAAAATTGAATTTTGAGCAAATTCACCCTAAAGAGTCTTATTTGGGCATCCAACCATCCCCAGGCACCAGATTTTGCCTTCTAATGAAGCAGACAACCACCTGGGCTCTAACTTCTGCTGATATCCTGACAGTTAAGAGCTTCTAAAAATCACCCTAGCTACACACGTGGATATGACTCTAACAAAAGAGCTCAGGATCAACATTTTCACTGATTTTTTAAGTGTTTGAATTAGTCTTCTCATCATAGGGCACATACTTGTCTAATGCACCACCTAAAAGTACTGTCTATGCTTTCTGACTCACTGAGCACAGTAAAACATCTAAATGCATGTATAATTTACTTGATCAATCACTATTAAGGATTTGGACTGAAATCCAGTTAGTATGACCTAAGCTATTGCCTGTCAGCTGGGCAGTAATAACTCCTTTAGCACACATAATTAAGCCTGAAAAAATGTAAGGCAATATGACTTGGCACAGCCTCTTTCATTGTGATATAAGCTGTAACCATTAACTCTCCTTTTCAATATTTAACACAGTTAAGTTAACTGTAAAGTCATTAGCAAACAGTCTGTAGAGACAGTGGTTAGCTTAAAAAAGTCATCCAGCACAAATAGCAAGACTGTCTGAAGAAACTGGTCTGTGGTTATGGACATTCTGTAAGGCAAAGAGGATAAATTCATCTGCTAAATTATTTGCTCAGGTGTAATTTATTTTTTATATTCCATTGGCAATGACATCCTTTATCCAGAATATTGCATTAAAATGCCATGAAAATAATAGAATTATGCAACTACATTTCTCTTAAAATAGATTCAATACAACCTCCCAGGAGAGCTTAGGCAAATAAAGGTTGAATTGAAATATCCAGGGCCAAATTTTGTTCTGATGTTACTTCCACATAAGCCTACTTGGCTAAGTTCACCCCTGATACAGTTCTACTGATGTCACCAGACTGTTTCAGAAACTGGACATGCGCCAAATGTTTGTGCATCTTTGCAATAAAATGTAGATGAGAAAGAAATTATCATCATTTGGAAACAACAGTAGCTGATAGGAGCACTGCTGACAATAAAATGTAAAATTATTTAAATATCTGTGTCTGTGGAAAAATAGTCTTCAAGGCAAAATACACTTTCTTTTAGTGAAAGAAAGAAATGGAAATGGAAAAGAGCACAATGTGAAAGAACACAAGCAAGAACAGAAGAATAAGCACCTCCAGCCCATGGCTCATACTGCTTAGCTGAGGCACACGTTTTCAGGAAGGGTGAATCACCCACTGGAGAAACCCATCTCTATTGACTAGTTAAGCAGTCTACATGACTAATGTCATAAGGTGTCTAACTTGCATATGGCTACGTAAAATGAATCTTCTCAAAGTTAAATTCTGCTGATTTTCACTATGAGGATGCTGCCAAGGGGCGGGTAGGAGAAAGGGGCAAGGAAAGACAGTGCTGGTTGTAGCATCAGCATGACAGAAGCTTCTTTGGGAACGCAGTCAGTGATCTGAATTGGTTTCTCATACACATAAAGAGCAGGGAGCTCCATCTAATACCAACCAGCTATCAGAATGTCATCTTGTAAAATGATTTAAAGAAAAAAAAAGACAAAGGTATCTCCTTCCTTACTTGAAAAGTTCCTAGAGATAACCTACATTATGACAGTTAATAAGGCTTGCACCTTGCAACATTCCCAAAGGCTCTGCAATTTATATTCTGTTCGTATCAATTAGAAAATCATTATCTACCTTAATGAAGTGGAACTGACAGATTAAAATGCGTTTACTTGAAAATCTACCTGTAAATTCCCACCAATTAAGCATAGTTATAAAGCTGCATTTATAATATCTGTCAGCTTTCACAGAGAGCTGACCACAATAAGCACTTCCTTGAGCTATATTGTCCCAGACACTGAAGTTCACAAAAATATTTAAGATGATGAGAAGATCTCAAAGGCATTATTATGACCAGGTCAGCATTGCTGTGGTTTGATGGTAAAAAAAATTCTCTCTCTCCAGGTTAATTTTTTTGGCAATAATGTTGTTTGATGGTACATCTTAATGACACCCATCAAGAGCACATTTTCAAAACAAGAAGTACGCTTTAAAGTGAACATTGTAACTTGTAGGTCAAAGGATCTCTGCAATGAGGACAGTTTCTATAGATTCACACCCTCAAATTAGTATTATGTGCTGCATTTTCCACTGAGTCCTACATTGCTCCCCTTCAAGTACTTCTCCAATAAGCATGATGAACAAAAAAATCCTATTGTTATGCCTATTAGTAATTTGTAGTACCATTAGTGGTCAAGAACATCTGACAATGATCCCAGCATCAGGTACTTTTCCATATAGGAAAAATGACATGGAATAAAGGTACATCAACATATTTCTTAAAAAAAATCCCTGCATTCTTCTTTCATCATTAGATTAGCCTAGAGTCTAAGGAAGTCCTCAGTGAGAGTCTATTTCATGAGGTAGTTTGGCTTTGAAAGGTTAATTACCTAAGCAAATTAGATGATGCAGATACCCAGACAGGGAAAGCAGCACGCCTGATATCAGACAGCAGATCCACTGCCCATGAACAAGCACAGCCCACACCCCCTCACACCATTTCTCTCCTCACAGTCTCCTCAATAGCGAGCACATCCCAAACCAGGTACTGGTACCCTGAGACACAGGGCCCAGAGCTGCAATCATATGCATTCTGACAGACTAGCACTGTTACAGGTAATTAAAAAAAACAAAAGTGATTTATAGGAGTCTACTCACAACCAGAAAGGACAGTCTCTAACTGGACTCAGTGGCAGGCTCAGTAGCCTCTGTTTAACATGGATGCTGCTGCTGTTGTCCAGCCAAACTACTCAACTGTGCTGTTAATGATCCTGTACAGGCTCATTTTTCCTGAAATATGAGACCTTCAAATATTTCTTTTTTTTTTCTTTTAAAAAAAGCACATTTAGCTAGAGTAGAAAATCTAAATATTATTCCTGCATTTATAGTGCAGTTTCAAGAGTGAGTGGTTGCATTAAGAGGCTACGATGGTAGAGCTGAGAAACGGCACAATCTACCCCACCACTACAACCTCCTCCAGGCCTAACATAAAGGGATAAACAATTAGACAAGATATTTTGTCTCTAATGCACAGATGTATGAACCATGTAAGTCTCTCCTGAGTTTTCAAGAAGAGTGTTAATGGTTCACAAGCCTCTGCACAGAGGTGAATTATACCCACAGTGAACCATAATTCTTCCATGTTAAGGAAATGAATATGGAGTTTGGTGAAATTCAGAATGTTCTTATCTCTTGTGGAAGGGGAACAGAGAGTTAAAATTAAGATTTAACTTACTGCCGTGAAGACTGACCTTATATTCAAAAATTTCCATTCATTAGTACATCCTACATTTCATGATTTTAAAGGAAAACTAGTTATTCTTATTTCTCAATTTGGAGTCTGAGGAATTGTCCTCCGGTTCCTAGCACAGATGACTCCTGATGCTGCAGGACTGTTGATCATTTCTGCTCCTAGATTATCTCTTCCCCCTCCTAATCTTTCTCTCTTTTTTTTTTTCCTTTTTAGAACAAGATAACGTTTCTAAAGGATGCAAAGTCCAATCACAGCAGTCAGTTTCGCTGGGTGAAGGAGTTGTTCTGAACAATGACAAGTCTATGCACCCCATAAAGTAGGACTTTTCCACCTTATGCTGGGAAGAGACATCCATGAACATAAACCCCAGGACTACACTGTAGTACATCATAGCAGAAAAAAGCTGTTAGGAGACATATGAAATCAGTCCTGTCTGTGCTACCAATCACACCTCCGCTAGCACTCAGCCGCAGGACCAAAATAGCTAAAAGGGCAATCCAGCCACAGATGGCACAGTGCTAAACCACTCAGTTGGCTACCTATAACTTTTGAATCCATTATAGTTTTATTCTGTAAAGTCCTCGCTTTAGGATAAGCTGCTTAAGAAAAAATGTCTCCCACCAATATGGGTGTATCTCAGTCACTTTAGGTTTTTTATTTATAAATTAAATGGTTATGTTAGTAATATACTATCAACTACATAAATTATGTCAGGAAAGGACCTTGAAGAGTTATGTAATCCAATCCCTCCCCCACCTCAAGGCAGGATCAGTTATTTCTAAGCAATTTTTGACAGATGTTTATTTAATCTCCCACGATAAAGTCTGCCCAGAGAGGTTGTGGAATCTAGTCCAGTGCTTGAATACCCTTATTCTCTCAAATTATTTTCCTAACATAACCTTAAGCATCTTGTTCAGTTCAGGCCCACGGATGTATATACTTAGAGTAGATTTGGAATGGGATGGAGTCACTGAGGATGGACAGCAGAAACAGGCTGCTTACAAATTCTTCATAACGGTTCGGTTTCTTCCTTTGCCATATATCAAATTTTACTTGGCAGTCTGAGTAGCTAAAGTTACATGGTATTTATTTTTTTATGTTTTGAAAAAAGTCTATTAATCTCAGAGATAAACAAATGTTTTCTTTACCATGGTGAAACTCTCCAAGACACTTGCAGAGTCTCTTAGGCAACAAGAACACAAGCGATTGTTGTTGTGGATATTTTGGGTGAAACCTTCAACTGAAAAACTGTAAAAACCTTTGTGTTTGAAGCATGTTAATTTCACTAAAGGAGACTGTGTTGTTCAAAAGAAAATTCTCTTGACCCAAGACAACTCTGAAGCAGAGCTCCAGAACTCGCTTATGTAAGTCCTGCAGTTTGCTTCAATCCAACAATCACTTTCAAAGCATCCAAATAACTTTTACAGTGTGTGAGCATGCACAACATGAGGCCACACGCTAAGGGAGGATATGTGGAGGCAGCTGGAGAGAATATTTGCAAGAGAGACTTTCTTGAGCACAGAAACCTCTGGATGCAGAAAAGCAGTTGGGTGCAGCCTTACAGTCAACACTGGGAGCAGCTGGTCCAGCATGCTATAGGGCAAGCCAGCCAGCTGTGTCCATCAGGTGACATCTCAGAGTGGGAGACAGACTGTAGCATGGTGCTACAGAAACATTAGATGCAGACCAAGCTCTAGGGATATACTGCTCGGAGCCACTGTGTGTGAGAACCTGACAGAACCTAACACTGTATAAGCCTTATCTGTACTTAAACCTCCAGAAACCTCAATTTCTTGGAGCACTCAGATTTTGGGACACATGCTCACCAGTCCTACATTGGACATCACTTTGTTCCACCCCTCCTGTTCACTTTCTAGGTAGCATCACAACCAATTTGTATTTTAAAAGTCCTTTGGAGGTCACATTGTCCAACCCAATGCTCAAAGCTAGTTCAATTCGAGCAGCCTGCTCAGGGCCAACTGAGTTTTGAGTATCTCTAGGACTTCCCAAACTCTCAGGGAAACCTGGGCCGGTGTTGGACCACTCTTATGGTGAAAATATTTTTCCTAAAGTCTAATCAGATGCTCTTTTCCTTCCAACTTGGTTGACTGACTTGCATACCATTGCCATGCATCTCAGAAAAGCTACCTATCAGGTGACTGTAGACCACAGTACGGTTTCCCCTGCACTTTCTCTTCTCTGGATTGAACAAACCCACCTTTGTCAGCCTCTCCTTGTATGCTGTGTGCTCCAATCCCCAACCACCTTGATGGCCTTCTGCAGGACTCACTCCAGTAGGTCAGTGTCTGTAGTGGAGAGCCCAAATCTGTACACAGTCCTGATGACACAGTCTCACAGTGCCAAGCAGGGAGGAATAACGGCTGCTGTGGACCTGCTGGCTTCAGCCTTGCTAATAAAGCCCAGGATGCAGCTAGCCTTCATTGCAAGGGCACGCTACTCACTTGTGTTCAACACATTGCCTTCCAGGGTGCCCATATCCTTCTCTAGAGAGCTGCTTTCCATTCAGTCACCCCCCCCAAACCGTACTGTTGCATGGGGCTACTGCAGCCCAAAAGGAATTTCTCCAGGATGTTGATATCCCATTTAACAGTATCCTGTCAGCGTATCAGTGTAGTATTGGCCATCTCAGTCCTCAAAAACCAAAGGTATTTTCCTCACTTCAACTTGGGGCTGTCCCCACAAAGCATCCAGCAAGAAAGGACATTGCCAGAAAATGTGTGGAGCAAGTACATGACAGGCTAAGATATAAAATTGCATCACTGCACCACTGTTAAATTGAATATTCATAGAAATAGAAAAGGCTTTGTCATTGTACACAAAAATAAAAGAACAGCCAGCAAATAAGGTTTTTACCAAATAAGCATTAGTCCTACGATTGCAATTCATCTTAGCACCTGTCAGTATGATTACCCATCACTTTTTCAGGAAATGTTGAGTAGCTACTAACACCTGGATTTACATATGCAAAATAATACTGCACATTGGCACAACCTGCAAGGTACTTTAAGTCTTATGTGTGTGGGCTGGATTCTGGCAATATTAATGCATGTGTTTGCACAGTCCATAACAATATAGCCATTTATTCAACCCAGCGTCAGGCCTTACAAATTTACTCAGGTTTAATTTTCACTATTGCCTTCCAGTGACAGAAAGTTTGGAACATAACATAGTGGGAATTTTAGAAGCCAGAAAGAGCCCTTCCTCTCCTTCCTTCTCCTCCCTTGTTTTTACAACCTATTTTTCTAGTGTCTAAGATGACCCATACAGATGTCCAGAGAAGCAAGATGAAGACAGGTAGCTGGGTAAATCCTAATCTCACAAAATCAGCAGAGGTGTTGTGGAATACTTTAACAGGATGAGGGATTTCTTAGGTTTTTGCCTGGGCTAAACTTCAGCGAGACAGATTGATAAACTCCCAGACTGAGCCCCAAGGATTTTGAAGGCACCATATATGGAGCCAGTTCATACCAACAGATCCAGAGGAAGATCTGAAACTCTGACTGCGTATCTTCAGAGAAAGAATTAGATTTAATTAAGCATATGCAGTGCATTGGAAGAAACTAATTTAAGAGCAATACATATTTGTTTTACTTGGTAGTTTCCTTTTATAAGATGCTGCCTGAAGCAAAGTACCACCAAACACCACTTTAAGCAAAAACCTTAGTTTGGGCTTAGCAGCAGTGCTAATCCACAACTCACTAGGAGGAAGAAGACACCTGAAATTACATTTTTTTCTTTTTGTCTGTGTTGGAATGATGTACTTCAGTATGTGCTTAGTAAAAACTTGGTGAGAAAAATGATGACTTCTGCCTCTCACTTCATTTGTGCAGCAGTTTCCCACAGGCCCCAGGCGCCCTGAAGATCTTTAAAGTTCAGACTTTGTATCTGAATACATAAACACTTGATATCAGCTGAAATCAGTAAGATTTATCACTAAGAGAAACATGTCTGTCTGCCTAAGATCCAAGCCTCAGGCCTAGGGCCAGGAGCTGTCAAAGATGTTAGCTGAGACTCAGTCCAAAGTTTTCAGATAGAGGTGGATATACTCAAGCAAAAAGAGTGTGACTTCTTACAAGCTAATGAACAAACCTGTGCTTAACTATTACCTTGAACTGGGGCTTTTGCTCAGTGCCAACCTTTAGAAGGCTGAAACACATTCCCTGCGCCTCTAGTATTTACAGAAGACCTCAGAAAAGGCTGCCTTCACGGCCAGGACATGGAAGGAGCATCCCAGAAAGACAGGAATAAGCACTTTGCCTAGCAGCAAGTACTTGCACATTAAGCTTTTCTCATTTTTAAGAGTAACAGGTTTCAATGTGTCCCACAACAACTCTAATTTGAGTGTCAAATATATTAGGATAACCAGAGAGCTAACTTTTCCTTAGTTTTTTGCTTTTCTGTCATCCTAACAAATTAATCAAAATAAGTGGTATAAACTGCTCTCTTCCTGGCCTAACACACAGCAAATAGTACAAAAAAATCACAACTCCCTGAAAAGAACAGCTTACAAAAAATGAGACCATAAACACCATTACTATTTCCAGGCCAATGGCACCGAACTAAAATACCAGCAAGGACCCAGGCTATCCCCCTGGTTCAGCTCAAGCTTTTACCAATTTCATGGGTGAATTAAAAGAGCAGTATTGATCCAAACTGCCTGTCCTTTTCAGTGCAAACACACAGATCTTCTTAGCTTAAGAAGAATATACAAGGCAGTATCCTTTTCAGTTGCTTATTCAGGGAAAAGGTGTCTGCCACTAAAACCATCATTCAATGCTTGTCATTAGCTAGGGATAAAACATGGAGGACTGATTTAAATTTATGCTGCAGTAATGAGACAGGTTTTGATTTTTAAAATAACTAACTTATGGCTCTATTTGTTCTTCTTTCAACTGGCAATAAATAGAGTTCATAAAATTACAAAGCAGCTTTGGAAACGTAATCCAGTTAAATCAGCAGTTACAATGATTCAGATAACTGAAGAATTTTAATTAAAAAAAAAAAAGAGAAGATAAAAGATGTAATAAAACCTTCAAAAAAAAGGAGTCTTCTTTGGGACCTACCCTATCCTCCACCACTCCCCTTTTGAACATACTGATTGACAATAATTGTACGCTAAAGTAATATTGTAGTTTTATCATTGCATGTCACAAACTATGAGGTTGATTCTTCTCTCACTGAAGTCAAGAGTGAGAATCCCCTTGCCCTCTGCAACACGCTCTCCCCTGGCATCAAGGAGGTTTCTGAGCCGAAGCTTTCACAGCAGTTAACACTGCTGGAAGCAGCACCGGCTCCTGTCAGCTCAAGGAGAGTTGGTAGAAGAGGAGCAAGGAGCAGAGCGCACCTATCAGAAATGCTTCCAACTTTAATCAAACCACCCAGGCTGTATCTTAACTCCTCCATGCAAATCAAAGCTGTTCATAGATTTTTCCTGAGCTGGCCATCTGCCTCCCACAGGTAACCTGCCTGTAGTTACATCAACAGCAGCAATCAATTTGTTAGGCTCAGAGAAAAAGAACAACAAAAAAAACCAGAAAAAAATACCAAAATATAACATTTCCCCTATATGGGGCAGCAAACTGCTAATACTTAAGTGTTACAAGAATATCACAGTTTTTGTCCATAAATCTCACAGCACTTCATTAACTTAAAACTGCTGTGAGGTGGATGCCTCGAGCTCTGTGCTCTGGAAGCCAAACCTGCGATTTGAGAAGTGACCTGTTCAACATCACATAGCAGGTCAGCATGTTCTACTTCGACATCCCCAAGTCCATAGAGCCTCTGTCTTTCCTTTGCTTTTAGTGAAAACTGAAGGAGAAGAGGGGCCAGCAGCCCTCTGCACAGGTTGAGCTCTGAGCCTGTCATTAGAATAGCACTGGACTAGAATGATTAAAAACATGGAAGAATTAACTGGCTTTTAAGATATCAGTTGGCATCTAAATTGCTCGTCCAAGTTGATGAACAAAGGACAAAAATGTACAAAAGATGGGGGGAAAAAAAGAAAGCAAAATTCTCTCTGTCTCAGGAGATCAATATCCTGTCCTCCTTAAACCAGCCACGCTCCGTTTTGCCCACGTGGCCTTTGCTGGTTTTGACTGGCAGGCCGGTAAGACCAAAATATTCCCAAAAAAGGGAAAAGAGAAAAGTTCACTTATTACCCTTCACCCCAAGACAATCCTGCTCAAAGCACAGGCAGCTGCAGCAGAATAGGTGCACTTCCAGAGCACGCACACCTTGCCAGCACAACCCCTTGCCGGACAAGAGTGGACAACTGCACTTCTTGCTGCTGCCGGCAGAGGTAAGGATGGTTCAATGCACCCCATGTGGGTCGATTCTGCTGGATCAAAATCAGGCAGCTCCCCCTGCCCAAGTTCAACCTTCAAGACCTAAACCTACCTGGAAGAGACGGCAACAGATACAGAGCAAACTGAAGTCAGGCTGATGTCTGCAGTCAGGCCGTGTGGCCACCCTGAACAGAGAGGCCAAAGGTCTGAGCCATAACAGCCTCCCCTTGTGCCACCTCCCAGGAATTCCCCAGCAGGTACGAGAGCCAGGAAATCAAGATCTCTCACCTCCATCCCCACTCACCTGTCAGGAATGGGAGGGCAAAATGGATAAGGCACTTCAGTGTGAAGGGCAAGAAGATGAGCTGGGGAGCTTGTGGATAAGGGAACAGAAAATCATGTTAAGAGCAAAGACATGAGGAGTACCTAGCAGACAGACACCAATGAGGGAAACAATTTAGAGAGGTAAAAATGAGAGAAGCCTTCCACGATCCTTTATATCAACATTACCAACACTCCAACCACAGAGACCACCATGCTTACTCCAGACTTACCCTAGCTCCTTGCAGACCAGTGCATGAAAATCAAGGTCTCAGGCCTGAATCCAGAGTAAACTAAGCATCAGAACAAGAATAGTAACCACAATGAGACCCTTCTAACCTAAGTGATAAAGCTCACCTTTCCAGAAGACAAATATATCTTGAAAAAAGATCATGATTGTGGAATGAGCTCCCTCAGAAACTATGGACCACCACGGTCAACACCATCTTCCTCTCCAATCTAGATAAATATTTTAGAAGTCACCTCTTCTAGAGCAGAATGAAAAACAAAACCAAAGAAAACCATTACAAGCAACTGTCACATACAGAATTGCCTTCTAAGAAAAAATGGGCAAGTTATCCACAAATGACAGATGACAGCAGTTTAACACACTACTGTTAGGAATTCAGATACGTTATGAATGATGGCAAGACAAGACAGACTGGAACATATGCAAATAAAATGGAAAGGTAGCATATAAAGGGAAGAAGCATCAGTAAAGTATGGAAAAATAAAAGGGGCCAGAAGGAAATGGGCTACAAAAAAGAATAAACAGTAAAGAATGGAGAAGCACGCTGGGGTTACACCTTAGAGCAGATCATCACCTGACATTAACTGGTGCAAAACCATTGACCAGAACAAGTCAAGGGCAGTTTTTGTCAGCTGAGGATTTGGCCCTCTACACAGACCAGACAAGGGCAATCAGACAGCATCCTGCCTGCTTTTCTGGGGGTGCTTTTCCCCTCGGAAAGTAGAGGCAACATGGGAAGAAAATAAGAGGATCCCCTAAATTAAAAGGGAGAAAGAGGCAAAACAGAAAAAAGTACATGAAGAGCAAGAAATAAGAATAAAGAGACAGGGCAAAGGCAAGATAAGAAGAAAATATCCACAGGTTAGTGGAATACATTTTATTTATTCATGAGTTCTGTTTTATTATGTGTCCTTGGCAGACATCCCGTAACTGAAAATTTGCAAGGCAGGGAATGATGCGAGTTTAGAGACTTGAGCCTCATTTCTAGTCATTAGCCTTGGGCAGATCTTTTTAATATACGTGCCCCAGTAGCAAGTAAACAAGTTCTTTAAATCCAGAGCCTTTAGACAGGAGGCATGCTGCAAACAAATGGGCTTAGCCAGAGAGGGATTCCAGGAGAAAAGACACAACCTGTTTTCAAGTAACCAAGCTGAAGGACAGGCTGTTAGGCAAGAGATTGCCCAACAGGATACAGTCTGCTTCTCCCTCTGACCCAAGCTCACATCAGACTCTGCACAGCATCTGCCTTTTACACGCACTTCTTGTTAACCGGCACTTATTTTACCTGAGAGCATGTGGGGCTCGGCTTGCCCAGCTGGCAGGGAGGAGGGATGCAAAGCGCAGGCAGCCACCGGAGCAGTGGCAGCGGTCCCTGGCAGCGATCCCAGCACCGAGGCAGGCAAGGTGTCCAACGCCGGCTTCGCTGGGGGCTCAGCCAGAACTAAGAGCACACCTCTGGCAGATGCACCGATGCTGAGCGGGGAAAGCCGGCTGTCTCCCTTCTCCATCTGGGTTTAAAGTGCCTCCGCAGCCCAGCTCAGTCACCCATGAACCTTGTTTCACAATGAGGCTGAACCTGGCCCATGGTCTTGGCACCGAGTATTAGTAGCTGATTTTACCTTGCCTTTAGCTGCAATCGCACAAATAAGGTGATATTGGTGGCTTAATACCGATTTATCATCTGTTCAGGTTTGAGGTGGTTTTGTCTGGAAATTTGCTAAGTCCTAGAAAGGGTGAGCAAAGAAATGCTTCTCCTTCAGGACCTCTGTGTTTCTACAAAGATTTTAGGAAAACATCTGACCTTACCTGTCTCAGGAATAATTCTAGGGATCACACTGGAGTTTGCATCAGATCAGCTAAAAACCTCTGTTTATTGATTTTCTTTTGCTCACACTCACAAATAGGAAGTTGAAGGGCTGCTACCACTTCTGTGGGTTGCCTTAATGCTGAGACTGATAACAAGACATAGACATTTCAAGGAAGAAGGTCTTTTCAAGAAGAGCTTTAATGTCCTCTGCTATGAATACATATAGATTTTTCTTATTTTAAGATCAACGTAAATCTTTTCAGTCTGTATAAAGAAGGTCTAACAGACAAGTAAAGAACTGTGACTTAGGAAATTTGGATACTATTTCTGGACCTTTCCCATTCTTCAGTTCCTGCAATTGAAAAAAAAATGAAATAATGATAGTGCACCTCTTTTTATAAAGAGCTGCTTTGAAATCTATAGATAACGAGCACCACGTAAAAGCTCAGTATGATTACTGTCAGTTAAAGCTCTTTTATCATCATTTAGCTACCTACCTATATACAAATAATTTACGTAATTTCAGAACATAAAATCACCTCTGTCTACCCACAGTGCAGAATCAGCAGAAGTTTAGATACAGAAACTAAGAAGTTTTTTCCTTATTAGCCAATTGTCTTCCACTCCCTCAAGTACTATATTTTTGAGCAGTAAGAACTAGAAAAGTAGAAGGCAATGAGGAGAGGTTATAGTTCTCCAAAAGCCTCCATGCTCCTCACAAATGATTAGTGGTTTTTCAACCCTGCTGCAATGGGCAGCTTCTCCCTAGCAGCAGATACCAAATACACCCCGCAAATTTGAAAAGCCACCTTTGCTTCCTGCCAAGTTTAGGCTATCAGCACTGATATCCTCCCAAAACTGTGAGTGATTTACCCCTAATTGCTTACAGCAGAGAAGGATTTTGGAAAATGCTGCACCTGTGACCAAGGGAAATAAGAACACATGGCTTGGGATATGCCTCTGAAAATGAGACCTTCCCAATGTATTCCCAGTCAGACACCCAGAATTTGGCTCACACACCCCCTCTGAAAATCCTGGCTCATGTACAAAGAGTATTCTTGCCTCCTCTGTCCTCTTAGGATGTTAGCCTGAGTACCTTATGCCATCTATTGGCCCAGACCAGCGACGGATGCTCTGAGAAGAACTTTAATTCTGGGAAAGTGACTGTGTTAAAAGGGATCTGTCGGTAGATCTGTAAATTCTGCTAATGGAATCAATATGCTGCCACTGCTCAGATCTTGAGTCTACCTTCCCAGCAGACACTCTGAGTTCAGCTCCCAGAATAACTAGCAGTTGTGCTTTACATTAGGCAAAAGACAAATAGTATTGACACAGGGCGCTCTCACTGGCAAGAAAACCCAAAAAAACGAGCAGTGTCTGTCTTTTCCCTGTCTTACAGAAGCGTATAAGAAAAGTTTTTATGATAAAGAGAGAAAGCCCCTTCAAAATTCACCTGGATATAGAATCAGGGAAACTATCCCCAACTTAGTAAGTCTACTTTAAATCGGCCACACAGAGAGAACATTTTTCATCCAACATTTCTTTAGCCATAGAGGCTGTTATAGTGATTCACGGCTGCTTAAATCTAGTTTACTTTTTAATCTAAACGTGGTTTTAAAAGGCAAGGCAGAGCTCTGCAATGCGAAAGGGATTCAGAGACATCTCTATTGATCAAGCCATTAAAGTCAGCAGGAAAACCGAACCGCCCGGCCGCCCCGTCCCCTCCGCGGGGGCTAAAGCGCTCCCCACCGCCGCCGCCTCCCCGCAGCCGCCTCCTGCAAGGGGGACGCAGAGGGGGCTGCACGTCCCGAGGTGGAGAGTCCAGGGCAAGACTTCGGTGGAGCAACGAAGCCCGCCGAGGCTGCACCCCTCCTTTTCCTCCTCCTCTCCTCCTCCTCCCCCGGCGCTGCCTACCTGGAGCTGCGGGCCGCCGCCGGCCGCTCCGCCCGGCTCCGCGGGGCCGCACCGCACAGCCCGAGGTGGGAGGGGATGGAAAGCGGTGGCGGGCGGGCTCAGGCGAGTCCCCACCCCGGCCTCGGCATCCCCCGGCCCCCAGCTCCCGTCCCAGCGCCGCGAAGGAGCCCGGCACCGACCCGGCGGGGCGGGAGCCGCGCTGCCTCCGCCCCTCAGGGTCTCACACCGCCCTCGGGGGGGTCCCGCTCTGCACCCCGAGGTCCCGCAGCGTGACTGAGAGGTGTCGCCTTGCCTCCTGCCACCGCTCCTGGGGTGTCCTGCACCGCTCCCGGGGGTCCCGCTCATGCCCGGGCGGTCCCGCTCGGTGTTCCCTGGAAGTCCCGCACCGCCCCCGGGGGATCCTGCCCCATGGCCCCCCAGGGGGTCCCGCACCGCCCCCGGGGGTCCCTCTCCTGTCCCGGAGAGTTACCGCACTTTGCCTGGGTTCCCATACTTTACCTGGGGTTTCCGCACCGCATCCATAGGGTCTCACACTGCGCCCGGAGGGTCCCCGCTCCGCGTCTGCGGGATCCTGCTCGCTACCCCCCTGGTCCCGTCCCCGGAGCACGCGTGGAGACCTGGCTGCTCCGCTCCCTCCCGCAGCCACCTACCAGCAGTTCCCCTTTCTTCCACGAGTGGGAGGAGGCTGCGGGGCTCGGGGAAGCCCATCTGGGGAGGGTGATGCTGCCGGGGCCGGGCCGTCGGGGGCGGGCGGGGGGCAGCCTCCTCCTGCCCCCGGGCTGCGGCAGCGCGGAGGTGCCGGTTCTGCCTCTGCCGCCGGTCCCCGCAAACTGGGCTGCTCGGCTTTTACCTTCTCCCTTTTGTGCAGCGGCGGTGCCAGGGACCACGCAGATAATGACAAGGCGGAGGGGATCGATCCGCGATTGATTCGCTACCGCTGATTTGCTGAAATGGCAAATGTATGGCTTTATTTGCCTGCTCAACAGCGTGAGGCGTGGGGTGTCCCCCCACATGCTGCAGAGGGAACTGATGCCTCCTCCCTGTTGTGCCCCAAAAGTTGTCAGTATCAAGGCTCATTTCTGCCGTAGTCAAAGGCAGAGGGTAATGGGAAGTCAGGGCAGCTCCCAGTATAACTGCAAAGCACAGCCGCACCGACCTTCCAGAACAGAATATTTGCCATTCCACTGGTATCGTTTTGAAAATTGCTGAAGGTGAACGTGGAGATTTATTCTTTTGTTACAAATTTTGACACAAATAAAGTATTTCTGTACTTCTGGCAAACTTTTTACAAACTTTTCATTTAAAAGTCCTCTAAACCATCAACACCATCATAACCAACTGCAGTATTGGGGGAAAAAAATCTGCTTAGTAACTATTTCTGCCATTTTTTTTTTTTCTAATCAATCTTCCTTGAAAAAAATAATGCATGATTATTGCAGAAAATTCTCCTCTCACTCTCTTCTGTTTTGTCTGTTTTGTTATTGGTTTTTTGGGGGGGGTTGGTTTGGTTTGGGCTTTTTTGGGGTGTGTGTGTTAGAACTCATTACATGTTTTAAGCAAAAGCATTCACTGACCCCTTGTTGTAGTGCCAACATAAATACTCACCATGCTGTTGTGTTCCTCATAATAATTTTGAGGTCATTTGAGTGGCCTCAGTTGTAAAGACCGAGGAGAGTGGGGATCCTAAGACAATACATTTCTCACTGATTGTGTTTGCTGGCATTCGCCTAAGTTACTATTGCTGCGCAGAAAGGGTTCTTTTTCTTATGAGTTATGGTCTATAATTTCATTAATAAATTCATTGTTTATCACCTTCCTGTTTCATTAATCATAGGAGTTTTAATCACTGCAGAATATGGCTTGTCGAGATATTACATCAACCCTTCAATGTTGTGCACAGCAATCTGCATTTCTGCTACGATTTTTTGGAAAATAAAAAACCCACATAATTAACTAGCAGTATTATTAAGATGAAAAGTAATGACCTGCACAGAATGACATTTAGTTACAGAAAGTTTGTGAGAAAGCAGTACACTGAGCGCAAAGTGAATTTCTCAGAACTATCCAAATATAAGAACGTGAGCAGAATACTTCCTGGAGACAAATGAGGTCATCTTAGTGGGTCATTTGGAGATTTCAGCATGAAATTTGAAAGGTCCTGAAGAAATATTGTCACTGACTTTGGAAGTGATACTGCAGCACAGCAGCCCATCAGATGGTTACACAACCGAAGTCATCACAGGCAAGGATGTGAGATACTGGAAATTGCCCAGGCAGGTGAGCAGCAGCTCCCTGGGCAGCAGGGGCACATACACCCAGTAAGATCTGTAGTGGCAAAGGGGAATGTGGTGGGCTTATTGCTCAGGTCAACATGCCAAGTGACCCCAGTGACCCTGTCCTTAGCCACTGTTGTAGCCACTGGATATGTCCCATGGTCCTGGTCTGCCTGGCATGGAGGGCAGACGCATGCTGTCTTGGCTTCTTACCGAGCCTGTCCAGCTGCAACCTGCATTATCATAACTTACAGCTTCTTACATCAGCATGATCTTGCACTGCTCTTTTCTGGAC